>NC_048232.1:59938030-60253092 GCF_002007445.2 Ailuropoda melanoleuca
TGTCCCCTGCGAGGGGGGATGGGGATGGGCACCCTGTGAGCCGTTATTTCTTCTGGTACAAGGTCCATAAGACACATTCACTGGGGCGTTCTGATACAGCCTCTGGTCTCACACATTTGGGTCATGATGTCCTAGTGAATTGGCATAGGGGTCAGCGGGACTGTTTCTAGAAGTCATTCCCATACCAGAACCTTAACCATACCTTAAAGATAAATGGAAGTGGCTGCAAATTTTACAATATATTACTACGTGAGTACATTGCTAGCTCCTTCCTAGCTAGCATAAAAGACCTACAATGTGTGAGGACCAGAAATTAAATTTCTTTAGCTTCAAAGAAAATCAGCCTCCAGGTGTTAGGAGTCTTTGGAAGTTCTTTTTTATTAAAAATTTTTTTTTCAATTTTCAAGGAAAAACAGCCATTAAGATTATGAGCTAAGAATGAGAATGAGGAATGCAGTGGGGGGTTTGAGAGAGAAAATAATGTATAAAATAGTCAGCTATGAGAATGGAAAAAAGACTAGGGAAAAGCAATAGACTAGAAATATAATTGTTGGAGCAGAATTAAGACCCACTTGACAGGAAGGAATCTATAGAGAAACTAGTAGGCATGATGGTCTATTGTATACCAGTCATGTTTAGCCATACAAGCGCAGATAGTGGATAGAGAACTGAATTTGAAGAGGGGTGTCATTTACCAGGCAAATATTAGGAACTGAGAGGAATCAAGAAGAAAGTATATGCAAGAGAGTGATTATAATGCTGAACTGTGTATTTTAACCTGTTTAAGGAGAGGAGAGAGGACATCAAAGGTTGACAGTTAGTGGAAAATGGTATTATCATAGATTGACAGGCCCAGGGGATAGAAGGGAGTAAATTGGAAAGATACAGAGTGTGGGCAGAGATGCAATATATGGAAATGAGATATGAATGGGTTACAGTTAATGGCAATGATAAAGTCTATAGGAAGAGCATCGGACTAAGTGGCAAGGGTGGTGTTGAGAACTGGTTCATTAGGAGAGAAGTTCAAGGACCTGAAAAAGACAGGATGTTGAAAGGATCACTTGTGTGCATATAAAATCCCAAGAATTAAGACCAGAATACAGATGAATTGAGTGACAGTGAACCAGGTGCTACACCATCAAGAAATGATGGGGAGGAACCTGCGGGTTATACATGGAAGCAACAGTGAGTGGCAGTGGATATATAGTCTAATAATATGAGATTCAAATCTGGGAGGGCTTAGGCAGGAGAAAATAAAACAGAAGCGGCAATGAAGAGCAGAGAACCCACTTTGGACCCAGTGACAGTTATGGAGGAAACACAGCCACTAACTGAGAGGGATGAAGAGGCAGATATATCTTCAGAAGACAGCCTCATTTTAATTTTGAGAAAGGTGATGAAGGAAAAGTTCTGAAAGTACATTGGATTTTGCTAAGTATGGGCTGGAATTCCAAAGGGCACATATTTTATTACAATCTCAATGTCCATCTATAATTTCCTGGCCATTATGGCACAGTGGATAAAGGTTTGTCTGGGCTGATCCAGAGTGTTACATATTCTTCTAATAAATGGAAAAGGTCAGGTTAGAGAATATTATTATACATATATACATATACACATATACATAGACACATATACATATATGGTTTGCTCATGCCAAAAAGTTCTGGAAGCTAACACAAAGTAGTTAGTGGTGTTGATCTCTGGGGGAACCTAAATTCAATGTTAAAGGGAGACTTTTGCCTTTATTTTATAGTGCATTATTGAAATGTACAGTGATGTGCGACAATTGAAATGTGAACACTTACTTATTCTTTAATATTAAGGAATTGTTCATTTTTCTTACGTGACAAGTATACTGTAGTTATGTTTTTAAAAGTTATAATTTAGAAATACACACAAATATTTACAGATCAAATATTTTTAAGTATTAGCCTACAAATGATATGAAAGGGGGAGTGGAGAAGGGGTATAGACAGGAGACTTAGATAAAACAAGATCATTCAGTAGTTGAGTCAAGTTGAAGCTAAGTCATGCTTACATGGGGTTTCATTGTACTACTCTGCCTATTGCATATATTTCAAATTTTTCATAATAAAACATAGAAATAATTTATCAGACATTAGGTAATATCTTTTCAGTTCAATTTTATTTCAATTACACACCTTATTATTTGTATTAAATTTGGGGAATACAGTGGTATAAATATTCATGGTCCTACCCCTCACATTTTTCATAGCTTAAAGAAGACAGAAATTAATTACCAATTCTCCCCCCCCACCCCACGAAAAAAATTGTGAGATGGACCAAGGAGGGCCTTATAAGTCATGTTAAGGCATTTGGGTCTTCTTCTGAAAAGAATGAGAAACCGTGTAAGTGTTTTAACTGGAGAAAAATAACATCAGATGTCTCCATATTATTCACTCTAACTTGAGGAACTGATTGAAAAGGGGCTAGTGACGTGCGATCAGTTAGGCTATTATAGTTGTCTAGGCTCATACTGGTGAAAGTCTGCAATATAAACATTGATCAGAGGAGGCAGAATCAGCAAAGTTGAAAAGAAATGGGTGAATAAGTATTGTGTCATAGAGCTAGGGGATGTGGTCTCGAGTCAAAAACCAGCCAGAGGTTAAACAAGATAACGATTTATTGCCTAAATCACAGGAGGCACAATGGTGTTTCATCGTGCCATTCCTCCTCTCAGAAACACAATGGGAAGCTTCCCATGGCTGCTAAGAATATCTGCCCTCCTTGCGGCGCTCAGGGCTGTGTGCTCTCGTCTCTCTCTGTATCTTTTTGTATTATATGCTCAGGGGGCACTGGTTTGTTCCGATAGAATAAACTAAGGAATTTTATTGCTTCTTGCTTTGGAAAGTGTTGCTCCAACTGGCTATAATTCTCCCATCAAAATTTGTCTCACCTTGTAAGTCTTAGCCTCCAGCTCCTCCATAATCCCACCTAGTCTGCACCCATTTCTCCTTCTTGCGTGATTTAAGGACATGCTCCACGCTTTGCACTTAGGTAGTACTTCAGTGTGGTTTTATGCATAGTACAGTGGTTTTCATATCTTTTCCCCATTAGAAACCTCTTGAGATCAAACAGCGTTAACTTTACAGGTCAGGTAATCGAAGATGGTTTTAGTAACCTGTAAATATTTATTGAATTAAAATGATTTATCTCATGTCCATATAACAAAATCTAGATTAATGAGTTTCTGTAGAAAAATTTGAGTTTAGCTTAGTAAATGCTCAACCATTTTTTTTTTAAGATTTATTTTAGAGAGCACAAGCAAAGGGGGGGAGAAAAATCTCAATCAGACTCCTTGCTGAGCGAGGGCTCAATTTCACAACCTGAGCCAAAACCAAGAGTCAGATGTCCAGCCAACTGTGCCAGCTAAGGCCCCCCTAAACCATGTTTTAAATATGTGTGATAACCTTGAGATATCAAATGACAGGGCAAACTTATGAGAGTGCATAAAATTCTTTATTTAGAACAATAAAGTATATGTATATATAATGTAATTTCAAATTCAAACCTGTATAAAAAGGGGTCAGGACATATACCTAGTTTAAAAAGTACACATATAGTATATACACATACACATCACATTTTACAACTTTTTATTTAATTACACGTCAGTCATAATAAACTAGAATAGTGTTGACATACATTTACATTACAAGAGGCAAACTCCAATCTATGACTGAACTAGCAATGTATCTATGTAGCCACCTAAATGTTGGAATACTTTTCAAGTCCATCGATTTAAAAAATAGAGACAAGTGGACACTATAATCACACATTAAACCTTAGAATATAGAATAGGATATTCTTATTGAAAATTTTTGAGTCTTATAGCTGAGAAATCAAGTAATTGAAAATACTATGGTTTTTAAACAATTATCTTAATTTTATTTTTAAAAATAACATCATAAGGATGTAGTTGGAGATGGCAGTTACAAATTTACAGTGCTTAGGAAACATTTTAGGATTATGAATATCCATTTTAATATAAACTATTTCTAAAATATCTTGTTAGGAAATGAAAGTACCATTATTTTATCTGTAACAAAGGCATTTCCAGACTGGTTGCTGGAAAGAAGCAACACCATAAATTGTTTGATCAAAAACCATAAATTACTAGAATTTCAATCTGAATGTTTATATTTTAATGCCAATTTCACAAAATAATACTGTTTCAAAGACAAGCTGGCTTAATTAAAATTCTTATCCCACTTTCTAATTTTAAAATGTAATTTATGGATGACCCTTTCCAAATGGATTATAAATTATCTTTTGGCACTAAAAAACGTTGAGCATCTTTCATTTTGCACTCTAAGCTTTTAATAAAATGAGAGGATTTAAGTGCTTAATTTGGTGCATTTCCAATGTTGCACATATCTTATAGTATCTTTCTAAAATGTACTTGTGGTTTTCATTCTTCAGAGGTGATCCAAAAATGTCTACTTAAGCAAAGGAAAAAGCCATCTCTTGCGTAAATGGTTATCCAATTCATCCTACATGAGATTGAATTTTACTTTTACTAATGGATCCTATTTACATTACAAACAAGAACAGTAATGACTTTTTATGTTCAAGTTGCTTATGCACAGAGATCAGAGTTGAATATTTTATATGGAATAATTTCAGATCTATTTTATTATCTTTGTCAGTCATATATCTAAAGGTTTCACGCCTAAGGAGGTGTGACCTCCAGCTTCACCATATAGATAAATAAAAAATTGAGATCCAAAGAGAAGAGGTGACTTACCAATATCACTTAACAGGAGGGTAGAGGCTTCCAACAATTTCCCCCCACATCCGCCTCGCTATGCCAAACTGTCTTTTTGAAAAACATTTCTTAAAGAATAGGTGGGAAAGGCTAAATGCCTCATATTGGAATTACATTTTGAAACCAAAACCTAGCTGCACAAAAACATGAAGAGATATCCATGAATTCTGAATGGAGTTTTCTGTTAACTTCAAACCTCAGTTGAATTAGAATACCAAAATATGCCAGAGTTTCCCCAAAGTACTTTAATACTCAATTAAATGTGTTTAATCCTTACTAAAAGCAAACACTGCATTATAAACACATACTTTCTCATACATTTTCATTCTTCACATACTTAATCCTTTTTAAAGAGAACAGGGTACTTATTCTATTATCATATTGAAAAAAATCAATTTGTCTCTGACTCATTAAAAAGTGGCAGTGTGGTAAGCATGTAAGATTATAATACAAAATCCAGCAACACTTCGATATCACTGAGCAGGCACCATTTATCACAGAGCCAGTTTCTTTACAGGCTTGTCTTCTACCAAAGAGGTGCAAAGCTTTTCATATAATTTAGAATCTGCAGACTTCTGAGATCATTTTAAAAGGCAATTTTGAAATGTTACACAAGATAGCTATCAGATACATGGCACCAATTTAAAAGGTGATTTCATGGTTTATAGTATCAGCTGTGAGTTTTCCATGATTTCTGAAGGATATTCAGCACACATATGGAATAAGATAAGGCAAAGATATATATTTATATATCTATATATATTTATCTCAAAGCAGATATCACAATTCCCAAGCAGCTAGCATCCAAAATAATGTTCAGCCTTTTTCTACTGTTCATGCATTTTATTGAACTTTAGTGTTTTAAAAATTGGTAATTCACATAACTCTCAATGAACCAATACATTTAATAAGGCAGAATATATTGCCCCTCACCTAGCCTGCCATAGTTCATAACTTGCTGAATTTATTTAACTCTATTGATTGGAACCATGTCCTTGAGTGTTAAAACCCAGCTCCTAGCTTTGAGAACAAAAGTGCATTTATTGTACTCTCAAGCTCATTAAACAGCATTTTTCTCACGCTAAGAAAATCAAAACCATTGATGAAATAAATCAAACTATTAAATTGAGAATATTAATCTTCTCAATCTACACCTGACCTACACACATAACTCATACTAATTTCTATCTATTTTCCTCAAAACAGTGTCACACACTGAGACAGGTCCTTTCAGCAATTAAACTGACCTCTGGTTTTATTACTAATTGATTGTATTGGGATATTTAAGGGCCTGAATAAGTCAATGAAGCTTCCCAAAGCACCCGGGTTGTATTTTAGAGAAATGACTACCTTTTAAGGAACCCCAGCACTTTAGAGAAGGAAGGGATCGTAGAAATCATCTGGGCTCTTTGGTACAAAAAAAGAGCAAAGGCCACTTCACTGGAGTTGTATTTGGATCTGCTTTGAACCTAATCTAAAATCCAACTATGCTAGAAATTCTTGGACTTTTGAAATCAAAGGAAAGCTCGCAATTTTTCGTGCCCTTTTTTAAAATCACTACACTGAAAATGGTCATCTGAGCGGGTAGAACATGACAATGTTATAACAAGAATTAAGTTATAATAGAAAGCTTTGGATGCCCTTATGTGTATGTTCATGATGTAGTAAAAGAACCTTCATCAAAATCAACCACAAGATACCATTTTAGTCAGATGTTTGCCTATAAAAAACTGGTAATGGAAATTCACATAATGTCTTAAGTTTTAGTTTAAAAGCATCTTGGGAATTCTTACCAAATTCACTCTTAATAGGACAGACGCCGTTACACATTTTAAATAGCAAACTGACATGCATAACTACATAAAGCTCGCTATTTTTAGTTCATAAACATTAATGAATATACAGTGCTGGATTTTAAATAAATGGATCCTTTAAACTGATAATGGTGATTATACAAGAAATAACTAAAATTTACTGATTCCTTGCCGCCTTATAAAAGCCAAGTAACCTAGTTTTCAATACCCATATTACCATGAGGGTGTGGTTTTCTAATCTTAGATACTAAATAGAATTTCTTTTTACTTTCTCTCATGATGTAAATTAAAAATGGGACCTTCATATATTCAGCAATTTCTCTTAAGTCCCTTTACATAACTCTGTAGTGGTTTCAGAATATAAACATTTCATTATATATTTTGCAAGCACAGTTTATACACTCTTATGGTGGCAGGGGAAGAGAGTTTCGAATGTGCTCCTCAGTGACTGTGCTGTTTAGTGTTCATAGCTTTGGGACATAAGTATTTTGGAAAGTCTCCTCTCTGCAAAGGCATCAATGTTGTTTTTTTTTTTTTTTAGGGGGGGCTTATTTTTTTTTTTACACTTCTATTCAACTTAAACTAAAAAACAAAAAACCTAGTTCATCCATTTGTTCCCCTATCCCTTGCAACCACCAATCTTTGTATCTATGAGCTTGGTATTTTTAATTTTTTAAATTTTTTTTAGACTCCACTTATAAGATCACACGGCATTTGTTGTTCTTATTTCACTTAGCATAATGCCTTCAAGGTCCATCCATTTCACAAATGGCAAGATTTCATTTTTAGAGCTGAATGATAATCCAGTGTGTGTGTGTGTGTGTGTGTGTGTGTGTGTGTATACACACACACCCCTTCATCCACTGATCCATTGATGGACACGTTTCTATATCTTGGCTACTGTAAATAATGCAAAGAACATAGGGGTTTATACACCTTTTAGAATTAGTGTTTTCATTTTCCTTGGATAAATACCCAAAAGTAGAATTCCTGGATAATATGGCAGTTCTATTTTTTTTGAGGAAACTCAAAATTTTCCTTAGTGCCTGCACCAATGTACATTCCCACCAACAGTGCACAAGGGTTCCCTTTTCTCCACATCCTCACCAATACTTATTAATTTTCACCTTTTTGATAATAGCCATTCTAACAGCTAATGAGGGGATATCTCATTGTGGTTTTGATTTGCATTGCTCTGGTGATTAATGTTGAGCACCTTTTCATGTGTCTGTTGGCCAGCTGTAGGTCGTCTTTGGAAAAATGTCCATTCAGATCTTCTGCCCATTTTTAGATTTTTTTCTATTGAGTTGTATGAGTTCTTCGTAGATTTTATTAGATATTAGCCCCTTATCAGATATATAATTTGTAATCATTTTCTCCCATTCAGTAGGTTGTTTTTCATTTTGTTGTTGACATCACTGTTCTAATTCAATTCTGGCTCCCAGGCATGGTTAGATCCAGCTAACCATGTCCGTTTGTCTAGTGGGATATAGGTCTATGTCGAGAAGAGAAGGAGATCAGACCCAGACCATTAATTAGCATCTACAAGGCTGACATGTTGCCTACTCCAATTATTCTGTTCTCACTGCTTTCTATACGTAGAGTTGCTGATGCTATTGTTTTTAAAACTTTTTCTAGATCCCTCTGAGAAAAATTATTACCCCCCACTATTCAGGATGAAATCTACTTGCAGAGACGAAGATAACTATAAACTGCAGGTTGTAACTGAAAATAAAGCTGTGTGGCTTTTCGGCAATTAGACACTTCCGGAGGCATGCAGGATGGTGCATGCAGTCTGGGACACATGCTTTCTCTCCCAACATCAGTTGCAAGTTCTAAATGAGACCACAAGTCCCCGAGGTCCTTAAAATAGAGTCCTGCTCCATGCAAGTTCTTCTTTATAGATGATTAATTCAGTGCCAGTTTCACAGTAAAACACTTTGTTCCAATTTGTGAATCATCCATATAGAGTCATGGGCAGCAAGAACAGATAAAAATGCAGTCTGTCACTCCAGACAGAATATGAATTTGTTTAAAGCTGCTTCATTTATGAAGCAAACATGAACTGTCACCCTCCTAGAGAGGAAAGAAAAGAGAGGTTATGGTGTATCTGCTTTCTGCCTTCTTTTCATTCTCAATAGCTGAATTTATGAATTTATTACTCAGATTGAGTAATAGACTTAAAATAAATGCTTCACTTACACAGCCTAAAAGAACTTCACAAATCTTTCCCTAGATGCAGTGACTAGTCACTCTCTCTGATCTTCCTGGTAACATTTAACATTATCTGAAATGATCTTACTGTTTGAGTCTCTCCTCCCATTAGAATGTACGCTCCATGAGGACACAGAGATTTGTCCACCTTTTTTTTTAAAAAGACTTTATTTATTTAGAGACAGAGAGCAGGGGGAGGGGCAAAGGGAGACGCAGACACCAGGCGGAGCAGAGAGCCCTACTCGGGGCTCGACCCCGGGATCATGACCTAAGCGGAAGACAAACACTTAACTGAGCTACCCAGGCGCTCCGTTTGTCTCTCTTTTTTACCTGTGTACTCCAACACCTAGAACAGTGCCTGACACAAAGGAGATACTCAGTAAATATTCCTTGAACACAAGAATGGATGAAGGTATCCCCGTGGCTTTCACACCCGTTCGCATACCACAGATTGTTTCCGTTTGTGGTAAGAGGGTTATCTTGTAGCCTTGAATTTCTCTAACCAGGCTATGAAAAGGTGGCAGGTAAGTGGTAAGGGGAGAGGCTTTGAAAGACAAAGGCAGTGTCTAGAGAGAAACAGGGTAGCATGAAGGAGATAACCAGTGGAGAAGCTGATCACCACCAACAAATAACAGCCTTCTGGCCACTGCGCAAAGCCCTGTCTTGACCCCTAGCCAGGTTTGAGCCATCACTTCTCCCACCAGACGAATAGCAGCAGCAAGATGGCTTCCACTGTCAGCAAGAAAAGAAAGACAGAAATCCTGGCACCTTACCCTGACAAAGCCTCTGGGGAGGATCATTTGGCCTAACATAGCTTATTGTACTTGTTGAAACAGGAAAGCCAGACATTGTTTCATTTCTTCAGAGCTGGTGTTAATCCACTGAGTTTTGGACTCGGCTTTAGGATTTTCAACTTTCAAGTCAAATATCTGTACTTCCTTAACTTTTTTTCAGTCACAACCCCTAAATAAATGTGTATGTTGCTTTTTCTTCCCTACTCAATACTCTTTTTCTTTGTCCTTATCAATCCCAGAATCTGTTTTTAAATATTTGAGATCAATGCAGAGGTTATATATAAATTGTGTAAAATTCCATAGTATAAGGCATAAGAAGTGCAGTATTTTTTCCAGTCTCTCTCAATGAATATACTCAAAACCGTATGACATGACAATTTACCAGACAGAGAACTCTAGAAACTAGAGAACCCGCACCTGGGAAAGGAGAATTAAATCCTGAAAGAAAAATTAAGAAACATTAAGGAAACTTCAGAAATTAAAAATATATAGCAGATATTTTAAAATAAATCTTGATTAAAAAAGCAAAAAGGAATCACACACACAAAAAAGGAAAAGGATATATTTTTTTAAAAGCTAGGGATAGCTTAAAATTCTAAACTTAAGTAGAGAAGCAAGATTGGAAATCTATTTCTAGTTTTGTCCCCAGGTCTCTTAGCAAAGAAAATAAACATGAAGGTTTGACAGTTGTTTTCCCATAGAACAAAAACTACAATTTTCATAATGATACCCTGGATCCTAGCAACAACCTCATGAAATGAGCAGGGTGAGTCAATTATCCCCTTATTATCTTTGAAAAACCAGGGGTTCAAAGACAATGGACTCATCCAGGAACATACAGCTTAACTAGTTGCAGAGCCAAGGCCTGAACCCAAGTCTAATCCCTTCTTATCCTCTATATTGTGTCTACAGACAGAGATCAAAAGCAAATCCTCCGAAGCTCTGGAAATTCTTAGGAAGCATCTGGTAAAGAGTCACAGATCTTACCAAGTCCTGGTGTGTGCTAAATGACCAAACTTGACTCAAGGTCATCCATATTCCATCTCTAGAATCTATTATCCCCTGTCTTAGCTCAGATCTACAGGAAATGTCCAGGTTGTGTTTCTTTTGTGAATCTCTCCACCAGCCTAATTGTAATAAGAATTATTTTCAACACTTACCACGCTGGGGTGTGTCAGTAGTCATTGCTGTCCCAGTGTCTACAAACTCATGCTATTTACGGTCAACCAAACTGGGCCTTCTCTGTGACGATGCAGTCCTTCTCTCAAGGTCTCAATTAAAATTCTTTGTAGCTGACTCCCAAATCCCAAATCTATTATTTCCAGCCCTGCCTGTTCTTTGAATTTCCAGTCTAACATATTTGGCCATGGGTCAGTATTTCCTTAACAGCTCCTTCCCTCATTTTCTTTTAATGGCGCTGCCACATGGTTAGTCCCATAGACTCCAAATCATCCTTGAGTACTACCTGTGATGTCAAGCCTCACATTCCACAAGTAACCAGAAAGTGTGGATTCTTTTGCTGCATATCTCCAAAGTGGTTCATGCTTTCCTATTTCCATGGCCCTGACCCTAGTACAGGTCATCGTTCTCTCTCATCTGTTTGGAAGATTGGCCTCCTACGTGGAACTCCCTGACTCCAGTTCACTGCTCCCATCTATCTGGTCTGGCCACACCAACATCTCATTACTTTCCTAAACCTTGGCTTTGATTGTGTCATTCACATCTTCTCTAAGCCCTCCAACATCACCTTACGTTACTCAAAACAGTGTATGTCCTGTACTTGGAATTTTTCAAACCGATGCCACACCCTTGTTTCTCAGCCTTTTAACGCCCCATGTGTGATCTTCCACTGGGAGTGCAACTGTACAAATGGACTCTTGAACACACTCTCTGCATTTTGGCCTCCCTGACTCAGTTTATGCCCTCTGCAGTATCCAGATTACTCCTTCGTTATTGCTATTAAAATTTTACCAATCATCCAAAATCTGACTCAGTATATATGCCACCTCCATCACCTACATTGTGATAAAGCCTTTCTCCTGTTGCTAGTGATTTCTCTCCCTTCAGATAAGGCAACTGTATACGGGTGTACATGGTATAGACCCAGGAGGTCCATACAACACCTAAGTCGAGGACACACCCTGTACAACTAGAAGCAGCGGTCTTGCCTTTGATCTCTTATTGCATTTGCCTTGTAAGCTCCTTTCATTGCTTTTTTAACTTCATAAACTTCTAGTTTCCTTTTAAAAATAGGTTATTACGCATATGCCTCCTTTCCTTTTGTAGGCTATAAGCAATTTGAGGACACAACTAGGTTATACTGAGCTCTGCATCTAACAATGTACCTGCTAGAGTGCTGGAATCGTATTTGTGGGAAGAATGAAGAACAAAATTTCCCTATAAATACTCTTTTTCTTTCTCAAACTGCTGCACACAAGCTAATAAATGAAAAATTCTTGTGGGATGCCACCTATGAATACTTGGCATCAGCTCGTTGATTCAATCAGTTTCTGACTCTATTATCGTCAGAGCCAATTTCTTTTGTTTCTAGCTCATTACCTTATAATCCCTCCATCTTCTTCCCTTGCTTTTAAAATATCAAACCCTTCCTCTCTTCATTTTCTAATTACGGGTTATTTCATTTGAAGAACTAACTATTCCATTTTCTATTCTAGTATTCCAATATTTGTCTTAATTTATTTTAGCTGGTGAAACTTACACTTCAGCGAGAAATACCTGCCATAAATCTGAGTCATTCCCTGTAATTTCCCCTTCCTTGTACACCAAAATAATGGCTATAATCCAAATTATATTTACTTTTTAAAATATATAATAACAACTGCACATTACATTTCCATCTCAGTACTTTTTATTACTGTTTTATTTCTTGGCAAATTTCCTCTCTTATGTCATATTCTGCTTTCCCAAACCTTTTCCTTTATCGCACCCATACTTCAAGTTTCTCAGCAGGTTTTATTTTATTTTATTTTATTTTAAAGATTTTATTTATTTATTTAACAGAGATAGAGACAGCCAGCGAGAGGAGGGAACACAAGCAGGGGGAGTGGGAGAGGAAGAAGCAGGCTCACAGCGGAGGAGCCTGATGTGGGGCTCGATCCCAGGACCCCAGGATCACGCCCTGAGCCGAAGGCAGACGCTTAACCGCTGTGCCATCCAGGCGCCCCTCTCAGCAGGTTTTAAACCTCTGTGGGTATAGGGACAAGCAAAAGGCTTTACACAACGGGTGCTCAGTAAATTATTATAAATGATACTGGTACGTTTTGACTTTGGGATCTGTAGATTCATGACAATGAGCTAGATCTTTTGTCTTTCTCCTGTCCTTCCCATGTCTATTTTTGTTTCTATTTTCATAAATTTTATTTTCCCATTAATGCAATTCTGAGATTCTCATCTTCATTTCTAACAAATATTTATTCATCATGTGCATGCACGAAGTATAAGCTATATAGTTTGGTGGGATTCCAAAATGAAATTCAGAAACAAACCCTGCTCTGTAAGAGCTTATGGTTTAGAAGAGGACACAAAACATCTATAAAAGTAACTGTGAAGTCCTATTAATGTGTATTACATGATATATGAAATGTAACATGAAATATAATTAGAGGGCCATAAATTTGGGAAGTCAGCTTTTTGGAGGCGGTATCTGAGCTGAGTCTTGAGAGAGCTTTGCAGACATGATGAGTAAGATCCTTTATGAAGGAGAATGCCACTTCAGATTACTCATCCATTTCACAGTGACTACGCAATAATGTGTGAGGAATTTATTTCTAAACAATGCAGGGCTCCTTTTTAAACTTAGTTTGATTCATCATAAATATGAACAATATTTCACATTTTGAGAAAAAATAGGCATTTCCCAGGACTCTCTTTCCCCTTGCTTTGGACATTTTACTTTCCTCTTGACCCAATTCAGCAAATTACGTGCGCGTGCGCGCGCACACACACACACACTCTAAAAATAAACCCAACTTCACTTTCTTAAAGATTTTTAAAAACTTATTGAGGTAAAAACACTTCCTGTGATATCTATCCTCTTTCTACACGTTTAGGTACACCGCAGAGCACGGCTACCTCTGAGCACAGTGTTCCACGGCGGCTCTCTAGCACTTGCTCGTCTTGCAAACAAATGAAAAAACCCTACTTCAGAAGGACTGTCTTCCTTACCAGGGGTTAACCTTTCATTCAGGGTTTATTCGCTCTGTCACACTCATTCAGCAAGCATTTAGAGAGAGTCTGCACCACACACGAGTTGCTTGTGAAGGAGACACAGCAAGAACCAGCCAGGCTCAGTTCCTGTCCTTGACCTTTTCCGGACTACATATAACCACGCATGAGCTGCCTATGGTTGCTTTAAAATGCAATTGTTTTCCCTTCTAAACAGGTGCCCTGGGCTTCCCATCATAATCCATTTTCCAAATGTCACAGGACAAATACCACTATTAAAAGCCACATGATTAAAGACCTGTGTGCCAAAACAGGATCCCAGAGATCAGTGCAGTCCAAAACCAAACAGGACACTACTTGAGACTTTAAGACTCAATTAACCATGTAATGTGTGGTTTGTGGATGTCTAGCTTAAGGGAACTGAAATGGCAGAGAAGCAACAGTAAGGCTCATGTGGGGGGTCAAGGGCAGAGAAATTATTTTTCCCCAGAAACCTATGATTTCAACTTGCAGAGTATTGCTCCAGAAAATAAAAAGTATCAAGTGAAAGGTCTATCCATTATTTGACAGAAAACACGAGCTTAGAGAGAAGGAAAGATGGTGGGCAGGGGGGAAAAAGGTCCTACTTATGCTTCGGATATGGCGATCAAGGGCACGATTAAAGGCCTAAATGAAGTCCATGTAACAGCGGGATTAAAGTGTTAGAGAAATATGTGACATAATTATTATATCATGGTATCTGGGGCTGTTGAAAAATGTTTTCCAACTACCAAAGTGAGCCCCTGGAGGAGTTAAAAAGCTCTCTGACCCAGCTTCCCTGGGGACGGTTCAATCTGTAGAGAAATCTCTGAATCTGGGACAAAAATGAAACTGGAAGGATAGTGACCTATAAAGAAAAGGCAAAGCTCACCACAGACCAACTATCTCATAACCCCGGAGAGTAAATGATCTTCTGACCGTGGGGAAATGCAGGGGAGAACTGAAGACTTAGAAAGATGAGAGGGCATTCATGTTCCATTTAATAAATGCGCTCCAGATCCCATGGCCGCAACAAAACGAACAGAAATAGCAATGAGAAGAGTAGGAACTGATGCGGGATCAAGTCAGTGCCCCTCCAGGGGCTCGCCCCCGGCCCCTCCCCCAGCCCGCTAATCTGGCATCTGCAGACTGACCCCGGAGAAAGTAGACAGGAGAGGAAATGGGAGCATCAGTGCCTCCTGGCCATGGTTTCTTGCTCTCTCTTCTCCCCCTAGCCCTCCACAGACCCGCACTATCACAACAGGTATCTGCTTCTGGTTTATGTTTACTACATCCCGGGCTCCGGACTGTGACGAGGCATAATTATTACCACTCATGTGTTAGGTGGCGCTTTCCCTTGACAACTTTCTTCTCCTGATCTATAAGATATTTTGGTCCTTTCTCTTTTTCCTTAAAATAACAAGGAAACATTTTTGGCATTCACTTCTTTCAGCATCTAACAATTAAGATACTTCTTCTGTTACAGTAGTTACACCTAACTGAAATGGGTTTTAGTTATTCTTCCTCTATCATTTTATTTGAGTCCTAATTTGTTCTTTCCCCTTGTCTAATTTTTTTCTGGCCTCAAAATAGTAAACACTCCCCTGTTCATTTTTTGTTTTCCTCCCATACAAGATGAAACCACTAATCAGGACCACGAACACTGCTTGCCTTTCAAAATGTCAGAACACACACAACTGAATGGTGCGTATCTAATTCGCTGTAACAGCTTCAGTTAACATACATCAGTTTAATAGTCGACTTAATAAATTTTCTTTCTAAATTTTGGCATCAAAGATGCTGTATAATTCTTGTTAAAGCTTTCATCTTGAGTTCTAAAAACTTACCAAGGTACGAAAGTAACAGTGTTGATATAAGCCACAATTACACCTCTTGAAACTCTCTCTCTTTTTCTTGCAACATACTGAAAAACAATAAGAAAAACGCTTATTTGCTTTAGGACAGAAATTCTGAAGTACACCATGATCTGGGCATTGTAAAAGGCAGTTCTTCTGTAAATACAGTAATAAAAGATGGCAAAATTGAGTGGAAAGCTTACCTTCATAAGAAATACTAAAGAGAAGAAGGAAGACTTTATCTGCCTCCATATAGTCTTCCTAAGTAGTGTAACAATTCTCTCTGCAAATGCATATACAAAGCATGATAGAAGAGAAAGTAGTAACAAGCCAAATGTAACTATAACTGGAGGTATCAAAATATTAGTATTCAGGCAATATGGGGTAAGGTAAAAAGGGATCAGCATCAGCTACAGTAAATGGAAAGTTACCTTAAAAACAATTTTTGTGTTTGGCTTTGGAGAAAATACTAAACAGACTGAGAAAAGTTAAGGGCTCCAAAAGCTAGAGTGAAGTCAAATATATCAAGTACGCAAGAGAAAGTCACTGCAAGTATCCTGACTAGGAAGTAACCTTATGCACTGGCGCGGGGTGGGGGGGGTTTAAGGAAGAATGAGACAAAGATACAGTTTAGAAGGGGGAAGGAAAAGCAAGATTCTGAGGCAGCTCAGCCAAGACACCATAAAGATATGAAGATAACGACAATTGCCAAAGAGCTAAGAGACACAGGAGGAATCTGTATGTCCTGCTGGTAGCATGGAAATGAAGGGGAATATGCAGACTTGCCCCAGAGCCCCGTGACTGGGCGTCTAAGCAAGATGCTGCTGCTTACAGAAATGGAGCTGAGACGACCACTATTGATACCTTAAATGGGTCATGAAGACACCACTGGGAAGGTCTTCTACAGGTAAGTGGAGAGGTGGGAATGAAGCAAGTGTGAGAGGTAGGAAATGTGGATAAAGGCCATCGACATGCATTGGGAGCTGCCATGGAGAGCAAACAACTTCTTAAAGTCATCCGAGCACATGCATGGTAGGTGAAATGGCAACATCGAGCTTATTTATGCACATATTTAGCAAAATAAAGTACCTTATTTCATTATCCTCTTCATTAATCTGTATATTTTCAACTGTCCTTGTGAGATTTGGTTGTTTCTTCTGGGAAAAGAACAAGGGTATATATTATAAAAATATCAATGAATGGTATAATATTCAAGAGGTTAATGGTCTCTACTTTTATATTTTATGTCAATAACTCCAATATCGGGGTTTTTTTTTTTTTTTCAGCATGCAGCATGTAAAATACTTTTGCAAAAAAAAAAAAAAACCATGAAAAATGCACCGTATTATCGACTCAACGTTTTTAGGGGGTTGGAAGTGAAAACGTAATAGAGAAACTGAAAGATTTAAATAGTAATCAAATTCAAAAGACTTTTCAAAAAGTTGAATCACAATGATTTAGCACATTTAAAAATTTTAGATAGGTCTCTGTGAGAGGAGAACGCAAGAACAGAAATCCAAAACGGTAGATAATACAAATGGCATTTCTATTTGGCCTTAAGCACATCATATGATTTGCAGCATATTTCTTCCTTTTTATATTTAGTGCAGGCTCTTAAAACCAGTTCCCATTTCTTAAGTGTGCATTTTCAGTGGGAGGGGTTGCCTCCTAAGCATGAAAAGGAATATGGGGAAAACCTTAAGATTTAGAGTCTGTTGAGACTAAGTTAAGGTAGGACCTTTTCTCAGAAAAGGGCAGTGTGGTAATCATTTATGTAAATATAGTATGCACAAATAAATATCTAAAGTTCATGAAGTTTTAATCAAGGAAAAAAAAAAAAGGAATAGCAACACTTACCTTCCAGTATAAGGCTCCAAAAGCAAACCCAATTACAAGAGAGAAGAAAGCTGGCAATGCCATGGCTGCCCATTGTAAGTTGGAGTCTCCAATGGGGTTTGAGGCCTTCCCTGTAATTAAAACAGCACAGTGGTGAACACAGTGTATTCCTGCTAGCGGTTTTGCTCTTATGCCGTGGTTGTTCCCAACTGTTTCTGTAACGCACTCTTGATCTAGCTCTGTTTAAAATATTTGAAACACTGATTTTTCTGCTGAGTATTGTTTTGGGACAGCAATGCAAGTCCTCGTCATCTCCAAAATATGTAAGTTGAAAAATAAAAGAAAACCCACTGAAGGATATCCGACGTGGCTGATGTTGACACACATGGAACGCAGACGACATATTCCTAAAAGTGATTTATACTATCAAGCAAATCCATTTTCTGTGACGTTATCGTCTGAAACCTTTTTGTTTTCTCACTCTTCACACCTTGCCAAGAAATTTTAAAGAAGACATTTTGCAACTTGGATCAAGGTCGGTATGCATTAAGCTGTTTAGCCTGCCGCAAATAATAAGTCATTAAATGAACTTAGTGGTTAGAGTATTTTTAGGTACCTCATGCTTTGAGTCATGGCGTTTCCTCATCACACCTGCAGTATACCTACTGGATGCCAGAGAGTGCCCAACTCTGTGCTAAGGACTAAAGGTTTGATTTTCTTAGATCTTTTATGTTGAAAAGATTGAGACCATTATACACTAAAGAATGGCTGAAAGCACCAGTGTTTTATCACTGCTTAGTCTAAGTAACAGTGAGAGACAGAGAGAGAGAGAGAGAGAGAGAGAGGGAAAAAACATGTGAGATTAACTTGGGACTCCTTTTGATCTTAGCTCAGCTCTTCCGTGTTAATTCATGAATTAAAACACCTCTACCACAAGGGTCTCTTCTGTCTCCTTACAAGGAACAACCTGGTTGTTTGTTAGAGACACAGACACATGTGCCAACCTGTACAAAAAGAACTGAAAATCTTCAGTATCCTTTTGATGAAGGAATACATTTAGAAATTATACATTTTCAGCAATTATAGGATCAAAATGTAAACTAATCCAAGGTAAAGTGACTGTTTTGGGCTATAATATTTTGCAATATTTGGGATACTGTGTCAGCAGCCTATAGTCACCTAGTTAACATATGAAGTACCTAAAGTAGATAATACAAAAGAACCAAACCACTGTATGTGTATAAAACATTTACAGGGAGAACATGAACTTACAGATTTAACCTGAGAGGCAAGAAACGAATCTTATCTACTGCAGAGAGAACAGGAATTGCCCATTTCCCCACCATTTGTAAACTGGGAGCAGGAAATTCACTAATTCCAGGACTCCTATTTCCAAAGGGCTCTAATAGGAAGTGTGTCTGTGTGTGTGTGTGTGTGTGTGTGTGTGTTGGGTGGAGGGTGAGTCATGGGTGCCCCTTAAACTTAAGGAAGGGTGATGGGGAGGGAGGTGGGGTCTTCCATTCATATAACTATGAATCACTTCCTTGAGACTAGACTAGCCTAGCTTCTGACCCACCCCCCATCCTATAGCCTCGTGGGAAATACGTTTTGGCATTTTAAAGTAGAATTCAACATGAACTCGCTCATCAAAATAAACCAGAGTTACAACATGGGATTTGGTATAATTGAAGTGGTACTACTATTATTGTAATAATACAGCTATCTTAAGGGTTATATCAAAGGTTGTGTGTACTAGTCTGGGATTTAACTACCATTTATAGAAGTGTTTTTTCTCAGAAAATGGATTCAGAATTATAAGCAATTCTTGCCATTTTAGGAATTTTAATATCACTATCTGTACATAACTTGGCTATTTGCGGTTGTATTCCAGTAACAAGTATGAATTCTCCTTGATGGCCATTGTGCTACTGATGAAGGATAATTGGAAAGCAGGCAGGGACAAGGCCTCCAGGCCCAAGAGGAAACCATCCTTAAAAGGATTTTACACTGCCCTGGAAGGAACTCTCCACCCTTTCCCATGTGACAAAAACCTGATTGGATGACAGGCCCAGGAAGGGTTCATCAAATTGAAACAGCCTGTCAACAAGCCCATAAGAACCCCTAGACTTAGAAACTCCAGTGGCAACCCCTTCGGGTCCCCTCCCATCTTGGGAGCTTTGTACCATCATTTTGCTATCGCTCAGTAAAGCTTGCTTTGCTGCCCACCAGTGTCTGGTCTACCTCTTCATTCTTCAAAGTGGCATGACCAAGAACCATGGGCACCATTGGAGAAAAAAAATCCTGCAACACTATGGCCCACAGCGTCTATTGGGACTGCTCTGTGGTTATGATGGATTTGACCAGGTGACCTCCTAGAGGGGTCCCCTCATGAAGGTATACAAGAGAGAACAAAGGAAGCTATTGATATTTTTGTCCCCAGACTCCAATGGAAAACTAATGAGCTAAGATGGGGCTATGGGTAGCCAGATGCCCTGGAATCAAGGCAGCCAACACCCTATATTCTTCCTGTTCTTTCCAAAAGCCAGATCTTCACTTGAGCCATTCAGACCACAGGAAAGACCAGCAACGAGCAGAAGTGGCTTACTAGAGTGCGATATTCGGGGATTCCCCGCTCACAATCTTTCTCAGGTAGAACAGCCCCTAAAGAAGATGTTCCAAACAAATCCATGCTGGACGAGAGACCTAACTAAAGAGAACTCACCTCACTCTTCCAGTGTAGTGACTTTTTAACCACTTTAAAAGTTCCACCTCCAGGACTATGGCCCCAAAGTCCTAGACTCTGACTGACACACTGCAGCAGTCCACCAGCAAGAGAGAGGGAGGGAGGGGCCTGGTAAAGACTGGGAGGGAGAAGCGACCAGAGGAACTGAGCTTCACCTCCTTGAGGGATCAAGGTTACCTTGCTTTTGTTATTTCTCATTAATGCAAAGAGCTTAATAGCCAGGCTTTGGTTCTCTCCAGTGATACTGCCATCCCTCTTGCAGAGACAGAAAAAGGATTATATCAGAAAAGGCTTATTCATATCTCCAGGGCATGACTCCCAAGAGTTTCTACTGCTGCTATCTACCAGGGATCAATGAGATTTGAACTGTGTGCCTCAAGGCCCAAGTGGTGGGTATTTGGTACCAGTGCCCAAGCTAGTAACAAGGCTTTGCTTTTATGTAAAGATTGCTACACAAAACTTGTAGGGTGAGGGAGCTCACCTGGACAGGATTTCAGTAATCCCAAATCCCTGGGTTGTTGCTATAACTGTATATCATTATTATGAAATGGCCCACTGTCCAAAATTCGTGGGAACTGACTTGTTTGGTTTGACTAATAATACCCAACATCTGTTCAAATACAGAACACGAAAAACCGTGCTACAATTTTGCTGAACTGCTTTTTCGAATGATTTTGCTTAATAGGCATCACCATACTTGTGAGCATGGACCCTCTTGGTTCTTAGAAAACCCGCAACTCAGTACTCCTCCTTAATTCAGATTCAAAGCTCATTGTAGGCTTGCCACAATTAATGACCCACAGCCTTGGTGCACCTAATTGTTCTAATAATGATGAACACATATTATATATAAGGCATGGCTCCAAGTTCATGCATGTTAACACATTTAAAACTCACAGAAACTCTATGAAGGAGGTACTATGATCCTTCATTTGACTGGCAAGTCCAGAAAGATTAAGTAAGTCGCTCAAGGTCACACTGTTATCCAAGGGCTAACACTGGTATATAAGCCCAGCCAGTCTGACTCAAAGACTCTCTTATTAGAAGATGTATAATGTAATGTCAAAGTAAGGACTTCTTCCGTATCATTTAAATACTGTCTACAAGGATCTTAAACATTCTTTTAGCTTGGTACAAAGAAGATTACTATTATTTTGAAAACACAACTCCTTTTGGATAACTTTGACACTTTCATAAGGGAGAATCATGGGATAAGATAAGAGAGGACATTCACATCTCAGGACTCCTTCATATATATTGGTCTTCCGGCTAGCATGGCCACTATTTGGGATTTTATCCTACAAACTAACCTGGTCACTTCAAATTTCCCAGGCCATATGCCCCCGCAAAAGTCTTATCTTCTTTATGCTATGACCAAAAACATTTACATACTTCTATTATAATACATATATATATATGATATATCTCTATATATATGATATGAGATATGATATATATCTCTCTCTATATATGATATATATGATAAAGTACTAGGACTGTTTCTTTTACAAGAACATAAGCTCTTCAAAAGCTAGTTTTTGTGCGCGGGTATCTAAGTGCCATATTGATGAGTGATGTCTCCTGACAAAAAGCTGCAAATTATGCAAGATCCATATTTTTTTTTTTACAAAAAAGGAAAAAATAGGAAACCAAAACAAAGATAAAAGAAGGCTGGCCATTCATTTTGTAATAAAAAAAAACGAATAGGTGTTTTATATTCAGTTGTCTTTTGAGATAAGTAGAAAAGACTTTTGCTTCCAACCATGATTATAGCAGATTAGCATTCCCAACCTAAATAATTATTATACCAGACAAATTATTGGAGGCAGTTATTTTCATACATTAGACAACAGGTAGCTCAAGAATGTAATCTCTAAGAGTAAAAACACACATGGTAAAGCCCATGATTGTCTTCACTTTCTGGCTGGGAGGTATGGAAGACGGAAACCAAGTAGGGTTCAGCAGTCTCACTGAGACAGGGAATCAGACACTAAAGTTTAAGGATGCAGATGTGGCTGGAGTTTGTGGGGCAGGGTTATTGGTGCTGTGCAGAAAAGGAGCACCAGGAATCTCTGGAGGAATCTCCTTAAGTCATTGGTTAAAAAAAATAAGCTGTACATGCAAAGAAGAGACTTCACAAAACCTGGCAATGAACAATACCTGGGAAGGTATGACCTTGACAGTCAATCAGAGACAAAGGAGCTCTGACAAGCAAGAATGGGAAGATTTTCTAGGCACTCAAGAGTTATCTCAGAAATTCCATGCCTTAGAAATAAGCCTACTCTCTCCCTTCCCTCTAAGAAAGCTTAAAAACAAGACTGGGAAGGAAAATAAAGATAATCTGCCACTAACTGAACTGCCTATCTGTACAAAACTCAAAAGCCTCTAAGAAATGCTACAAAATCTGCATTCTTGTAAACATACTATCCACAATATCCAGCACGGATTCAAAAATCACTAGCCATTTAAAAGGAAATGTGATCCATAATCAGGTGGAAAAAAGCAGTCAATACACACCAACCCTGAGGTGACCCTAGATGTTGAGATTAGGAGACAAGTACTGCAGAACTTTAGAACTACAGTTAATCCTTGAACAATGCAGGGGTTAGAACGCCAACTTCCTGCACAGTTGAAATCTACATATAACTTCGACTCCCCTAAAACTTAACTACTAATAGCCTACTGTTAACTGGAAGCCTTACCAATAACAAACAATTAGCACATATTTTGTATGTTATATATATTATATACTGTGTTCTTAATGTAAAGAAAATGTTAAGAAAATCATGAGAAAATACATTTATAGTACTGTAAAAATCTGTGTATAAGGGGACCCACATGGTTCAAACTCTTGTTGTTCAAAGGTCAACTGTATATCCAGGGGCCAAAGAGAAAAAAAATTATCATAATGAATATGCAGATGGAAAATCTCAGCAGGAAAATGTAAAAAGAATTAGATGCAAATTCTAGAATACAAAATACAAACTTAGCAATGAAAAAATGTACTAGATCCAAACCCATAGAATGTACAGCACCAAGAGTGAACCCTACATAAAACAGGCATTTTGAATGGTTATGATGTGTCCATGAAGGTTTGTCAATTTAACAAAGGTACCTCTCTGTGGGGAATGCTGGGAAGCTGCACATGGGTGGACAGGGGGTGTGTGGGAAGACTCTGTACCTTTCCCTCAATTTTCCTATGAACCATAAACTGGTCTTAAAAAAAATTAAAAACAGAAAAAAAAAGTACTGGATGAAAAGTTCAGCAGCTTACAGACGGCAGAAGAGCCAGGAAACTTGAAAAAATTATGCATTTTGGTGAACAGAGAGACTGAGGAGAGGGAGAAAATTCTGAACAAAACCTCCGTGATCTGTGAGACAATTATCAAACTACCTAATACACATGTGATTGGTATGTGTCTGATTATACTATGTGTGATTCTTCTTAGGAGAAAAAAATGAAGAAAAATATTTGAAAAAGTTATGGACAAATTTTCCCCAAATTTTGGGGTAAATACACTTGCATGCCAAAGAAGCTTGACAAAAAGCAAAACCCCCAGTCCCAGGCATATCTCAGTCAAGCTATTGCACAGAAGAGGGGAAATGACCCAGTACATATGAGAACAAATATAAACTCCGGATGCCTTTTTGTCAGAAACAAAAGCAGGAAGACAATTGAGTGACATCTTTAAAGGATGGAAAAAAAACTCTGTGAACCCCAAACTCCATATTTAGTAAGAAGCACCTACAATACTGAAGACATTTTTTTTTTCTTAAGTAGGCTCCATGTCCAGCACAGAGCCCAATGTGGGGCCCAAACTTACAACCCAGAGATCAAGATCTGAGCTGAGGTCAAGAGTTGACCACTTAACAGACTGAGCCACCCAGGCACCCCCAGAGACATTTTCTTAATTAAAAGAAAAAAGAAAAAAGATGTTGTTGCCAGTAGATTTACACTATCAGAAATACTAAAGGAAGTTGTTTAGCCTGAAAGGAATTAATACTAGATGGAAAGTTGGGCTTACGAGAGGGTATGCAGAGTTTAAGAAATAATATATGGGTAAATAGACAACTATTTTCTTTTGCTTTTTAAAAAAGACATAGGATAGTTTAAAGCAATGATTATAAGACTACTGTGAGGCTTATAACCTATATAGATCTACATGTCAACATAGCACAAAAGATGATTCTCATATTTTTGCTTAAGTGCTACAATATTAAGTAGAACATTGCAAGATGTATATTGTAATTCCTAAAACAACCATAAAATAATGCAGAGATCTGTTGAAAATAAGAATAATAAAAAATAACCCCAAATCAACCTGGGAAGGAGAAATAAACAAATGAGGCAAATAGGAAACAAAATGGTAGGCCCAAATCCAACCATACCAATAACTGTATTAAATATAAATGGATAAAACACTCTAATTAAAAGTCAAAGACAGCCTAGCTAAAATAGCAAGGCCCAACTATATACTGTCTACCAGAGATGTTCTTTAAAAATAAAGACAGTAGGTTGAAAAGAAGAAAGGTATACCATGAAAATAATAAGCATAAGAAAACTGGCTCCACTAATGTAGACAAAACACACTTCAAGACAAAGAATTCTAGCAGAGGTAATGATGAATATTTCACTAACAATATAAAGGTCTGTTTATCAGGGAACCCATAACAATAATCAATCTATAACCACCTAATAAGACAGCTTCAAAATACAGGAAGTGAAAAACTCATAAACAAAGGAGAAATGGCCAAATCCACAAGCAAAAGATTTTTAATTCTCCTCTCTTAGTAATTGATAAAAAATTAGACAAAAAGTTTAATAAGCATATAGAAGATCTGAACACTATCAGCCATTTTGACCAAATTTGAGAATGCTACACTTGATATTTGAATGATACACTAAGTTTCAATAAATTTTGAAAGATTACAGTGTATGTTTTCTGACAATAGGATTTAGAAACCAATAGATATACAGAAAAACTACATAAGTTTAGACATTAAATAACCCACTTTTATATTACCCATGAATTGAAGAAGAAATCACATGGAGAATTAAAAAATTTTTTTAAAGAAATGATAATGGAAACACAACATATCAAAGTGTGTGGGATGCAACTAAAGTTGCTTACATGAAAATTTATAACTTTAAGTGCTTATATCAGAAAATCAGAATGGTTTAAATCGCAAATTAAATTTTTCTACCTTAAGAACTTCAGCTACAACTTAGCTGAACAAACTAAACCCAAAGTAAAAAGAAGCAAATAATAAATATTAGAAATCAATGAAATATAAATTAAGAAGCCAGAAGTTGCATCTTTGAAAAGATTAATAAAATAAAATCAGGAGTTAGTAAGAAAGACCTTAACTGGCTAACACACAGTACTTTTTAAAAACTTTTCAGATCTGATGTATTCTCTATTTCCGAATTTCAGATTTTAGAAGGTTCTGTCTACAGATATTGTATATAATATCCTCAGTGAAGTCTAGGTAGCACACTGTAATCAAACACAGTTATTTCAGTAGTGAAACCTTTAAATATTCACTTTTAGAAGGAAAAGGACTACAAACAGCCTTATCTCAGCTTAAGTCAGGTCAGGTTTTGGTGGCAAAAATTCCAAAACAAATGGATCTTAGAGGTTTTTAAAAAATTCTGAATTGCAGAATTGCTATTGTGGATTTGTACTAAATTGATTACTCCTTTTTATAGGTAGGTCCTCTATGTCCCTAAACATATGACAGTGCCCCATTACTAAGTCTTAAGGGATGACTNTGTCCCTGAACATATGACAGTGCCCCATTACTAAGTCTTAAGGGATGACTTTCTTAGCTAAGATCATAGGACGATTTTTTTTCCTTCTACAGCTTCCATGAAACTAGAGGATAAGAATATTTAGTAAAATCCAATGACCTTTATAATGACCTTGCCTGTATTTGAAAAGAGGACATTAGGCTTCCAGGAAATTGGGTTCTTAGTCAAAGAGGACAGAAATTTCAGGAAAAGAAAAATATTCTCCTCTGACATAATTTTATAGTAAATAAAATCATCATATGTACAAATACAGAATAGTAAATACTGATATATACAAAACTGAAAGTATCCTTGGAACTCTATACAACCAACAACTGTACTTTCAATTTTAAAATTCCATTTTTGTCAGGCAATTCCACAAAAATATATTGACAATGAATAAAGCTTAAATCGTATTTCTAAAAGTAATTATATGACTTATTTAAAATAATCTTAGCAGATTTTGACCCAATTCTCTAAAGATCATCTTGAGTTGTAGGGAAACCCATTTCTACAAACCTTTTATTTATTAAAAAAATTTTTTTAAAAAAAAGATTTATTTGAGAGAGAGAGAGCAAGCACACAAGCGGGAGGGGCAGAGGGAGAGGGAGAGAGAATCTCAAGCAGACCCCACACTGAGTGAGGAGCCCAAGTGGGGCTCAATCTCACAGCCCTGTGATCAGGACCTCAGCAAAACCAAGAGTCAGACGCTTAAGCAACTGAGCCACCCAGGCACCCCCAAATTTTTATTTGAATTCTAGTTAGTTAACATATAGTGTAATATTGATTTCAGGAGTAGAATTTAGTGATTCATCACTTACATACAGACCTAATATTTAATTCTCAGGAAGGCCATAACAGGAAGAACAGTAACAGAACAGTATTAATAGTAATAATTGCAGAAATTTCCTTTAAAGCCCATGCAATACTCCCATAGGTGCTAACTGGAGCCATGCATGCATTAAATCAGATGTATGTACTTACTATTACTGCTACTGCTGTCATTCCTAAGGGAGCTGGCTGCAACAGGGGGTAACATAAATGGTTTTGTGACACTGACTCTGGAATCTAAATAGAAAGCAATAATGTGTCAGTGTTGCATGGTGATTTACATAAATTACAGAGTGTGCAAAAGGTTGAAGTGCAATTGTTCTTTCAAGGTCTGCTTCCCAAATTTTGATTATTCAGATCCTATTTATTTCTTACTGGGTCCTGTTCTATTTTTATTAAGTTCATCATNACCAGAGTTCTTTCAAGGTCTGCTTCCCAAATTTTGATTATTCAGATCCTATTTATTTCTTACTGGGTCCTGTTCTATTTTTATTAAGTTCATCATGGTCACTTTATAGAACAAAGATTCATTGCCTACATATGTTAATAAATATAAGTAACACAAATTGTTAATTAGTCTTAAAAAAAAAAAAAAAGCAATGGAAGTAGATTTTGTACTACAGGGACCCAGTGGGGGAAAAAAAGATCTCAATACAGAGTAACTGGTGAAGATCAGAATTCATGACTCAGAGGTAGACCTTAAGGAAAAGATTTGAAAAGGGGGCATTAAGAAAACTGGAAATGAAGAATAAGATACACTACACAATACTAGAAAATATCAGATAAAAAATGAGTCACTATCTCCCATATTGTTTACCCACACAAAATTCTTATATTTGAAAATGATGACTGTTGCTTTGGTTTGAAAACCAATAAATCAACTGATCACTTCCTTCATGTCATTGATATATGTCTTTGTATTAGACATATACACATATATCTTTCTCTAGCTACACATATATTTGAGTCAGAGGTAGATTCTTACCTATACATACAAGATTCAAGCTTGCTTTTGACATTTAAATTGGAAATGCTTATGTCTTACCTTTTTCAGGACCTAATGTTGAAGAGACCACACATTCACTACTTTTAGATGCCACCGTCTCCAAGTCCTTGAGGGCATCAATGGATCTATTAAAAATTCTGAAGAATTCTTCAGGGGTAAAATGCCTGAGTTCTGGGCTTTTAGGTGATTTTTTTACATTCTAGAAGAAAACAGGATTATATTTTTCAGATAGTTTACAGATTTAACTGATGTCAAGGTAACAAACTAGCAATAAGCCCCCCAAAGATTCAAGTAAAACTAACACTTTTAGACGATTGTTTTAACACACATAATACAAATTGGTACTGTAAGATAGTGATCCCATCCAGTTTGGCCTGGAGCTCAACTCCATATAAAGGAATGGAGTGGTGGTAGGGGTAAGGTGAATAGAACATCAAAACAAACTAATGGTAGCAGCAAATTAGAGACACTGTTCTTTAGAGATGCTCATTAAAATAATTATTCCTCATTAAAAAAAAAATACCCCTCTGTAACACATGCTCCAAATAGCCCAAAATTAAAAAGTCTGATGATACTAAATATTGGCAAGAATATGGCTCAAGGGGGACTCTCATACACTGGTGGAATGATATAAATTGGTGCATTTGGTATCATCTAGTAAGGTTGGACATGGGCCCATTCTGTAACCCAGAAATTCCACTTTTAGGTGAACACTCTAGAGACACTCTTGCACAGGTGCACCAGGAGACATACAGGAACGTTCTGAGCAATAGTGTTATAGAACACATCAGACAACAGCAGAGTGGTTTAATCATGAGAGATGCTTAACTACAGGAAACCAACGGAGGGCTGCTGGAGGTGAGGTAACTGGGTGATGGGCATTAAGGAGGGCACGTGATGTGATGAGCACTGGGTGTTATAACCAACTGATGACTTACTGAACTCTGCATCTGAAACTAATGATGTACTATATGTTGGTCAATTGAATTTAAATTAAAAAAAATGAAGAAAAAGAAGAGTGGTTTAATAAATATTGATATATTAAGTCAACTCTATAAGCAGGAAAAACTTAATTTCAGCTATATGCTTCAAAGTGGTGGTTATATCTTATAAACATAATGCTGAGCAAAAGGACTGAGTTTAAAAGAATAAAGAACATGATTAATTTCTAGAAATTCCCCAAGAAAGCAAACCAGAAAGCTATATTTTAGGAATTCATTCATGCATGATTATCTATAAATAAAAGTAGGTAATAACACCTATGTAGCACTTGGTATGTACCGCACTAAGTGCTTTATACATATTAGCTCCATCTCCAAAACAACGGAGAAACACCACCTGGGTTCTAGCCACAGTGCCAGGATTAGTAAATGTATACTCTTTGGTATTTGGGATGCTCTTCCTGACATCACCATTTACCTAACACTAACTCATCTTTCAAGCCCCAATGGGTGGATTATTTCCTTCATGACACTGTTCCTCATATGCCCTACTTTTTGTGACCCCTACCTCTTTTCATTGCCATCAGAACACTATTTGTACCAATACGATATAAAAAGACATGTTAACTCTGTCACAGACTGTAAGACACACTAGTTTAGAAATGAAAAAGTAAAGCAAAGAAGTGATGAAATGCAGTGAGGAGGCTCTTAGTATGGTAAGAATTCTGAGTTTGAACACAAACGGGACGGCTATTGGGTCTTGAAGAGAAATTGGAATTTGGATGAGAAGAAGTATTTAAGTTGCGGAGTACAGAATCATGCTCAAAACCTTAGGTTTAAACATCTAGAAGGTCTGTGGGGTAGACACTGAACTGTGAACTCTGTGCCTAAGCAGGTCTCCTAAGACCTAGTTTATTATAGATGTGGTATTCTAAAATAATCATAAACATGTTTATTAAGATTTATTTTGCCAGACATGGTACTAAGGCGCTGATCACAAATCACCTAACGTCAACTCCACGAGGTGGATCCTGTCACTGTCCTCATTCTAGGAATAAAGAGAGTGAACACAGAGATGGTAAGTTCACAAAAGTAACTGGTGACTGAGTCAGGATTTGAACTCTCACACCTCTTGCTAGTCTCTGCACACTGCCTCGTCCGTATACTTCAATCTCAAAGCACTGCCAGGCCCGCATTCTGAAGCTGGTGACAGCTAAGCAGCAAATGACCTGGAGATGTTAAAGTGCACTTCATCATTGTAACATGCTTACTGTGGCTAGGAGGGCAAGTCTGAGTGTTCATTATAGATAATTTTCCATTTAAAGGCAAATGAACATTTGTAATCTAAAAGGTGGGTTATGAGGACTTCACTTGTGAAATAAAAGGCTATTTTCTTACATTGTTGTGTGAATAAATTTTTTTTATATTAAGTGACATCTAAGCCTTAATGTATATTTCATCATTGCCCGGTGACTATGACCACCTATTTTCTGTGCTCACCTTAAAAAAAATTTAAAAATTTCACAAAGACACCGCCACCCTTGCCAGCAGCAATCAGCATAGGTCTTAGAGCAAGAAGAAGCAATCCCAAGGAATACAAAGTTACCTCAAATGAGTGTTCTTCCATGCACTCCACAAGGTCATCCACTATTTTCACAAGTTTGTCTATGATAGAGTAATTACTCAAGCCTTCAGAAATATTTGAAAATTTGTCCAGAAGATCAGTTAAGCTGACTGACAACTGTTCCACCATCACGCTTATCCAACAATGACTAGGCTGCAAGAAAATGAAAGAAAGGAAGATAAAGGAATCTATTGTAAGTACAGTAAACTTGGAGCACACTTCTTCAAAGACATTAATGTTTCAGTTGCTGCTGGACAAAGAACTTCCTTATATCAGAATAGGTCAGTTCTTGTGTGGTTTTTTGTTTTTGTTTTTTTTTTTTTTAACTCAGATTTAACACCTGCTTCGAAATTTGCAAATGAATAAAAACCTGACCAAAGTATTGATGGTAAAGAATGTTGCTCTTCCATGGAAGTAAATTAAAGATGGAGCCAAGTCTCACCCTTGACAAGGTCTACTCCTTTTACTCACACTGTATTTAGAAAAGCTTTATGCTGAGGGAGTTAGAAAAAAAAAAAAGCATTGTAGGGGAGAGTCCTAGACCTCAAGGACTTGCAGTCTTTGGTGGACTGGAATATGAAACAACGGATTAAAAATAGATTTTTCCGAAGTACTTGATAGATTCCAAGGCTTCTTCATAGATAAATTCACGTGGATATTTAAAAAACAAACAACAGCCCTGGCAGGAACGTGGTCCGAGAGAGAAGCACTTTTGCCTTAGCAGCAGGACCAGCGACATAATTTGTGGAGCCGAGTGCAAAATGATAATGTATTTATTGTTCAAAAATGTGTTCAGGAATGAATCATGACAAGATGCTGACAGCAGAGCTTTACACCAAGCACGGAGCCTTGCCCATGGAGCTAGCCCTGCCGTTGGCGAGAAGCTCAAATATGTATAGTCAGGTCTAACTGGGATCGATTCTGGCTGAGAAACTCCAAGCAAGCTGCATAAATTCTCTGAACCTCTCTGTAGAACGGGAATAATAGAACAAGGTAGTTGTAAGGAGATAATGTACATAATTTGAATGTAAGTTTTATGCAGGCAGTATTTTTTTTTTAATATGGCCTAGAACAGCGTCTGTGGCTTGTGAAAAGTTGCTTAGAAACTATTTGTTGAACAGATGCATGAGTGAATAAAAAATGAATGAGAAAAAATCCTCTGCGTCAGGGGACTGCATGTTCTGTAAAGGGCTAAAAAAATCAATATTTTAGGCTTTGCATGCCAAGAGGCAAAAATAAAGGATATTATGTAGGTACACATATACAGAGAAAGCAAATTTCTACAACACTTTTATTACAAAATTAAAATGTAGTAATAATAATTAAATATGTCTTTTGTATAATAATCAAATTTAATCTTTTGTAATAGAGGTTTACCGATAAGAATGGAATTCGTTATTTTGGGTCAACATTTTGGTTAGCGGGGTTTCAAAGTATTCTCTATTATCACATAGACGGCAAATGTTCATCTGTAAAAACCAATCTCAGCTGGCTGGCTGTATAAAGTCAGGCAGCTGATTGGATCTGGACTACAGGGTATAGTTTGCCAACCTCTGTTATAAATGGCTCTGGGCCAATAAAGGTTTAGATTACCAGAAAAAAATCTCCTTGATGTGTATTATTAAAATCTATTTTTTAAATTTGTGTAACATCACTTAAAATAATTACTTAAAATAAGTTCATATACTTTGTGTATTTGAACATTATGTTTTCTTGTATAAAGATCTTTTAAGTAGAAGCTCTGATTTTTTTTTTTTTTTTAAACTCTGGTAAAATGTAACAAGTGAGGAAAATCAGATTGGGGATAGCAATAATTGCCTTGGCTTATAAGCTCCTAAATAATTTAAAATAACTTCTGTTGTAATAAAAATATTATAGGTAGTAACTCATGCCATATAAAATGAATCAAACCACTGAACTTGATTTTTCTTTGTACCAGCAGAATATCTCTATGGGGGAAGGCCAAGTAATTTATCCTAAATTATACAAGAGGGCTGGCCATCTTCTATTCATTTAACAGAACAGTTTTAAGTAATATAACACAGCCAAAAAGGAAACCAGTTTATCTACGAATTGGTAAGCCCCAATTCCTGGAAGCACTAAATGTCATTCAAAACTTTCAGGAGTGTTGGCTCTAGCTTCAGAAAAGGAGAATAAACAAACCCCCAAAAGGGAATTAGTTCAATTAGGCCATTTCACTCAACTCATCAACCAAGTTCTCAAAGACTGTGTGTTTCCAAAGTATGTTCAGAATGGATTCTTTGTTTTGTTTAATCAGTGCTTATCTTAAGCACATGTAAGTTCACATTTGCATCATTCACAGGTCTCTTTCCAAAATGTCAGTCTTTCCTTTGGGGCTGAATGGCTCTCCAAGTCTCCCTCCATTTAAACAATGATAATTCCCTTTTAGATAGTCAGCCCTGTCAGCAAGGGGCAGATTTCCTAGGATATGGGATACAGCACACACTGCAAATACTGCTTGAAGAGCCTTTATACGGTAGGGCAGCCTTCCCCAATTAGTTCATTCTGTTGTAATTGTGCAAATTTTTCTGTGGCAAGCAGATTCTAGGTGTTGGTCTCTTTAAACTCTGTCTTCATGCCACTTAATAAATTTGCTTGCCTATCCTTCCCTCAGATCTTCTGACATAGAAAAACCAAAATCATATTCCCATTTTGAACAAAGGTACTCCTTTAGTTTCTGCAGTCTTGAAGCCTTAAGTGAGCAGGGTTTTTTTTTTTTTTCTTTTTTGTGGTTAAAGTAGAAAACGATTTTATTTATAGGTTTCTTATTTTTAAACCAGGGAACTCTGGGGTGCTTACTGCCACCACTTCTGTTTATCTCTATTTTCAGCTGAACTCTGTGTTTGCATTCTGTATTCAAGTTCTTATTTAGCTATGAAGACTCCCTCACGGCCACCCACAGTCCCCCACCAGTCCCCAACTTTCACATACCTAATCAACAGCTGAAGCAATCAACTTTTTCCAGCAAAATTCTCAAGCCTAACTTATAATTTCTTACAGTTAAATCCTGGAAATCTCACAATCCACTCTTAGCCCAAAATCTGCCCTTTAAAAATTATGAGGAATTCATTGCTAGCTGATAGGAGCTTCTGTACTACTACACTGCTGAAAACACATTTCTAAACCTCTTGTAAATTGTATTTCGTTCATTATTCATTCTTGCCAAATTTCCTTGGAAAAAGCTGTATAATCAATTCAGAGTTCTATCTTTTCATTAATTTGCTGAAAGAGTTACATGTTAGCTTTTTAGGATTCTTGGACTTATTAAAGATAGATCTGAGGCTGAAAAAAAAAATTAAACATCAGCCAGTTTTGACCTGTCTGGAAGAGAGAGAACCAGTTTTGACTAGATCATCAAGCAGTTTCATATTTTCTTTTTAATTAAATATAGTCAATGATTTGCAAAGAGAACGAAACACAGGAAACTCAGTATTTCATTTGTGAGATAATAGATACGCTTATCGACTCTTCCAAGATTATGATTAGGAAATGGATGATTGAAGGCTCTAAGTTTCCCAAATGTAATTTTTCCCTTTGCCTTAATAACAGGCATTACTGTCACTATTCCTTAGCTTTGAGAGACCATTTTAAACTTAAATAGTTCTGTATAAATATTAACTCACAACACTCATCAGAAGAATGTAAGATACAAATAATATTCTCTATTTTACTAGCAGAAGAATGTGAAGAATTAGGAAAGCTGATAAAGCCACACAGGAGGCCAAAGAAGTGCCCCTCAAATTCTTGAAGTACATATAATTTAATGTTCCATTCACCTAAATATACATACAAAACAAAATACACTCCTTGCTTTGAAAAGGAAAATCTGTCTGGGTTTCCTTAAGTCCAGACTCTCAATTTCTTATCTTCTTTCTTGGTAGCTTCCGTCTTACATTTCTGGGTTAATTACAGCCACTCTGGCTAAGACTACTGGGAAAACACGCTTTCGGTTCCTATGTAACATGTATCATTCTAAAATGCTAACTGCATCAATGCATCGATAATTCTTGACCTGCGACCATGCCACCGCCACTGAAGATTTGTTTAAAAGCTGTAAACTCCTACGGGATTTTAAAGCACCATGACCAAGTTAATGTTTAACTAAATGATTAAATAAAAGATACAAAAACTACTACACTTAAAAGCATTCTACACTGAGTAGGAATAAGACTGCTTCCAAAGAGCAATAATGAAAATATCTATGTACGTTCTAAAACCACACATAAATTTAAAATAGGTCATATATGATATATAAAACAGATAATATAGGATATGTGATATAACACCTCTGCAGTCCCAGAACCCATACATTTGAGACCCTGGCAGTGTAGGTAGGTCTCTACATTGTGAAAGTTCCCTACACAGGAGTTGGGATCATGAATCCATTAGAGATTCATAGGCAGAAAAGCACAGACTCATAAATCATGAGCCCTCTGAGGAATAGTCACAAGCGTGCACCCTGTCTTCTAATCCAACTGATCTAACTACCAGCATTACTGCCCAGTTCGATTGTTTTTGTTTTCTTTGCTTTAATATGTGTGTGTCAAGCCTCAGTCTAGCCACAATTAGAGGTATGAACGCCCAGGGCACAAAGCATTCCTTTCTTTCCTCTTGTGCTTCCAGCATTCACCTCCTGGCTGAGAAATCAAAAGAACCTAGAGCCATGCAGTTGAGAATCACAATAGTTTAGATCTGGAAAGAATACTGAAGACCACCTGCTCCAGTCCCACCAATTTCATAAATGGGAAAACCAGGACCTAGAGCCGTGAAGTGGTTTGTTCAAGGTTGTACAATAAATTTAAAACAGACACATGAGAACACCAAGACTCACCTCGTTCTTTTACCAGTGGTACAAAGCACATACAGCTGCAGTACTTTTTCCGCCAGGTTGACCATGAGTCTTGCGGTCTCACATCTGGACCAGGCATATTGGTGCTTAGACTTGACTAAGGGAGCTCTGGGGGATGGAAATGGCTCCTTCTGTGTCACTTCAATGAACTCAGAGTAATACTGGTGAAAATAAATTTCTCCGAGCCAACTGTCACAACCAAACAGCAAATGCCAATTGCCTTTAGTGGACTTTCTTTACACTCCTTCTAGTATTTACTCTGAGGGCTGGAGAACAGACACTCCCCTGCTACTTTCAAACATTCCACGGCAGACGAATTTCAAACATTTCTATAAAAGCACTTTGCAAAACAGTGTGTGCTCACAATCCTGGTGTGGGATCTCTAAAATCTTAACTCCCTTTTGGAGGAGCTGGGTTTTGTCATGATTTATTTGGGTCTTCTCCCTGAACAATTAATTTGGGTCTCTTCAGTATTCTCTTTAGGCATCTAACTTTCATTTTCTTGCTTGAATTAAAGCCATGTAGCAACCTCAATCTGATTAAGATGGTAATCAGCCCAAACACCATAAATATGTGTTGTTTCCCAGGGCGGGCCTATAAATGGTCCCTGAGCCCTACACAAAATAGCACAGTGAAGAAGGAACAGCATGGCGAGGTAAGGGCAGAAGTGATGAACCAGAAGCTCGGTGTCTAGTCCCAACTGTTAACACACTTTGTGATTTTAGTCCAGTCACTTAATCTATTCAGAGCTTCATGTTTCCACATAAAATAATGGGTTCTGTCTAATCTGTGCTAGCCAATACTGGGGCTATTAGCTCCTGTGGCTACTTATCACTCAAATGTGGCTAGCCTGACGGAAGCACTAAAATTTTAGTTTTACTTAACTTGTTTAAAGTTAAAAATCAATACTATTCAGTGACTGGAGAAAGGTGTTTTTTTTTTTTTTTTTTTTTTTTTTGGGGNTATTTGGAGAGCATGGGCAAGCACGGGGAAGGACGGAGGGAGAGGAGAGAGAATCTCAAGCAGACTCTGTGCTGAGCATGGAGCGCCACAACGGGCTCGATCTCACAACCCTGAGATCACCACTGGGGCCCAAATCAAGAGTCAGATGCTCGGGGGGCGCCTGTGTGGCACAGCGGTTAAGCGTCTGCCTTCAGCTCAGGGCGTGATCCCGGAGTTATGGGATCGAGCCCCACATCAGGCTCCTCCGCTATGGGCCTGCTTCTTCCTCTCCCACTCCCCCTGCTTGTGTTCCCTCTCTCGCTGACTGTCTCTATCTCTGTTAAGAGAATCTCAAGCAGACTCTGTGCTGAGCATGGAGCGCCACAAGGGGCTCGATCTCACAACCCTGAGATCACCACTGGGGCCCAAATCAAGAGTCAGATGCTCGGGGGCGCCTGGGTGGCACAGCGGTTAAGCATCCGCCTTCGGCTCAGGGCATGATCCCGGCGTTTTGGGATAGAGCCCCACGTCAGGCTCTTCTGCTATGAGCCTGCTTCTTCCTCTCCCACTCCCCCAGCTTGTGTTCCCTCTCTAGCTGGCTGTCTCTATCTCTGTCAAAGAAATAAAAAAAAAAAAAATCTTAAAAAAAAAAAGAAAAAAAGAGTCATGTTCAACCGACTGAGCCACCTGGCTGCCCCATGCCTGGAAAACTTTTCAAGTGTATTTGGAAAAACTTAAGTATGTGAATCTTCACTTTCAATCATAAATTTTATGAAAATCTAAATATGGAATAAATATTTCTGATGAAAATGTAATGTCTGCACTGAATTGTGCTATAGGTATGAAATACATAGTCGATTTTGAATATGAAAAAATTTTAAATATTCAATTTAATTTGAAAACGTAAAATGTTATTTTGGCTGTACTGCAATAAAAACTATTTTACTTATTCCCTTGTTCCTTTTTACTTTTTTTAAAATGTGGCTGCTGAACAATTTTTAAGGTTACATATACGGCTTCCATTATGTTTGTACCAGACAATAATGGTCTAGATTTTCTCAAGAGTGTCTTAATATAATCCCTTATTATTAGACGGGCCCTGTAGTTTGAGTACACAAAGGGTCACTTAAAAATAGTATTTAATGTTATATTTTGTTCATTTAACATTGTAAACTTACTCATTTTTAATAAATATGTTATTTTATGGGAGGTAAAAGTAGATAAGTACAGCGTCTACTTGGCTGATTTAATCTATTTCTATAGGAAGAACTTCTGATCATAGGGGTCGAGCCTCAGGATCCATACCTACTAGTGAACTTGCCCTGTGGCCCTAACTGATTGGATAATGGTAGACCCGGAAGCCAGCTGGACCAGCCGGAAGTCTCTCCCCCAAACCGGTAGATAACAGAAACTAAATAGTCTCTGAGCAGTGCTACAACTGCAAATATATAAAGCTGGGAGTGTGGGGTAGCCACGTTTCACCAGATGACTGGAACACAAAGAAATTCTACACAGACAGAAGAGAATAAGGCAGAGGTGCAGAAACTCGGAGAGAGGAAAAGGAAAACCCAGTAGTTTTCCAATTCTGGCTGGAGTCCCTTCATGCAGCCTGGCCACATCCTTGCCCTTTTACTAGATTGCTGTTCTTCAGAATCCTTATAACTGGATTCCACCCCCCCCCTTTCTTTCCTTCTTTAAGTTTCAATTCATTACTGTTAGGGAGAACTAAAGAACTCTAAACAAATAAGATGGACTCCTTCAAGATTTGGAAAACAGGACATTTTTTTCCCAAACAGTTAAATGTTTACTGGTAAGCAGTTTTTGAGTAACACCTGCCTGCTTGAATGGTGAAGAAATACAGAGGAGTGAAAGATTTGGTCCCTAATCTTTAGACAAATAAAATACAGTAAAAAGAGAAAACAAGTAATGATACCATTTGACAAATGTATATATTCTCTCTCTTGGACTTTTCCGATCTTAATTATTTATCACAACACTTTGAGACAAATGCATAATACATACAATTTTAAACAGCTCTGTAAGCAATATATGATCAGGTACCCAAAATGAATAGCTTCAGGACAAATTCTCTAAAAATTCAGAGATGATGAATGAAAAGGTAAGGTCCACAGATCAGACACCATGTTGGTGTTGTTGCCCACCGTGTCCCCCGAACCAAGCAGAGCAGGGGTAATGCCAGTTTTTACTGGCCAAATGATACAGGGAAGAAAGCATGGGCTTGAACAGTAGAAAATGGCCCCGGGGAGAAAGGGGGATCTCATCCTGACCTTAAATGAGAGGACCATGAGCTTGCTTTCAGCTGCAAGATACTGCATGATTCTGCACGTAGAATTGGAATGAGTGGATGGAAAAGGAAAGGGCATCCGTGGCAAAGGGAGGTAGCCCTGAGCAAAGTCTTGGAGTTGAGAATTAGCATGGTAATTTTAGGAGGCAAGGATGCATCTTGCTGGCTGGCAGGTGTGTGCTGGGGAATAATGGCTATTAAAATGAGGCAGTTAGGATGAGACAAGATTATGAAGAGTCATGAACATTAGATTCAGGAATTTGGCATTCAGCCTTTAGTCACTGGAACAATGAGAAAGTCCTTGAATACAGAAATGACTCAGTGAAAGTAGTTTCATAGGAGCCTCAAGGAAACCATGATTCCTAAAAATTGCATAATACCTTATGCATAAGATTTTTAATAAAATGTACATACATCTAAAAAAAAGGATAGCAGTAATGTTGAGGTGCAGGTATTGTGTGAGGAGTTACAGGCACTCACCTCAACACAATCTTGCGGACTCTACTGAGGTCAAATTTGTGCCTCGGGAGAATAACAAGAGATTACCTGGGAACTTTTCTCCTTCCTTGTACACTTTCTCTCAGCAGATATTTATTAAGTGCCTATTGGCCATTAGGCACTGACGATATAAAACAGAGCAAACACAGACAATCCCAGCCCTCATGAAGTTTGCAGGTCTAAGTGGAAGGTTATCAATTAAATAAATCGACAAACGGAAAACTGCTACTTTGAAGAAGGTCACAAAGAGAGCTTCCAACTGGACGATTGGGCTTCATCAAGGAGGGAAGGGAAGCCTCCCTTACAGAAGTGAAAACGAAACCAAGAGTCTGGAGTTACTGGAATCAAAGGTTCGACCAGGTACACAGAAAGTCATGTGCAGAGGAACAGGGGCCACAGGGAACACGTGAGGACGTGGGGCTGGAAGAGGATTTGCAAAGATGCACAGCATGAGGGTCTTGGAGGCCTTGTTTAAGGAGCTCCTTTTTTCTGTTTCCTAAGAGCTACAGGCATACAGACGTTCAAACTATATGAAGAAGGAGTGGTAAAATAATTAGGTGTGTGTTTGTTTAATCACGCTGTCTACTCAAGAAGAGTCAAAACCTCAAATGAGAAGTCCTGGAACGGCAAGGGAGATGGCAAGAGCCCAGAAGCAGCAGGGCTCGGCAAAAGAAGGTGGGAAGAGTTGAGAATTGGAATCCTGCACACCCGGGTAAGGGTGCTGCCCAGGGAAGGCGGCCGGCAGGATTATGGTTAGAAAGGATGTTACGTATTCCCAAGGACTTGTTTAACCTTGCCTTTAAAAATAATTAAAAACTGATGTGACATACAGTAAAGAATGGTTTAGGTTAGAATCATCAACAGATGCTAAATTTGGGGGAGAAACTTTGATGAGGAACTGGACATGGTCTTAAAACATCTCCCTCAAACATTGCTTTTGAGTTGCTAATGGGTAAATACATAGAACTAGTGGAACACGTTAACCAGGGGATCTGTTTGAGTACCTTCAGGGGAGGATAGGTGTGTGATAACCTGAGGATGTTTCATCACTTATGTAGCATCATGGCTTGAAATACATAATCTGAATATAATCATTAAGAAACATCGATCAAAAGTTTCAAAGATACACATTTTACTTAAAGGGGATGGTTGTGTTACTCAAAAATGTCAATGTCATAGAGAGGCTGAGGAACTTTTAAAGCAGACTAAAGAGACATGAAATATTAGTTTACACAAACTTAGTGGGCCTAAAACAGCACAAATTTATTATTTTACATTCCTGAAGTCAGAAATCTAACAGGTCTTACTAGGTTCAAATCAAGGTGTTCATGTGGGCTGGGTTTCTTTTAGGGGCTCTAGAGGAGAACTCCTTGCCTTTTCCAGCTTTTATTTTATTTAAGATTTATTTGAGATACAGCGAGAGAGCATGGGCTGGGGGAGGGGCAGAGGCAGAGGCAGAGGGAGAAGCAGACTCCCCGCTAAGCAGAGAGCCCAGGCTCAATCCCAGGACCCTGGGATCATACCTGAGCTGAAGGAGGACACTTAACCAACTGAGCCACCCAGGCGCCCCACCTTTTCCAGCTTTTCGAGACCACCTGCATCCCTTGGCCTGTGGCTCCTCGCCCTATTTTCAAAGCCAACAGTGCAACGTCTTAATCATTCTCTCTGGCTGTCACATTCCTTTTTCGTGTGTACAAGGATTCATGAGATTAGACTATGCCCATCTGGATAATCCCAGATAAACTCCCCATCCCCAAATCCTTAATTATATCTGCAAAGTCCCTTTTACCATGTAAGGTGATATATTCACAGCCTGGGATATCTTTGGGGAGCCATTATTCTGTCTATCACACAGAATGTCAAAAATGCAAATCATTATCCTAGATTGGATCTAGTATTGGAAGAAAAGAAATATTTAAAAAAGAAATTTTGATAAAACTGAAATACAGCTAATAGATTTAAATATTTTGTTACTGCTAAATTTATCAAAACTGACAACTATACTGTGGTTACGTAAGAGAAAATCCTTTACTTAGGAAATACCCACTTAAGCATTTAGGGTTAAAGAGTGACTCAATGAGTTTAGAAAAGTAGCAACATGCACCTGTGCGCAGAAAGCATCTAGTAAAGCAAATGAGGCAAAATGTTAAAAATAGGTGAATATGGATTAAAAAGTGAGTGTTCTTAGAATATTCTCATAACTTTCCTGTAAATTTGAAATTATTTCCAAATAAAAAGTTAAAACTTGGTGAATCTATAATTAAAACTGATAATTTTTTTTTACTCAAATACTATAAGCAAGTCATAGTTTATATCATTTTATAAACATTAGAATGACTGCAGACATATGGCACAAATTCAGCAACCCAATTTCTGGTCTTTCTGTGGTAACATTACTGGTAAGTAGAAGGATCAGAAACGTATAGGATTTTTACGGTAAGTGACTTAAAATCCTAACAGTCTGGCGATATAGTTTCAAGAGTTAAAAATAGAATTGGTAATTATCGTTGGATTTAAATACCTACTGGTTGGGCACACCCTGCTATTTGTGAGAGAGAATGTGCTACGTAATTTTCTAGGAGGTCTCTTAGAAAAGTAGTCCCCTCCTCTTTCAGGAGTATTTAACAGATTTTTAAAGCAAAAGCATGACAGTGAACTGTATTCTATTCTAGAGCCTTCTTCTGCCCAGTGCCTCAGGCAGAATTTTATTGCTTTGGCCCCAGAGAATCTTTCTGGTACCCATTCAGATTCCTACTCCGCCCTCTATTGTTTAGAAACAAAAGATAAGGCAGCTGGGACTCTGACCGCTGACAAATCATCACTGGCCTCTCCACTGGGAAACTCCTCTGGTCTTGGCAGAAATGCACATTTTAAAATAAAGGTAAAACAAAGGCTACGACCTGTTTCTGCCCAAACCCTCTGCACGGACTTATTTTTCTTGCCAATTGTGGTAGCCAAGAACAAAGTCTCTCCAGTTATGCCAGGACAGTATGCCAAGATCAAATAATAGTGGACTTTTCTCAATTACAGAAACACGAAAAAAAAATGTGGCAATGAATCAGCTTTATTTTTACAAGTTTGGCTCTTGCTACCACCAGCCCATACTGAAATCTGTGATTTAGCACAATCTATGATTATGCCAGCACAAAATAATCTATTTTGTTATTTTCAGTTTAACATTAAGAGCTGCATGATTTCTTTGAGTCAGTTTGGCAATCAGAGACCTAAATGCTTCTCCAGTCAGGGGCAGGGTACATCTTTATTACTTAAATGGTTCACTTAGAACACCTTCCCTGGGGCGCCCTAGGTTAAGCGTCTGCCTTCAGCTCAGGTCATGATCTCAGGGTCCTGAGTCCCTGCTCATCAGGGAGTCTGCTGCTCCCTTTCTCACTCTCCCTCTGCTCTCCCTCAAACAAAAATCCTTCGCTTGCTATTGTAATTATTTATTTAGATACTCACATTCTGTAACCCAAGGTTCAATGTCAGATGACCTGAGGTTTCTTTTTAAGACTGTCACTTTTTAGTTGAAGAACCTTGGGTGAAATACTTGTAAACCTCATTGGGTCATTTGTAAAACAGAAATCACACAAATCACAGTAGATATCTTGCCTTCCTGGAAGGGTTTTCTAATTACCCAAGGAGATAAATATGTGAAATCATTTTGAAAATAAAAAAAAAAAGCATTATAAAAAGGCCCAATCATCCCCCTCACCTAGTTATTATTAAAATTTTTTGCACATAAGGCTAAGTGATGTATTTGTTTCTTAAAAATATCTGGTAAGGTGCTGGCTCCACATTTTTCCTAAACAAATACTGTACTTATTCCCTGAGTAACTGAATGATTAGATTAATTAACTTCCAGTCTGCTATGATTTTACACTCCTATTTCCAGAGAACTACCCCTAATTCAATGGGACAGACACTGACCTGGACTTGAGGATATCTGGTTCAACATGAAGAGACATGTTCTAAGGAACTTTAGATAGTTCATGCTAACTTAAATGCTTATTTTCCTAATGAAAAGAAACAGGCCTTTGACAGTCCCTTGAAATGATAACCTTAGAGTCTGTCTTTCAAAGACTTTTTAAGCACAAGCACTTAGCGATGTGCTTAACACACCGAAACTGGTAATAATTTTGATGAACTAACCCACAAAAAGTACTCAAAGCCTAAGACAGCTTGCACAAAGTGGATCTGTAATAAGTATTTCATAAATCATGGAAAGATGTCTACTTGGGGAGTCACCTAAATGATTTTAAATTAATTCAACACAATACAGCAGTTAAAATGAATCAACATGGATCAGTACATGTCAACGTGTGTTACAAAATATAAGCAAGTTGCAAAGTGGTATATACAGTATAATGCTACTAAGTACGAAAATATGCAAAAAATACAGTAACTTATGCATGAGTACAGATTTGCAGTAAATGGAAAAGAGTGTGGGGGGGGCTGCTATGCCTTGTTACACTCAACACAAACCCAGGGGATGCTATCCTCATGCCATGCCTTGAAAACATGCAGTAGAATGAAAAATTCCAGCTCAGAAGACTTATTCCTAATAGTCAGGTTGTCTGGAAGAGACAAAGTGGGGACCAGTGGAGACAAGAAAGAGGCCATACAGGGGTCTTTAGTAATATTTATAATGTTTCATTAAAAAATACATTTGAAGCAAATATGGCACCACGGTAGGGTTTAACAAGCTATGCGGTGGGTACATAGGCATCTCTATGCTTTCAAGATTTCTTCATGTATGAATTCTGATAATTTGTAATCAGAAAAATTAAATTTCTTGGTTGCAGTAATAACAATATATTTATAATCATAACCTCATATTTATATTGTAAGTTTCTAAGAATCTATTGACTAATAAATTCTGAGATAAAATACATGGTGGTCTCAAATTAAATAGGAAAGAGACTTATAAAGAATTTGCTTTTACACTCAAGCCTTTTTTAGGAGGAAGCTGAAGGAAAGAGAAATCTGTGGCTAGCTCTAAGGAAGATGATCGTACTTTAGAAGTACAGGTCTAAGTCACATGTGCTGCAATGCTTACCCATAAGTAAAGTTTAGCAGTTACTTGAGGATAAAACAAAAACAAAACCATGCAAGTTGAATTCCAAGGATACTTTCTTCAAATACTGACCATTAGCTAACTCCTAAATGGCAGATAATTTCCTGTCTCAATAGAATGATACCATCTCTTTTGTCAGTTACTAAAAAGAAACTCGGAAATGTACAGTTCACTTACCAAAACATCCATCCCGGGGACATATTTGAGGGCTATCTTATAGTCTTTTGGAAGATTTGCCACCTACAGAGACCAAAAAAAAAAGAAGAAAAAAAAGGAAAAAAAATCCATGAGAAAATTCATACATAGCAATTAATCATATTGTTTTTAGTGGGAGAAAAATACATACAAATTCGATTTATTGTTTTTAAGTTACCACTGCATTTCAATATTTACATAGTGATTTTCCATTCTTGATTTCCTTTTGTAATCAAAAGCACTCTCCAAAATACAGTGATAATACAAGTCTTTTAGACTCCAAATTCAGTAATGAGTATAAGTATAATCCAGGGAGTTTTGGAAACATATAAATTTCAATTTCTATCTGTGGTCTTGGAATTCCCTTCCAGGACTATTCTCCTACTGTTTCACCAAAGAATCAGTAATACAATATTTTGTTTTGTTTTTTTTTGGTCAATGGTTCTCAAAGTGACGTGTCAACATCACCAGGGAACTGCTAAAAATGCAAATTCTCAGGCCACATCAGCCCTACTGAGTCTTAAACTTAAGTCCTCCAAGTGATTTTGATGCAAGTTGGAGAAGTTGTTGATCCTAGAAAAAAAATGTCAGTGAAACCTCAAAAGAATACTACTATTCCTGTAATGCAAATGCCTTCTAACTTAAACAATTTGCAGAGATTCAGTTCTGTGAGATAACTTAATCTGCTTACGTAGGCCTGAACATTGCAAATGTCTCAAATGTCTACCTAGCTTCTTTTAAAGGCTTTTTAAAAATATCTAACACCTTTCCATCAGTCACTGTGGCATGTGTTGAACACACACCTGATTTGGAACCAAATCTAAATTCTGTACTTTGGTTTCTTTCTCTCACCTATAAAATGCTGATGAAAGTACCCATGTCAAATAGTTTAAAAACAAGATAACTGAATGAGCCAAACACATCATAAGCAATCCATATTCTGTATTAAGGGATATGTTGGCAACTGACTTCCCAGGTATAGATCTGGTATGTCACAGAGTCCTAGGTTCCCTTATCTCCTTTTCTACGTACAGCACCAGCTCTGTCATTCCACCATGATTAGAATTTTCAGCTAAATATAGCCAACAACTGATTTAGGCCATGAGTCTTAAGACAATATATGGTGTAAAAAAGTGCTTTTGCACTATTACGTCTTCAATAAGTCTCCCTTACTTTTGCAGATTTTCCCCTTCATCCTTTCTTCGAAAACTTTGCTCTTCCCCATATATAAGCTAGGATCTTGCTCCTGTTTGCTGGACTAGGTCACCTCTGACAAGTCTCCCATAACACAATCTGTAGGTTTCATCTTGGCCATGCCAATAGCTTCTAGAATCTGAGAACAATTTGGTGAGAAAGGAATATAGGCAAAGGCATAAGTGAGTCAGAAGGGAGCCAAGGTAGTAACGGATCCCTTTTTGTGCTTACTACCAGTCTACCTCCAATGGTACCACCTCACACTCATCTTAGTCTTGAGCCTAGAATTTTCTCAATATGGGCCAGGTAGTGTGCTCAATAAGGGCTTACATTGCATGATCACATCCATCTTCCAATCCCTGTGACATATTATCTCTATTGAACAAACGAAGAACTTGAGGCTCAAAGAGGTCAGGTAGCTAGACCAAGGTCACACAGTTACAGAGTGTAAAGTACGGACTAGAACTCGGATCTTTGACAGGAGAGCCTCCCTCACCACTGATGTCCTACTACACATTTCCTCCACTCTCTGCATGTTTTTCCTGGGTACTTTCTTCCTCTCGGTCAGATTTCCCACCAGGCTTCCAAAATTTCTTTTGTCTTTTGGATCTTCATGCCCATCTTTGAAAAGCAAAATGACCCAGTCATTTTATGTAAGCCCAGCTGGCAAAGACACAGTTGACGCTTTTGTAGGTGTGAATGCTGGAACTAGACTGAGCAGCAACATTGTATTATGTTATGAACCAACCCTGTAAATTAAAGCCATTCCAGATGGAGAAAGATGACAAGAAATGGCAGGTGTTCTGAACACAACCTGCTCGACAATCTAGGCCCTCCTTCGGAAAATTTACATTATCTAATCTATCTATCTATATAAAATTGACGGAATTAGTATTCAGAAAGCTTAGGACCTGGGTATATACATAAACCTAATGAGCAGGAAAAAACATAAGGAATATGGCCAATTCCATTTTATTAGTAATCTACATATAAAAATCAGTTGAAATAAGTCAACTTACTGAAACACACTGAAATCTCCATACCTTACTACTTGGGGGAGCGGTACATAATAATAATTTCTGCCTTAAACTGATTTACTGATATTTAATTTCTGATGGGATGAAAATACTATTTTTGAAAAAATGCTTTGCAATTTATAACAAGTTTATATATACAATCTTTGCCACAACCTCATGAGATAATATGCTATTAGGCCTGTTTTATAGATGAAGACATGGAGGCTCAGAGGGTCTAACTGGTATCTCAAGGTGGCAGGTGTCAGGAGTTAGGAGGGAGGGAGAATACTAACCTGGCCCTCCATGCTCGGCTCAGCACTGTGTTCTACAGAGCAGGCTCCCTCTGTTACTCTCTCGGTTGCCACTGGTTCCTTCCCAATTGCATTTGGAAGATGACTTAGAAAGTCAAGTTGTAGATTTTTATGATTGCTTCCTGAATTATTGTAATTATTATTGAATTTATTATTGCTTCCTGAATTATTTTTATGGTTGCTTCCTGAATTATTATTATTTTTATGGTTGCTTCTAAGCACTTAGAGTGTGTTAAGAGTACTCAGAGAACACAGATAACTTTGTGATATATTCAACTTCTTTGATACACATTGATCATTATAGAAGGTTTGACAGTGTAGAGGGAGGGAGCCTTTGGCCTCGAATCTAGAAGATGTTCCTTTGAGTTAATTTGATGGAGGAGTCACGGCACAGGTTCTGGGGACACAGGTTCTGGGGACACAATGTTCAGGTTGGATCCAGGCTTTTCCGCATGTTAACTCAGATCTTGGGCAAGTTACTTAATCTGCTTTAGCTTTAATTTTGACATGTGTAAAATGGGAATCATTACAAAATCTAGCTAGTGAATTTATAAAGACTAAATAAGGACTAACTCACTTAAAACACCAAGTGCTTAAGCATGGTATGTACATGAAGATGGGTTTATATTAATTGCAAGAGAGTGGGACATTCTAGATAGAGGAGGGGTCATATGCAAAGACAAAGAAATGGGAAAGCACAGGTGTGTCTGGGAGGCCACGGACAGATACTTCAGGCTCCAGCAGCTAAGAGATTGGAAAGATGCCAAGAATGCTACATTAGAGAAGGACTGTAATGTTGGGCTAAGGAGGCCCAATGGGAGGCAGTGAAGTTCAGTAGGACATGCTCTACCACCAGACCCCACTAGCAAGTCACTTCTGCCTCATTTCCTCTCTATAGAGCTTCTACCACTCGTCTGTAAAGTGAAGGGAGTCAACTAGGTAATTACTAAAAATGTCGTTTGATCTAGCTTTCTCACGGAAGTGGTGGTACTACACTGAATGTCCAAACGGAGGGATCAGGATAGTAAATTCAGGAAGACTGTTCCGGAAGGTATGGAGTGAACCAAGGATAGAACAGAGACCAGGAACAGTTTAGGAGACCACTACAGGGGCATCTGGGTGGCTCAGTCGTTAAGCCTCTGCCTTCAGCTCAGGGCATGATCCCGGCATTCTGGGATCAAGCCCCACATCAGGCTTCTCCGCTGGGAGCCTGCTTCTTCCTCTCCCACTCCCCCTGCTTGTGTTCCCTCTCTCGCTGGCTGTCTCTCTCTCTGTCAAATAAATAAATAAAATCATTAAAAAAAAATAAGACCACTAGAAAAGTGAACATGCATTAAATATTTATATAGAGACCGGAAGCTGAAAAAACCAGAAATGAGGTTTAGATTCCAGGGAAGTAGCCTGTTGATAGGGTTAAATGGATAAATAATCAAAACTATAGATTTTGAAAAAAACTAATTCTAGTAAAATAAGTTCAGGGCAAAAAACCAAAACAACAAAATGGAACTTAATTGATGGAGAATTTTGCCAAAAGCCAAATTATCCCAATGAGCTTTTGTGGTTTGGCGTATGAAGATGTCAATGCTATGTCAGATTGTAAAATGCATAAAACTGCAAAAACAAGACACTTCATGATGGGCTCATTCTACTAGATAGGCCCCATTGGGTGTCTTTAGGATTGACAATACTCAGCGACACTGGGAAACACAAAAATAAAACAAAATGCGTAAGGGAACAGCACGCGGAAATGCTGAAAACTCGGCCAAGAAAAAGTCTTTTTACGCCAACAGGCACTGGCTGCATACCATGTCCTAAGGGTATTTGTACTCAGAAGAAAAAAGAACTCTAAGTTAGAACACTTAATGCCCTCTCTAGATCACTAATCTAAAATCTTTGGATCTCATGATTCATATGTCACTGAGGTCTCCAAATCTCACGAAATCAGCGGCTTCTTGGACATCTCTGCTGAAACACTTAACTTGTCTCAGTTGTTTCTCCCTGGTGCAAGGTAAGAATCAAAACGCAGTGGTAGTAACTGCTGATTCCCTTGATACCATCCATAAAATGTTGTGCATAAGTGAACATCTTGGGGGGAAGAGTCCACAGCTTCCAGAGCCTCATTAGACCCAGAGAAGTTTAAGAATCACTGCTTTGGGGGGCAGGGTGGGAGACTTGTTTGTATGTAAATATCCCACCCCTTCATGTGTAGCAGCTTAGTGTAATGCTGGTTTTCAGAAATAACACAGGGGAAAGCTTTTTGCTTTTTTATTTTTCCTTATAAGTCATCCCCTGTTAATAGTAACACTCTAACTCACCAGGACAATTATCTTTAGTTTTCAGAGGTATTTGTTTTTTGGTAATAACTCAGCAATTAAAAAAAAAATTAAGACAACTTTACAAGACTTTTTTTTTTTTTTTTTTTAAGATTTTACTTATTTATTTGACAGAGACAGAGACAGCCAGTGAGAGAGGGAACACAAGCAGGGGGAGTGGGAGAGGAAGAAGCAGGCTCCTAGTGGAGGAGCCTGATGTGGGGCTCGATCCCGTGACGCCCGGATCATGCCCTGAGCCAAAGGCAGACACTTAACCGCTGTGCCACCCAGACACCCCTTTACAAGACTCTTCTGAGACCTCTTTTCTCAGTGAAAGATACCTAGAGGACTCCTCTCCCTCCAAAAAAATAAAAAATTTAAAAAATTTAAAAAAGATTAAAAGAACATCTATAATATGATCACTTACTAATTATAAGGTGAACTACTACCTAGGAAATAAAATTCAGGAGGTTACAATGATAAACCTGAAATGGCAGTTGACATTTAAATCTTAAATTAAGGCATTGTAAATTATGAACTAGGTTCTTGAATTCCAAAGACAGGTAGTTACAGGTTTGAACTTCTCCACTCGACTCGCTATTTCCAGATAACGATGGTCAGGTTACTTATCACTAGGTCTCAGCTTCCTAATCAATGAACTGGGGTTTAAAAATAATTACCTCCTACGTTTGTACTGATTAAAGGACAGAATCCATACAAAATGCTCTCCATAGTACCTGGATACTCACACAGTAACTACTGCTTTAAAAAGTCAAGGAGGGGCGCCTGGGTGGCACAGCGGTTAAACGCCCGCCTTCGGCTCAGGGCGTGATCCTGGCGTTATGGGATCGAGCCCCACATCAGGCTCCTCCGCTAGGAGCCTGCTTCTTCCTCTCCCACTCCCCCTGCTTTGTGTTCCCTCTCTCGCTGGCTGTCTCTGTCTCTGTCAAATAAATAAAATCTTAAAAAAAAAAAAAAAGACTCTAAAAAGTCAAGGAGAAGGAGACATACTACCTAAGTGGTTATCTGTCCCGTAAAGGAAGAATGATTTTTTTCTTCACAATAAGACTGCCACGCTTAGTGATATAGCAGGACATTTAGTTGTCAGTTTTTGCAAAAATTATTTCCAAAACACTTCAGTCCTTTCTTTGAATACTACAAGTCCAAAATTTAGTTTTAAATAGGAAAAGAAATTTCTATGGACTGCAGAAGAAATTAAAATTCTAAGTATAGCAAACTAATAAACTTTAAAAACTATCCAGATGTCAAACCATTGTTCTTCAAAGGTCCAAAATAGAAAAAGGAAAATCCCACCCCAAAAAGCTGTGGGAGATCTCTGCTTTTATTTTTATTTATTTATTTATTTAGAGAGAGAAAGAGAAAAAAGCATGCAGGCACAAGTGGGGGGAGGGGCAGAGGAAGAGAATCTTAAGCAGGCTTTATGCTCAGCCTGGAGCCTGACTCGGGGCTCAATATCAAGACCCTGAGAACATGACCTGAGCCGAAATCAAGTTGGATGCTTAACCAACTGAGCCATCCAGGCACCCCATGAGATCTCTGCTTTTATTTTCTTTTTTACTTTTAAAGATTTATTGAGAGAGAGAGAGAGAGAGAACACAAGTGGGGTCAGGGGGAGAGGGGGAGAGAGAGGATCTGTCAAGGGCAGAGCTAGACACAAGGCATTGGATCTCAGGACCCTGAGATCATAACCTGAGATGAAATCAAGAGTCGGAGGTTTAACCGACTGAGTCACCCAGGTGCCTCTGAGATCTCTGCTTTTATTTTTTTTATTACATTTTTTATTAAAAGATTTTTCAAAAATTTTATTTATTTGAGAGAGAGAGAGAGAGAGAGCATGAGCAAGGAGGAGAGGCAGAGGGAGAAGCAGAGTACCCACTGAGCAGGGAGCTGGCACAGGGCTCCACCCCAGGAACCTGGGATCATGACCTGAGCCCAAGGCAGCCACTTAACCAACTGAGCCACCCAGGCACCCCTGAGATCTCTGCTTTTAAAGAGAAGCTATGCTTAGAAAAGCTCAGAATTCACCTAGAAATGGAAAGACTCAGACTCCAAAACTTCATTTTAATTCAGTGGTAATTCTATTTGAAAAACATTGTACTTGAAGAAGAAAAAACAGAATTATTCAGAACTGTTCAAAGTGAAATTTATCTGAGATATTTTTATAATATCCTATTATGTTAAACTCTAAGAACCATGTGTTAAAATAAGTACATATCATAAGACCAGGAAAACCATGAATTCCTGAGTTTTAATTCTATTCTGATTTGTAGACTGACCTGGAAGACAGAGTAATTTCACCTTTATAAGATGGGGCTGGGACAGCAACCTGCCTTAAACATTTTGAGGAAGACGAATAATTAATAGATATTTTAAAACAAAAAAGGTTTTAAAAAGCAACATAGTCACATTTAATTAAATTCCCCCAAATGAAAGAAAACTATGATCACAAATGAAGGGAACGGTATGAAGAACAAAAGGGGAAACCAGTTTGAACTATTTCGGTATTTGGATGCCGCCTTCTATAATACAACCTTTAAAATAAGCTGCAGCCTAATTGCCCCACAGATACAAATTTTTAAAGTTCGTTTCATCCTCTTCCCAGATACTTGACCCTTTCCTTAGGTAGGTCTGAGTTTGCCATTTAAAACAAGTCTTGCAACATTTTTTAGAAACAAAGCAAAATGTTCTGTAAATAGATGAACTATTATGCTGAGCAAACATGCCAGAAGGATTTCAAATGAAAACCATGGGGACTGTAGGGGCAGCACAAAGTGTCCAAGAAGAAATTAAGAAAAAAAAAAAAATGACAGTAAGGTCATAAATCACGTGCTTCTGTGACATGAGAATCACCCCAAGCAAACAGACTTCAGGTCTGTGGGCACAGTACCAGGTGCCGCCTAACGCAGAGGAGGAACTGGTAGGGACTGCAGAGAAATGATTTCAGTCAAAGAGATTACTGGGAGCACAAGGTAAAAAAGGTACTGTCAAGCTACTTTGTTTCTCTCAGAATGTACCAAGGTTATGCCTGTAAAGCAAATCTCTCCTGTTCTATGTAACCTCCTTGAGTCAGGGCATTACGGAATTATTCTAAAAGGTGCAACCTGACGAAGTATCATTATGGAATTGCCCCACTGTACTTTAGAGAGAGGCGGTGATTATCTGGATCTGTGTAACTCTGAAGTCACTCATGTTACTGTCTGAATTAGTCAATTAATGAGTTTTAGGCTAAGGATGAGAACACAGTTTTGTTTTTGTTCTGGTTCCCCCCCCCCAAATGAAAAAACCCCAACGTTAGAAGTATGATTGTCTAGGTAGTTCTGGCACGTCCACGCAAACCCTCACAGCTAGGATGCTCACTGGACACATGTAGGTTCCTACACGCCGTCTTCACAAGCTGAGACTCAGTATTTCTGCAGTGGGAGCCCTGACAGCTGTGCTTTTAATAAGATTCCTAAAATACTGTAACAGAATGATTCTCAAATGATATCCTACACGTGCTGGTTTACAGCAGGGACTTCCAACACTTTTTCAGCTCAACTCTTTCTTCCACATCAAGTCTTCTTTGGAAATCCAGATACACAAATGAAGGCAGAGTGGCCGTGTGGGCTCTAGGAGCCAGTGTGAAAACTACTGGTAACGGGACCCGGAGCTGGGCGTCACCATTCCTGGGTCTGTTTCCTTATTTATTTACTTTTTAAAGATTTATTTATTTGTGAGAGAGAGAGAGAGAGAGAGAGTGCGAGAGTGAGTGAGTAGAAGCAGGGGGAGCAGCAGGCTCCCCGGCTGAGCAAGGAGCCCAATGTGGGACTTGATCCCAGGACCCCACGATCATGACCCGAGCTGAAGGCAGAGGCTTAACTGAGTGAGCCACCCAGGCATCCATCCCTCAGTTTCCTTATTTATAAAATAGTTTGTCCAGGTTGTCTCTAAATTCCCTTTCAGCTCTAGTATTCTCTGATCCCCCAACACCACTACTACTAGCTAATATTTAGTAGGCACTTGCTCTGTTCCTAACACTGCTCTACTGACTCAATCCTTATAATCACTCTATGACATACTATTAATCTTAACACCGATAAGCAAACTAAGGCCCAAAGAAGTTATAGGACAAAAACTGTGATAAAAAAATTTATAAATAAATTCTCTTATTTAATCTATAAGACAAAATTGGGATATAGAAACTGTGATTTAGAAAGGTAGTTATTTAAGGTCAAAAACCTGGGCTTTAAATTCAGGTCTATCAAATTTCAAAATCCATTTCTTAACCAATATATCAGCACAGGTTGGTCCTACATGAAATCTTTTAAATGGCATCCACGTATGTATTGTTATTGTGGTATTAATGATATTCATATTTTTATGGAGATGATTTATCTCCCAAAGTAGATTATGAAATTTTGAGGTCAGGGATTATTGTTGTTATCTACTCTATGAAATAAGGGTTGTGAATTATGTAGGTCTTTATTCAATTAGAAGTAATCTGAGTCTTATTTTTTTTGGGGGGGGGAGGGAGAGGGAGAGAGAGAGAGGGAGGGAGGGGGAGAGAGAGAGAGAGAAAGAGAGAGAGAGAGAGAGAGGAGGTTGGGGGGGAAGCAGAGAGAGAGAGGGAGAGAGAGCTCTCAAGCAGGTTCCAGAGCGCAACCCAGGACTCGATCTCACAACTCTGAGATCAAGACCTGAGCCAAAACCAAGAGTCAGATACCTAACCAGCTGAGCCACCCAGGCACTCCCGAGTCCTATTTTTTATTAATCTGATTTTATTTCAATAATCCAAAGTAAACACACTAATTTCACTAGATCAATTCTTGAAATTAAAAAATTTCCTCAAGTCAGTTGCCAGGAGGAAAAAAACCCTCTTTTTTCAGTCTAATGATTTCACATTTGCCCTTGAGGTGAGGATTTATCTTTTAGTGTCAGTATTAATAAGTGTCTCTTTTCCAGGCTCTTCTTTCTCAGTAATGCTTCTTGCCTTTTTTCATTGTATCAGCAGATAGGTAACAGACTGAAAATAAACAGCTCGTCAAAGACAAGGACGGAAGATCTTGGAAGTGCTTGTAATCCCTACTTATGCCACTTGAAAATACAGGTTCGACATTTCACAGGAATTAATGATCATTAAGTAGTTTTCCTTAAACACTTAGCAAGTCATAATGCGTATAAGTAATTTCTCTTTAATACCATGTTAATTTTGGATATACTTGGCCTGTGGTCAAATATGCCATCACCTTCCAACTATATTCATTGTCAATATATTTGACATTTGCTCCTTAGGACCACTGCAGATCTCCACTGATCATTGTCAGCTCCACAGTTATACCAGCAGCCCCATGAGAGCTTTAATTTCCCAGTTGTGAACTACTTTAAGCATATTTTTGAGACTCATGTTAATCTGACATCCATATAAATTTATGTAACATAGATAAAGCGAGTCATAATAAGAATTGGGACTAAATTAGGATCAACACAGTCTGGTCTCCAAATTTTGACTGAACAGACCATCTAGAGCAGTTCTTAAATCTCCTTTCAGAAAGTTAACATGTAGATGCCTGGAGCCCTTCCTCAGACCTATCATTGTATCAGTTTCTTGGAGTGCAGTCCAGACACCTGTAATTTTAAATAAGCACCACAGGTGATCATGGTGGTTACCACAGTGAAGCACATCAGGTCTTCATTCACTGAACAAACATTTAATGAGTGTCTTTTACTGATACAAAATTTATAATATAAGCATATATTTTCTTTTTAGTATAGTTTCTTGGGTCACAGATTAATAAGGAACCTGAGGAAGAGGTCCATGTTCTACGGTCTTTGAAAACAAAACAAAACAAAACAAAACAAAACAAAACAAAACAAAAAACAGGGGTGACCCGGTAGCTCAGCTGATTTGAGTGTCGAATTCTTGGTTTCAGCTCAGGTCATGATCCCAGGGTTTTGAGATCGAGCTCCTCACTGGGCTCCACGCTTAGTGCGGAGTCTGCTTGAGATTCTCTGCCTCTCCCTCTGTCCCTCCCCATGCTTGTGCTTGCTTCTCTCTTAAATAACTAAAATCTTTAAAAAACCAAACAAAAACTTTCCTCACCTAATCCCTAATATTTAGCTGAGCACATAGCAGGCAAATGCTGCATTGCTTTGATCACCAGCCTCTCAAACAGAATGTGTTGATGTATCCTCAGGTACTGCATCAGAGAATTCTTTTTAAACCTGGACCCTCTGGCATCCTTCTAAGGAATCCACATAAATTGTGTGTGTGTGTGTGTGTGTGTGTGTGTGTGTGTTACTAACTGCATTGAGACTAAGCCAGAAAGACTCTGACCATAGAATTAAATCCCTGTTTCAAAGTTTGGCTATAAACCCCAAAGAAAACATGAACCAGGAAATACATATCAAAAGTATGAAGACAAGTATCTCAACAAATATAATTTTCTTTCTTTTCTCCATGTCACGACCCTTATTTCTTCCCTATGCTCGTATCAACTCTGTTCTCTAGACAATTTTCCAATAACATAAGGCCACTTGGGTATTTTGAACCAGGCACTTACAAAAATGTTTCTCAAAGTTTGCTCATCCTGAAATCACACATTGTAGCTCAAATGGGCCTGTAAAATCTCCCCTCGATGGAGAGCTGGGAAGAGTGCATCCCTGATGCTGTATTATCTGTCTGTGGTATGCATTTTAAGAGAATCATGGCATGAAGCTAGCCATGACCGAGGGGCACTGGTGTAAAATGGCTTTTGCTTGGGATGAGTTCCAATGTGACAAATGTGGGAGACGAGTCTGCTCGACATTTGGGTACAAATCACTCCTCCAGCTACGTTCCCAGAGGGAGCATATACACACCCACATGTGATGCGGTCTCCACGCTGTTGTAAAGGGGAGAATGGTCAGTTCAGATCTTTTTTGTTAGGCTTGTTAGAGAAGAGTAGGAAGGCGTATGGAGGGGAAATATAAGACACACTGAGAAACCCGCTAAAGAGATAATGGGGAACAAGCCAACGCTGCCACAGCAGCACACAGAGAACTCTCCAGTGTCCTTCGCTGCCTGTGACTGAGATGAAAAAAATGAGCAAAGAAACAAAGTCACTGCAGTGATGTACCAATTTTACCAACAGAATCTTCTTGATCTTAAATATCTCCCTACCTGCTCTCTCTATACCCTTTGGAATAACTTATTGATTTCCTTCTTTGTCTTGGAAAAATACTAACTTGGGACAAGAAAAAAAATGAAATCTTTTTTCAAAAAACACAAGGAAAAAAAAAACCCACAACTATTGAAAGCATTCCTTACTTACCAATTTTGTAACGTCTTTCACATCATCAGTCACACGGTTCCTGCAGATCCCTTTAGTTTTGACCAGAGGATTAAATAGGAGTAGTTGAAGATAAATGCAAGTGATAATCCAAGTCTAAATGAAAACAGAAAAATTGCTGGTGATGACCAGTTAACATCTGTAATCTCTCAAACTATTATATCTTATATCTTAATGTGGAAAAGACAATCTACATTTAAAAAAAAATACTACTGGCTTAAATACAATTCAATGTTGAGTAACTGAAGTACGCTCACCACATTTAAAAAAAATTTAAATGTGGTTTGGATTTTTCGTTTCTACAATATTAGTGTTAACTTTAGTCAAAAGCTTTCTAAAGCCAATTTCCTAATGGCAATTAGGAATGAACATGCAGCAGCACGTAAAGGATCTGCCACTTGAGGTGTTTTCTAAAAACTAGGAATGTATAAAATTCATACCTTAAGGCACCAAAAGAAACTTTCTATACTTTAAGTGTACACTGTTTGGCAAGGAGCTGCAAACCTGAGCAGTGCTTTAAATCCAATAGTGTACAACAGTACACCACGGTGAGAGAGAGAGATGTATTTTTAGATTGAGGACAGAACTTAACTTCATTTATGAGACATCAAACGAATCATTATTTTTAATCATAGCTTTTTAACCATTAACTATGGAAAAACATTTTCTTCGTGACTAGGAAGAAATTCTTGAACTCCAATGTGAGGTAATCACACACACACACACACACACACACACACGTGTGCTTACACACACCTCTGCTTGAAAATAATTACTTTTATGCAGGACTTGTTTTTTCGTATAATACTATATTTGAGGTTTTTAAGAAATTGGGCATCCAATTCTCTTTTTTAGTATCTTGATAGCCCATAACACAGCACCTTGCATATTAAAAGTTCTTAATAAATATTTGCTGGATGAATCAGTGACAAAGGTAAAAATGGTCTAATGCTTCAAATTTAAAACCATTTTATTGAGCAGATATTGTAAGACAGGGACTGTGACAGTCCCTAGAGAAACAAAGGTGATGAAGGTGCCCTTGCAACTCAGAGGCAGGTACATAAATAACACGCACATCTGTGACTAGTGCTTTGGGAACACAAAGGAGGAAGCAATTGATCAATTAACCTCCAGGAGGAGATCCCTTGGCAGGAAGACTGTGCCAAGAAAAGCCAGAGAGAAAATGTGACTGTGGTTGGCTTCTGGAGGACAAGGAGGACTTTGCAAGAGTTGACCAGGAAGGGAGGAGCATTCCAGAAAAGATAAACAGCAGGAGCAGAGGCATGGAGATGTGAAGACACTTTAAAATGTTCAAGTTCCTTTATGAGCTCACATTCATCCACAGCATCTTAAAATTACACAGTCCATCTGCACATGGCTAGAAATCTTTCCTATTTATGAAGCTGCCATGTATTAAAAAAAAAACAAACTGGATTATTTTCCACTAATACTTGCATGCTAAGTAGATATTACACCAGACCAAATGATGATTATCATTTACTGAAATTTCTGAGACTACAATCAACGCTACCTACACAGATAACAGTGGCTTCTAAACAAAATTCAAATCTTTTTATTGTGTTACCAATGTGATCTATTTTAGCAGTAATCCCCCCGTTTAAGTTTGGTTAAAGCTCCTTTCGGCACTGTGGGCTCACACTCTTCATAGCACTGTCTCCCTTGGACTGAAATGAAGACTAAATTGTGCAAGTGATTTCTTGGAAGCAACCAGGATATTCTTCAGTAGGTGGATAAATAGACTGTAGTATACTGGACAATGGACTATTATTCAGCACTAAAAAGAAACGAGCTATCAAGCCATGAAAACATGGAGGAAACTTCAGTGCATACTATTAAACAAAAGAAGCCAATTCAAAAAGGCTACATACTCTATGATTCCAACTATTATGACACACTGGAAAAGGCACAACCGTGGAAACAGCAAGAAGATCAGTGGTTACCAGAGGTTTTAGGTGGAGGGATGAATAGGTGGAATACAGGATTTTTAGGGCAGTGAAAATACTCCGTATGATGGTAGAAATGTCATTATACATTCATCCAAACTCACAGAATGTACAACACCAAGAATAAACCCTAGCGTAAGCTACGGACTTTGGATGATTAAGACGTGTATCCGTGTAGATTTATCAGTTGTAACAAATATACCACTCTGTACATGTGGAGGGGCAGGGAGCATGGGGGAGATCTCTGTACTTCCAGTTTTGCTGTGAACCTAAACTGTTATTAAAAAAAAAAAAAAAAAGAAGTCTTTTAAAAAAAAAAAAAAAACCACATCACTTCGAGGGCTCCTGAGTGGCTCAGTTCGTTAAACGTCTGCCTTTGGCTGAGGTCATGATCCCAGGGTCCTGTGATGGAGCCCCACATGGGGCTCCTTGATTAGTGGAAGCCTTCTTTTCCCTCTCCTCCCACTTGTGCTGTTGCTATCTCTGTCTCTTTCTCTTTCAAATAAATAAATATTTTTTTAAAAAATAACTTTGATCGCTGTGATGAGAACTTTAGGGTAGCAATAGGTAGAAACAGAACAGTTAGGGGCTCTTGTGATGATCCAAGCAAAAAAGAGTTGCAGCAATGCACTGACCAGAAGTGGTTGGATTCTGGGAATCTCCTGCAGCTCAACCAGTAAGATTTCCTGATAATTGGAGTGTGGTTTGAAAGAGCCCAAGATGACTCCAAGGATTCTGGCTTGAGCAAATGGAAGGATGGTGCTGCCATCAGCTGATATGGGGATGGCTGAGGGTAGAGAAGGCTGCAGGGGAGATCAGAGCTAAATTTTGAGTGTGCTAAATTTGAAATGTCTTCGAGACACCTTAGGGAGGATATTAGGTCATGATATTTGAATCTGGATTTAGAAGGGAAGCTTGGGCTAGATATATAAATGATAGTCTTTGATGTATAAATGGAATTTATTCATCATTCAAAAGAGTGGATGAGCCCATCCAGGGAGTGCAGACAGACAGAAAAAAGAACAAAGAATTGAGTCCTATGGTGCTCTAACTGGAAGAGGTCTGGCAGATTTAGAACTCACAGAAGAGCTTGAGAGATTGAGAGAGAAGCCAAAGGAATAGGAGGAAGCCTAGTTTTAAAAAAGGAAAATTACGAGGAGGAGGTCAAACTATGTCAAATACTCATAATAGGTCAAGTAAGAGGAGAACAGAGAACTGACACCTGGATTTGGCAGAATACAGCTCACTGGTGACATTAACAAGAACTTTTTTACTGAAACAGTTATGGGAAAAAGCCAGTCTGGAGTGGGTTGAAGAGAACGAAAGAGAGTAATTAGCAACAGCGAATGTAGACAGCTCTTTTAAAGAGTTGTCCTTCAAAGGAGAGCAAATAAACAAATGAATAAATAAATAAAAACAAAGTGGGATAGCAATTGGCAAGGACTTGGGGGGAGGGGAGAGTTTTCTCTCTGAGCTGGTAGAAACACCAGGCTGTCTATATGCCTGTGTGGATGACACAGCAGGGGGGTGCAACTGGCGATGTGGGTCAGAAGAGAGGCAACTGCTTGAGTAATGTTCTTGAAAAGGCAAGAAGGGGTGAGATCTAGCTGTCAAAATGTGAATGCAGTTGCTGGTGTTGTTTCAACAATACAGTAAATTAACAGCTACCATTAACTGAACATTTATCACATATCAAACATTTTGCATATCTTAAACTTTAAGTTTCATATATCCTAATTTTATTTTTTATTTTATTAAAAAAAACTTTTTAAGAAGATTTATTTGAGAGAGAGAGTGAGAGAGAGATCATGAGCAGGGGAAAGGGTAGAGGGAGAAACAGACTCCGCACTGAGCTGGGACCCCAATGCAGGACACCATCCCAGGACCCCAGGATCATAACCTGAGCTGAAGGCAGATGCTTAACACTAAGCCATCCAGGTGCCCTTTTTAAATTTTTTTTTAAAGATTTTATTCATATATCCTAATTTTAAAGATGAAGAAATTGAACCCAGAGAGATTTGGGGACTTCTAAGTGGCAAAAGCAGGTCTGCCCAATTCTAAATCCTGTCCTCTTCACCACCCCATACTGTCACAGCATTCCCACAAAGCTGTCAGATCATTGGTCAGGGCTCCAAATAGCATAGCTCTAAAACTTCAATAATTTTTCAGATATCAAGCATATGGAGACAAGTATGTTCTAAAATCCATGCCACAGCAGAATACTCCACATTTTTCAGGTTACCATAATTTTTAATACATGTTCTATCACAGTTTTAAAAAATATACTAATACAGACTTTTATAACAATTGCAAAAGAATCTCACCAGGGTAGCCCCTCTCTCTCTCTCTCTCTCTCCTCTCTCTCTCTCTCTCTCTCTATATATATATATATAGCCTCTCTCTCTCCATATATATATATAATTTTTTTTTTGCATCAGTTATATACAAACACCTGTAAAGATAGATTCCTATATAATGAGCAAAATCCTATTTGGCCAGGGCTAAAGTTAAATCTGTTAATACACTCACAGATCTCTGACAAACTTATATTTCTTGAAGCACTTTATTTTAAAGCTGTTAAATAAACTTGTATTTTTGTATACACTTAGCTAGTAGTATGGGATATTGGCCTTTCGTAAAATTCAACAATTCACTCTGGCATAACTAAACATTAGAATAGAGGAGCAGTCATGGGAGCAATGTCACTCATCAGTATTCTCATGAGAGGAGAGGGCTGAAATGCAGAGCTTACTTCTTTATATGGAAGAGTAATCTTTCAGTATTACTCTAGATAAATTATAGACATTTTTCTAATATATAGTACACACATTTCCTTTATTTCTTAAACAGTGGGTGGAAGTATTAAACCTTACTTCTTTTGATGATTCAGGTTCATGAAATAAAAGACTATGTGAAATAAGCCAGACATAGACAAATATTGTGTGATCTCACTTATATGTGGAATCTAAAAAAAGAAAAAAGGAAAAGAAAAGAAAAAGTCACACTCATGGTAACAGAATAGAGTGGTGGTTACCAGAAGCTAGGCAAAATCTGTATCAAAGGGTACAAACTCTCAGTTATAAGATGAATTAAATTCTGCGGACTTAGTGTACAATACAGGGACTACAGTTAATAAGACTGTATTATATACTTGAAATTTACTGAGAGTAGATCTCAAGTGTCCTCACCATACTCAGAAAAAAACAAACAAATGGTAACTGTAAGGTGATAGTTTGATTGCAGTCAGTTCGTGATGTATACTTATATCAAACATCACACTCTATACCTTATATATGTATGATTTTTGTCAGTCATATCTCAATAAAGGTGGGTAGGGGGAGAAAGCATTTCAGGTATGCAGTTGTGACCGCCTTCCTCTAAGTAGCTCCAAAGTACTGTATTTGCTTGAAAGACTGTTTTTAAAATTTTATTTTCTTATTGGTTTCTCACTTTACCTGTTTCTCCCAGGCTGTCAAGTCATTACCTACATGTTTTGTTGTACTATGCCTATTTCTAGCCTCCTGTAGTCTCAATGGCAACACACAACACATGGCCCATGGGGGGTGCGTATGATAGGCAGAGTAATGGCAAAAAGATGGCCACGCCTTAATTCTTTGAACTTGTGAATTTCTTCCTTGTATGGCAGAATGGACTTTACAGATGTGATTTAGCTAAGGACCTTGAGGTGGAGAGACTATCCTGGTTTCCCTGGGTCAAAAGAATCCTATGGCTCCTTACAAACAGAACCTTGTCCAGCTCTGGCTAGAGAAATGCAATAAGGGAAGAAGTGTAAGATGTGACATGATAAGGACCTTACTTGCTATTCCTGGGAAGGGGCCAGGAGTCCAGGAATGCCAGTGGCTTCTAGAAGCTGAAAAAGGCAAGGACCGAAGTCTACCTTAGAGCCTTCAGGAAGGAACATAGTCCCATGGACACCTTGATTTTAGCTCAGTAATCCACCAACTTTGGATTTCTGACTCCCCAAAACCATAGCATAATAAATTTGTATTGTTTTATAAGTAACTAAGTTTGTGGTAGTTTGTTACAGCAGCAGTAGAAAAATCAGAGCTCAAGAAACTTTTTTTTTTTTTTAAAGATTTTATTTATTTATTCGACAGAGATAGAGACAGCCAGCGAGAGAGGGAACACAAGCAGGGGGAGTGGGAGAGGAAGAAGCAGGCTCACAGCAGAAGAGCCTGATGTGGGGCTCGATCCCATAACGCCGGGATCACGCCCTGAGCTGAAGGCAGACGCTTAACCGCTGTGCCACCCAGGCGCCCCTCAAGAAACTTTTGAATGAATTAATGGATGAATGGCATAGTATTGCAATGTCCAAGCTTTCCTGGTAAGGAAAATAAACTGCCCCATAAGTATTCTGGGCCCCCAACCCCTGCTTTAAGCAAAGCAGCTTGGTTTTTTTTCTGTTTTATTTGTTCATGCTTCTGGGTAAGATTTTATTTGAACAAAGGTTTCCAAGGGCAAGAAAGAAAAAAAAAAAAAAAACCACATGCTTTTGAAAACTGGTGGTGTGATGGCAGAGAGCAAAACGTGGATCCCAGAAAACCTCTGAGCCCCTTACCGTGTGACCTCAAAGCAGCCAATTAATCCTTCAAAGCATCTGTTTACCAGTCTATAAGATGAGAATAAGAACAGATTTTTGCCTTACCCACTTCATGGAGCAATGGTGAGGATCAAATGAAAACTTTTCAAGCTACAGATTTGAAATTTGTTGTGTGGTTTATGGGTTTTGGATCGTCTAGGAAACCAGGGAAACAAGGACTTTTCAAACTGAATAAAATAGGGAAAAGGACTTTACAGAGTCAATCTTCCATAAACAAAGAGTATGACCTTTAGTACATGGATATTTTGACACTGATTTTGGATTCAGAGGCCTTTTTCAATTTATTTCTTAGCTCTCAACTGTGTTCAGAGTAGCTTCAGTTAACAAATGACTTCCAATTAAGTGAGGTATTTCCATATATCGCCAAAACATTTATCTTTGTTTTCTCTCTTCCTCTTTCTCTTATTTCTGGAAACTCCAACAAGGGTGTACAGGTGCCTAAATGTAGGGAGGGTGTGTGTGCGCACACACCGTATCAGAGATAGAATGCTGAAGCAAAATGTCCCTGTGTTTGTGACTTCTGCTCTAAAATGTATCTTTTCAGTTTGGGCAATCATCTCACTGTGTTTTTTTTTTCCCCCTCCTCTAACATTCTCTGCTTCTGCCTGTGACATTTTTCTTTGGCTACTTTGTTTTAGCATTGTACAACTTTTCTCTCTAGGTCACGCTCATTGTGTGATAACCTCACATTTCATGATAACCTTTCATTGCACAGACACACTGAACTAATCTTATTGTCGGCAGTTCTAGATTTTTTTATTGAGAGGCATGCGTCAAAAGTGTCCCCCACATACTCCCCACATCACACACAATTCCAATAACCCTTTCATTGCTAAAAATTGCCTTTACATTATTTACATGATGAAAAAAAAAATAAGAAATCTGGTTGTGCTGTTAGAACTAAGCCATATGACAGAAACAGTTTTGGTAGAGAGAAGAAAAGTGATGAACATTCATACTCCATCGTGAATGACAGATACAGCAGATCTTTTTCTGGGAGGTTTTAACAGTGGCAGATAGTACTGAAAAGATGCTTTGAAGAAGAGGCGGAAAGTTACACGAACATGAGGCTGGAGACCCTGAAAGGCAAAGGTCTTACCGATGTCTCATGTTTGTTGAGAACCGGCCTCAGCAGACCCCGGTGGGATAGTCACCCATCAACAATTCTTTCTGAACATAAGAACCTTCCTTATAATAAAAAGCCACATGCCAGGAAAAGGAGCTGGAAAGTCCCCCTAAAGCAATTATTTACTTGATCTGAACATGTGTGTGTTATAACACAGAAGTTGCTTTGCAGACTTCTTAAACGGACATGCAGGTAGCCCACATACATCAGGGGAACAGACGCCGTTTGAGAAATCAGAAAATTCCAAGCTTCTAAACAATAACAACAACAAAAACCAAACTTTTCTCTCTGAATTTGAGAAGAGATTTTAAAATATGCATTGCCAGGGCCCACATTACACACTTCCCAAAGTTGGAAAGGTAGTGGAGTGTCTGTGTAGCTTGTTTTCGTTATGCGCAGAGTGCTATTAGGTCTGCCCCGAACAAAACAGCAGCTGCTGCCAAAAACAACATTCATCTTCTCTTTAATCTTGAATGCCAGCTAGCGAAGCAGGCAGTTAGTTCCCTTGTAGCCCAAATGTGCTTTGGAAGCAGGCCGACTGGCTTAGCCACCCAGAACCAGGAAAGCAAGTTACCAAGACACAGGTATAGTAATCAGTCCTAAGTTCAGGTCTTCTGAGGTCATATGAACAATATCCTTCAAAAATCATCTTAATGTAAACCAACAACAGATTCTGGTTCAGTGAAGAACCATTTAATTCTATGTGACTTCTTCCTTCGGATTTTTAATTTTTTAAAAATATGTCATTACACATTATAGAGAAAATACCTAATCATCCCTACACAGACTCAAATTCTTCTCTAGTGATTGTCCGATCAGCTCAAAAGGGCAAAGGAAACACGTAGCACTAAAGTTTAGAAAAAATAAATCTGCGACCAGGAAAGCAGATGTTAACAGGATAGCCTAGTGAGACGCAAACCAGCTTCTTCAAGTCCAGGTTGGTGCAGTAAAATCTGGTAAAGATTCAAGTCCACATCTCTCCATGTAGATCCTTTTGTGAAGAAGTGAAGTGAAAATATCCCAAAATACGGATGATCACTAAAATACGCGGTGAATACGCTCTACTAACAAAAACTGAACCTAGAGACGAATTGTTTAATATAAAAAGATAGGCAATGGCTTTAATGTAAACAGTAAGTTTAAGGATTTCAATGGGGAAAAATGAGAAAAACCACCCTTGATGGTCGGTCCTTACTCCAAATGTAAATGCTATTTAACGGGAAATGATTCACATATATTGACTTCTAACTAAGGGCCACACACAGGAGGAACAGTTTGCATATATAATTACATGTAACCTTCCCACTAACCAGCTTGGGCAGGTAAGAGGCTTCAGTGAGATAAAGTAACTTGTTTATGGCCGCTCTGCTAGTCAGTCCCCGGGCTGGGTTTAAACCAAGACCTATACCATATATTAGAAAGAAAAATACTGGGCCAGTCAGATAATAAAACTGATTTCATTTATATTTAATGAACTATTCAATTTTATTTAAAATACCTATGCAGTGGATGGCATATAGGTCCATTTAGCTGAATCAGTTTTTGATTGAAGTCACAGTGTCAAATTATTACTAGGCTGGGTAAATAAGTAGTACAGGTAAATGAGCTACACCTCACCATAGCTTTTTAAAAATTTTCATAGCTAGAGAGAAGGGGGAAAAATAAACAAAATAAAGTGTAAGTTGTTCCTTCTGATTAAAAAAAAATGAGTGCTTTCAGACTTCTAAGAAGAGTTACCTATTCATTTAAAAAACATTCATGGAACACCTGATAAGGACAGAAGATACTGATTTTGGCCTCTGGAAGCTCAAACTACAAGGGAACACAGCAGAGAGACAGGTAGAGAGGGGAGAGGCCCAGGAGGGACACTTAACTGGACTTTGGTGAGGGGCAACTGCAGGAGGGGCTTGGAGAGAGCTCCTGGGAGAGGACCTGTTCTTTAAAAGGTGAATAGCAATTAGCCAGATCAAAGAGAGCAGGGGTGAAGACCCCTGACAGAGAAAATAGCAGGTGCCCACAAAAGTGAGAAAACAAGGCATTTTCATAGGACTTCATATTGATGATATGACTGGAAAATGAGCTTCAAGGAATAAACAAAATAGACAAAGCTAGAGAGATAGGCAGAGGTCCTCCCAATTTTGCCAATTGATTTGCATTTTATCTTAGAGATAGGGAGCTTTCGAAGGACGTTAAGCAGAGGAGTATCAAGATCAGATTTAGTTTTGAAAGACTTAACAGAAATCAGCATGAAGGATAGATTGGGGGGGCATGGAGGTCACTGAAATCATCAACTGGGGCAGAGGCAGTGGGAGTGGAGGGAAATGGGTAAGTTCAAGAGGATATGGAAGTAGACTGAGACTTGGGTGACTGACAAAGTGTATGGGGTAAAAAGGGGAGTCACAAATGGCCTCAGGTTCCAGGTTAGGAGACTGGGTAAAAAGTAGTGCTTTTCAAGGAGCCAGGATATGTAAGAGAAGTGGCAGCTAGAGATTGGAAGTTATCACCAAAAACCCTGCAGGACAGATAGCACATCTAAGGAGGAGAAAGAACCATCTGCATAGATGAGACAGTGAGAAGTCAAGCACAGAAGAGGCCGATCAGTTGACTGTGGGATCTGCAGCCACTGCAAAACCAAAGCACAAAAGGGCAAGTGTGAGCAACAAAACTGGCACTAAAAGATGTCAACCTTGGGATGTCTGGGTGGCTCAGTCAGTTAAGCGCCTGCCTTCAGCTCAGGTCATGATCCCAGGGTCCTGGGCTTGAATCCTTGCTCAGTGGGGAGCCTGCTTCTCCCTCTGCTTGCCACTCCCGCTGGTTGTGTTCTCTGACAAATAAATAAAATCTTTAAAGAAATAAAGATGTCAACCTGACAGATGCCGAAAAACACCTCACGGAGTTGACACTGACAAGGAGAGTTTCTGTGGGGCTGATCGAACTAGGAATCCATCCAGGAGGGTTCGCAGGGATAAATGAGTGTGGGGAATCTCAAGGGTATATTGAACCACTTGAAAAGGAAGGAGAGCAGGTAATTCGGAAAGGCTAGAGTGTTAACTTTGGTCTTGGTAGAAAAGAAGGCAGCTCAAAAGCAGTGGAGCTATCACAACAAACTCAGCCTTCCTCTTTCTTAAAGGGTCTGTGCCTAGGAACAACTCACCAGTGGCTAATGAAAGCCAGGTGAGCTCAGAGGCTTTGCCGCTGTGTGAAAATCTATGCAACGAACTATCTCAGGATAGAATCTAGGGCCTAGGTGTTCAAGTTTTGTTATTACTCTTTTGTAACACAGCAGAAGCATTTATGCCAGCAGTAGGCATTATTTCATTAGAAACAAGGGTAATACAGGTAATATAGGTCATTAGCTATTCATAAATACAGCAGTTCTATAAAAACACAGGGGGAGACTTCCCTAACAATATAATCCACTGTATTTTACAGAGCTACTGATGACTAATTCTAATCACTTTTAGAGGGAGGATATGTAACAAACCAAACTACTCTAGAAAATTGGTGGGTGCTAGTTTAATGTTGAGCCTAGATTTACATATTTGTTGCCAATTCTTTTTGTGAGTACATATATTTTCAAAGAAATAGGAAAGAGGCCCCCCAAATTGGCCAAAGTATAGGAACATAGCAAAAAAAAATCATGACAGTTCTGAAATGCACATCTCCACCTTCAGTACTCCATGGGCACTGGTTCTTTTTGGATGGCATTGTTCACTATTATGTCAATTAGTGGCTCTTTAAATTAAACCCCAATATGTACTCTGAGCGCTGTACCTTTCCAAAAAAAAAAGAAGAAAAACAAATTCTACTTAATACTTTTTCAGCTATGTGACTCCTGAAAGCGTGAGCTCATGTAAATCAAAAAACTCCGCAATTTTTCAAAATCCATAAAATCTTGCCCACTCTGAATAACGGCGATGGAAAAATGAATGTTGGTTCCAGTTGCTCTCTGATCCCATGTGCTGACTCTGGACTGAAGGACTGAACTTCCTAGAATTTCTTGTGTTTTTTGTTCTCCTATGGTTGCAATTAAATGTGCTCGGATGTCTCGTCAGATCAGCTACCAGGAGTCTGACAAGCTTGGTCTCTCAGGGACTTTTAAGTTTTAAGAAAACTTAATCTGAGGAAGCAAGCTCAGGAAATTCTCCCTTTTTGCCCCACCTAGGCTTTTTTTTACTACATTAAAATAAACAATCTTCGTACTCTGCTTTAACTGCTTCCAAACAGCATCAGAACCAGTGGGGGTTAGAGGCATGAGCTAAAGCACACTCACAATCTTGATCATTTTCTCCATCACATCAGATAGCAAGCCCGGTCTGCAAAGGTCACGGCCTAAGCATTCCTAATTACTCAATGTGTGCTGGACACACCAACTGCCTTCGGTTAAGTTGAATAAACTGTTGAAATGTTCCCCCCTTTCACTGAAAGTGCTCTAACTTAAACAGGGAGGCAGCTGTCTTACCTTTAGATGAAAGTGTGTAATCATCTGCGGCTGTTTACTAAGACTGCAGATTCCTGAGCATTACACAGAATCTCAATTTCTGAGGGTGCATCTCAGAAATGTACACTTCTAACAAGCCCTCCATGTGATTTTTAGGTATTCTCTAAAGTCTGAGACATGCTGTTTTAGGCCGTACTAGCTCAGGGGTACTATATCATTAGGGAAAACAGAAAGGTCTAAAAAGGTATACAAAGTTACATTTGGTTCCAGGGCTATATATTAGATCCTCCTGATTTAGAGCAACTTGAAAAAAGAAAAGTGAAATGTAATGAACAGTGTTAAGAGTAGTGAGTGTGGAGGATACCGTAGACTGGCTCTTTTAGTTCCCACTCCAGCCCTGTCCTAGCATATTCTCCTGCACTGTGGTAGCTGCAAAACTTCTCCTTTGCAATTAGCTACAGTTGCAAAAGTGACTCTGCCAATCTGGTACGACCCTGCAAGACTTATATGGGAAGGATATTCTTGAGAAAAGAGCTGGATGCTGGACATGCATTTTTGCTCACCTGGATGGTAGTGAGAGCAACAAGTCCCTTCAGTCAAGAGTAGTAACAGCTTCCTGCACTAGCTGTAACAGTTTTAAAGACAGTAGTGGGCTTAAAGTGGGTTCTAGGTGACCAGAGTATTCTGGAAGCTTGGCCTCTTCTGGCCCCTCCAGTGGTTTTATAAGCCATAAAATACATTTCATTATATCCCCCCTTCTGTTTAGCCAGAATGGATTAGACCATATGCTCCTAAACCCTAAGCAATACTAGGAGAAAAGAATCCAAGTTATTACCCATTTGTTTCTCATGAAGGTTAAACTTTCCTTAGGAATTTTCCATTAGTGTTTCAAAATTCAAATTGTAAGATAAGCATCATTTTAAAATTTAAAAAAAAGCAATTTTTTGATTGGCAATCCTTAGAATGTTAATGTAATTCTACTACCTAAAGCCAGCAAAACATTTATCTTTGACATGTCTAGGACATGTTCCTTTGGTAACAAGACACTTCCACCTGCAAGTTCATTGTTGATGGAGATGATGTTTAGAGCAGAAGAACATCAGCAAAGACATGGATTCAAATCCTAATTCCATCACTGACATGATATAACCCTGAACCAATTATGTAACCTCTGTGAGCCTCAGTCTTCTCTCTTGGATAGCATTTCTTTGGGTTTTTGAAACGATTAAATAAGACAGTGTTATGTAAAGCACCCACAAGATGCCTGGTACATGACAGATCATGACATGACTACCACGGTTATTTAATCATTATTACTAATCCTTTAGATGTTGGAGTCAAAACTAAAAGTTGTACTAATAGTGAAGGTCACATTCCATGTATGTTCTGCTTCCCAGTAGATTAAGGATCAGCACAGAAAGAGGATAAAGAGGTTGTGAAATTGCCCCTGGACTTGGAGTTGGATCAGCTCTCCCAAAGCACGCAGGCCCATCTTGACCTAGTGTAAAAGTGAGTCTGAATTGTTTGGGTAATGGGTGAATGTTAACCTAAACAGCAGAGTTTCAAAAGTCAACTAGAGCTGCAGTAATAAATTTGAGACAGTTTTAGAAAACATCCGCGTTTACTCATGCACAGAGAAGCCCAGCTCTGAATCTCTACTCTGCCACTGACCAGCCTTGCAGCCTCTGAAAAGTCACTTCATCTTTCTCTGCTTTAGCTTCCTCACCTCCAAGATGGGCCTAATCACAGAACCTACTTCCCAGGCTTGTTGACGACCAAAAGGAGTTCTAGATGGAAGGCACTTGGCGTAGTATGGGACAAACAGCACACCCCCATCAATGCTTCCGTGGTTATTATCATTGCTGTCATTCCAACCGCACTTAGCACAAGCATCCCCAAACTCGAAGCAGGGTGGTTCAAGCCAAAACCCAGGGCCCCATCCTTGATTCTTCCTGTTCCCCTATTTCCACATCCAGGCTGTTACGTCCTATTAGTTCCACCAGCAAAATAAATCTTGCCACTTTCACCTTTCTCCCATGTCCTCCTGTACTGCCACAGTACGAGCTCCACTCCCGCCCAGAAGGCTTTCACGGGCTCCTAAACAGCCTCCTTTGCTTTCACACTTGCTACTCAACAATAGTGTGGTCCTCTGGGAATAAAAAGCAGCACTCGCTGCCCACTTAAAATCTCTGGATACCTTTCTATTCCATTTACAACAACACACAAGCTGCTGAACAAGGCCTACCAGGCCCTCTTTAACGTAAACTTGCCTACCTCGGTGCTCGTATCTGAGCACACAGCCCTCTCTCCCCACCAGACTCGCAACAGCCACACCAGCCTCCTTTTTTTGTCCCTGAGACACCTGAAATGTATTCCTGCCATAAGCCCTTTGCACTCGCTGCTGTGAGCTTTCTCCTCTTGGGCTCTGCAAACGCAAGCCCTTCTCATCATTTAGGATTCAGTGTGAACACCACCCGCTCAGAGAAACCTTCCCAGGTGACCTGTCTTAAGTAGCCCCAAACTTTCTCATATCACAGTTTTGTTTCACTGAAGCACTTTTCATCAGAAATTGTTGGAAATTATCTTCATCACCCAATGAGTGGACTCTTTGATCATCCATCCCTACTGACAAGAATGTCAATGGTGTTAGGATGAGAACTGTATTATTCTTGCTCTTCACATTTATTCCAGTACCTTGAGCCGCACCTCACTCACAGGGTACGCTCCTTCACATCTGTGGATAGCATGCAGTGCAAATTGCCACTGAAGTACCCACAACGTTCGAATCCTCTCTGGGACAGACCATGATGGTTACAGGCCAAATTCGGGCTTAGGAACTGGGGCACAGATGAGGTCTGGATAATGTAGGCTTCAATTCTCAGCAGATGGTGTCCACATTCACACAACAGAATTGCAACATCACCCGCCAGTTTTGCTTATAATTTGTCTCCCGCACTTGAGCTGGAGCACCATAGGCCGGTACTTCTCAGTGCCTTGTTGTTTTGTCCAGAGTGGGTAGAACGGTTCTGAGTACAGAGAAGCCTCTCATAAATATTTTTTGAATGAACAAATACAGGATAAACAGCAGAGTTTTACTCATCAGTTGGCCATAAACACTGTCGCACTTCTCCCTCTAGGGTCCAATAACTGCTAAATCCTAATGACAAGTGTGAGTAATGCTGCAACTTTCTCTTAATTATTCAAAATGGGACATTAGCTAAAAGCTTTTTGGTTTGAACTTTGAGCCATTTTCTCTCTGCCTTTACTTCTCTAGCTCCGTGAAAACGGTAAATTAGGACGTAAAACCAAGGGTAGACTGTAAGCTCTATGAAGCACAGAAACAAAGTAATTTTTGCTATTATATTTCTAGCCTCTAGCACAGTGCCTTGTAGTAAATACTAAATAAATCTTTTAAAAAAATTAGAGAGGGAGAGCGCCCACACAAAGCGGAGGAGGGGCAGAGGGAGAGAATCACCAGCAGATTCCTTGCTGAGTGCAAAGCCCAATGATGCAGGCTAAATAAACAATTTTTAATGAACAACTAGTAGAAAAATGCCTTTCCCAGCAGATGTGGCCAATGTATGATAATAAGCCAAAGTGCTGACCTGCCTGTAAAATCCCCAGAATCCCCCCTCTAAAGGACCTAGATAAATTAAATTTTGGAATTACTTTCCCTTATTGACCCAACAGGTATTAAAACAAAAACCACCACCACAACAAAAAAAACCCCACAGATCTGGAATGTAGGCATTTTCTCATATCAAGTTCAATGGAAATCTCTGAGAATTCTACAACTCCGCACTTCGTTTAGAATTCAGAATACAGCAACTATAAATTTCTTCCTGTCTCCCCAATGAGTTGCAATCCATCAAAATTTCTAAAGCAGACAATTAAAAAAAAATTATTCATGGGGATTCTGTGCTGGGAACACATGCAGAGAATAGGATTTCACTTGGGAGAAGACATGTTCAGAAGTGATGACATTAGGTTAAGCTTTTAAATGCTAATCTTATCTCCTCCCAAAGCATTGGTTGACTTATCTAGCTGTCATCCCTACTAAAGCAGGCAAAAAAAGAAGTTCATAGAACTGATTTTTTTTTTTTGTCATCCACATCCATTCCTAGTTTGACTAAAGAATAAAAATGTTACCTTTTCTTCAGAGTAACTGAGGCATACTGTTACTGCTCCCCTCTCACATGACTTGGATGCAAGAAACAGAAAGTTGCATGCCAGACTACTCAACAGCTGACTCTAAATGATACTCTCTGCCCCCCAAAATAGGCTTTAGTTATGCCTATTAGTGTGAAAATGCAATAAGTGGTAAGCTCTCTTATTCCAGTTTTTCACCATGATGTTCATGAAATTATACTTAGTATTTTCCATAATAACCACTATGTAGGAGACTCCAAATTCAGTAGAGAAAGGAAGATGTACAAAAGAAATTAAAAAGAAGACCTTTTCCAATGTATTGAGATGTATTAGCATCACAGATTTTTAAAAATTTAAAAGGGTTCTGAGTTAATCTTCAAAGTAAGTGTAAACTACTTTGTGTTCTAAAATTCTCCCTCAAGTTGGACTTGCAAGCTTACTTGGTAATATTCCCTGGTTTAAAAAAATATATATAGGAAAAATGTACTTTAAACCCTCAAGTTCTTACTCTAAATAATGCTGGGAGGAAAAAAAGGAACTTCCTTCTTGGGTCAGGAAAGAGGGTGAGTGGGTAGCCATTGCAAGATAATCTCTTGGGGTTCTTTTCAAAGCAGCTGCTTTCCTGGGGAATCAAAAGAGGATGGGGGAATAAATGGAAACAGGGGGACTGCTTGGGCAACACAGAGCCTCTCTCCATAGTGGGGGAAATGGGGATCTACATCCTCAGAAAGTGAAGAGAGGCCTGTGTGAGCAGTGCATCCGGCTAAGTGAAATTTAAAAGACATGCTTCAGCTGCTGTAGGATTTAAGTGCCAAATCCGCAGAGATAATTTTGCACACCTACTTCGCTGTTTAATTTTTGTATGTTCTCTCTCATTTAGTGTACTTTTGGGAGCTTTGCTTTGCAAATTAGGGCAGGAGGTGGACTTTGCTCTTTGTGATACAGTAATTACTTAAAATCGGAGAAGTTTTTATATGTTCCAGAAATGTAAACTTCTTTGTTCTACACCCCAAACTGAGCTTACCTGATTAAAAAGAAAGAGAAAGAAAAATGAAAGAAAACAGACCATGCTACGAGGTTGCCTAACTTTAAAAACTTCAGAACTTGGAAAACGTAGCATCAAAAGAGTTTTAGGAGGCTTTTAAAGTACACTAAATATTGCTACCCCAGCACTGTTCAAAAGCTGTATTACTGCTCTGGGTCGTGAACATGGTGGATTCTCATCACAGAAGAAATGTGAAGACATCACTTCTTACTAATCCTTCTCCAACCCTCCTCCACATGTAAATAGATCTTTGATCTGAAGTACTGAAACATCATTTTTTTGCTAAATTCCTTAACCACACCTGCCTCAAATTCTTAAATACTCAAATTGAACCATCTAAAACTTCTATTGTCATATTTATCTTTGCTCACTTTCTTAGGTAAAGATTATACACATCAGTGTCTGAATCTATAGGACACCCCGTCCTTGTCTACTGCACTAGCTGTTCACTGCCACAGACCATGAAAAGAAGATCTAAAAGGAAGCATCTTGAATGCGGGTAAGCTGTGGAGGAAGAAGAAGGAGTCCACCCTATTTACAACAGTATTATTCATTATTATTATATAGCAAGACAAACACTCTATCTAGGCAATATAAGAAGATGACAAACACTGGTGCGAAGCAAGGGCTTAGGAGCAAACAGACCAGGTCTGAAGACTGACTAGATATAACGACGTGGAGTAACTTCTTCAAACTCCCCAAGCTCATATTCTTCTTCTGCAAAGAGGAATAGCCACACCACCACTCTCACAGATGGAGAGACTTGGGGGAGATAACGTGTGTATTTTCTTCATCAGCAACAGTATTAGGTCTAACATCTTTTCTAGCTCTTAAACCTTCTATACATCTTGAATTAGCAGACACTCACTGGCACCTGTCATTCAACCTATGGTATTATTTTCTTAAAGATGGCCAGCAACTTGCCCACCCTCTGTTTTTTGTTTGTTTGTTTGTTTGTTTTTAAATCCATGGTCTCCATGGTCTTCTAACAAACCTAAGTGGCCCATTGCTCTCTCCAAACAGAATGATGTTTGAACAATGTATGTTTGTGCGGGCCAGTGCTGCAAGTACATTTTATGTATTTCTTACGGACATCAATGCATAACAGTAATGTTCTAAAGTTCTTCCTACCTTCTGAATCACTCTCCTTATATCAACCAAAGTCACACATCAATGCAGGTCAGCAGGCATAAAGTTGATAAATACCCAGATCCACTCTTAGAATATTGAGAGGTGTTCAGAATGCTACATCTGATCATACTTTGGTTCAGAAAATCTTTACCAAGATTTTGGTGCTGAGCCACTACCTGGAGATACCAATATGAGGCAATTCAGCCAGGTAGACAGGTAAGGAAGAAAATAATTTCAGTACAGTGTTTTCATACTATATGATTTACTTTTTTTTAAAAGATTTTTTATTTATTTGAGACAGAGAGGAGGAGAGTACGAGTTGGGTGGTGGGCAGAGGGAGAAATGGACTCCCCGCCAAGCAGGGAGCCTGATGTGGGGCTCAATGCAGGACCCTGAGATCATGATCTGAGCCAAAGGCAGATGCTTAACCAACAGAGCCACCCAGATGCCCAGTTTGATTTTTTTTAAAGATTTATTTATTTTAGAGAGAGAAGAGCAAGCATGTGAGTTGGGGGGATGGGCAGAGGGAGAGAGAGAGAAAATTTTAAGCGGACTCCCTGCTATGCATAGAGCAGGACGTGGGGTTTAATCTCATGACTCTGAGATCATGACCTGAGCCAAAAACAAGAGTTGGACACTCAACCAACTGAGCCACACAGGCGCCCTGATTTTTTTTTTTTTTTAATGCTATGGAAGTACAGGGTAAGATCACTAAATACAGGGGAAGTGGGAGTGAAGAATAAGGGCAAACAGACATCACAGAGGGCTTCTGAGAAGAGAGAACATCTCAGCTAGACAACCAGAAGATGGAGGAAGAAGGGCCCACAGGGCCTTCAAGACCAAGTGCAGTGTGGTACATCACTGTACGTTATTAGATGACACTGTAATAAAATGTACCACTCAGAGCAGTGGAAACAAACAACAACCAAATCAGAGAACCCTGCAGAGTGTGTTGAGGGTTTGGACTTTATCTGGCTCGTAATATAAAGTCAGGGGAGGATTTTAATCAAGGTAGTTACATAGCGAGACTTCCTCTAATCACTCTAGATTGTGTGCATTAGAACCTTTGAAACGACAAAAATCACCGTTTGGTTGGATAATGAAATGGACACCCTTGGAGGGACTAAAATGCCAGTGCCACTTAGATGAGTTCAGGCCACGATCTTCAGTGTCAGCACATTCTTATTCTGATGTTCCTGTAGAATCCCTCAAATGCAGGACACACATGTTCAGGGAAAGATGCAAAACTAAGCTGCCTTGGACTCCAGCTCTCCTCCTAAATCACTTACAAAAATAATACATGTCAGTGTTCCCATCCCATTCGCCTTTGAGTTTGAAAATAATGGACTTTATATATATCGGCATTGAAAATAAATTTTGCTCCTTGGTTTCACAGTCTTGGTTCAAGTTTTCATGTTAGATCTACTCTGAACTGAACCTAAAATTACTTCACACATTTCTCGACTGGTAATTTAATCACAGAGGTAGCGATGATGTAAGATTCAGTCAAGAAACCTCTAGAAACGGCCTTAAGATTATATAATATCAGAAAGCAGGAGCTGTTTTCAGTCTTTTGCAAGTGCTTTGAACAAGTCAGCATTCCATCAAAAGGAACATAACAGTTTCATGTTCTGTCAAAGAATGTAATGCTTGTTTACCTGAAGTAATGGACTGATAAAAGTAACTTGCATTTGTCTTGAGTGACACAAAACTTACTTGAAGATTAACCTGGACAATCAAGCCCTTATTCTTGAAACACAATTACCTACAGTAAAATAAAACCTGAATTCATACTAAAAAACACTCCCAAACTGTTGATTGTGACACACTTACTAAATTCAACACACGCCACCAAAAAAAAAAAAAAAAAAAAAAAAGTTTTGAATGTAAAAATGCATTTTGCTTGAAAGCAACTAGCATTTACCTGGGTATTTGGCATGGTACTGGCCCTTTGCATGTACTGGCTCATTTAATCCTCACAACCACCTGAGGAATTAGACACTATTATAAACTTCATTTTACATATGAGAAAATCAGAATGTTACAAGAATTAAGTGACTCAAAGTCATCCAATCTGAAAAAAGGACTCTAGATCCGCGAGTCTCCAAAGCTATCAATACACACTATCCATAAAGTTGTTTCTGGCTTATTCTGGAAGAAGTTAATAAACACAAAGCTTTTAAGGATTTGGAAAGCTTGAATTTTTAATTACTCAAGGCTTAGAATAATAATATGACCCTAGGCCTCTGAGCAGAACAGCACAGTCTACAGAGCGTTGCTCTAATGATTACCTCTCTCTCATACACACAAGCTTGACTTGAAGTAGTCAAGACCTATGTCAGCACCCTTAGTTACGAAGGAGGATGCTGACCCTGACCCAGACCCCTTACTAATCTCGGTTTACCATTACACAATCCCATTTCCCATAATCACCCATACTCTCTGCTTTTCAATGACAACAGGTTTTTAAATGATTATAGCTACCACACAAATGGAACAAACCAAAACAGTACATAGTCTGATGTATACTGGTCTTTTGCTGTTAAAATACAGCCCAAGAGATTACGAATACCACCTATCAAACAACAGTTCTAGGTCAACCAACTTCACATATTATCCCATTTAATCTTTGTATTCTTCCAACTGCATACTATTACCCTTATTACCCCATTATACATATGAGAACACCAAGGCCTAGAGAAAGAATGTTAATAACATGCACACAGTCTTTGTGAATAACAGAGCTAGGACTTGGGCCTCCTTCTAACCCCAAAGTCTGTATTCCTTTAAGTGTCTTTGAGGCCGACGAGTCAAGCACTTTTGCACAAACATATAATTTTCTGTTTAACAGTATAGTAGGAAAATGTGTTAAGCCTGAAAATTATTTATAATAGTATAATTCTGCGAGTGACAATCACAAAGCAGGTACACAACATACTATTTCTAAGTTAAAAAAAGAACGGGGAAAACAAGGAAAGGGTGGGGGTTGGAGGGAGGAAAAGGGTGGAGAGAGGCAGGAAGGAAGGAAATCTGCTAAGAATTATTATTTTACGGAAGAGGAAATTCCAGGTAAGAAAAGGTGAAGCAAAGTTAAATAATTTGCCTCAGATTCCACAGCAAGCTAGAATCAAAAGCCAGAGGGAAAGCCTACGAGCCCTGACACAAAAGCCCTTTCTATTTTCCCTTGACAAGTGGCTATATTTCTGCTGATGCTAAACAGGACTTCTCCTTCCAGATAGGGAAAAGTAGGAAATCACTCACCAATTCATGGAAAGGACTTATGTTCTGTCCCTCCAGTTCCAGGTGTAGCACAGAGATTAGGAACGCAGACTCTGGTTCCAGACCGCCTGATTCATCAAGCAGCTCCACCTCGTATTAACTCTGTGACCTTGGGCACAGGATAGAAAGTAGTAACTCTGCTCCTAGGTAAACTATCTTGCGATTATAACTATGCACATTTAGCTCTTTTTCCACTTTTGTTAAAGTAGGGAATGGAAACAATCAAATTATTAAGGACTAAAGTGAATCTGAAGCTTGACTTATCCGGATGAATGGCTTCGACTTTCCCTCTCATGCCAAGGGTGGAGACTTTGCAATTAAGAGAAGTCACTGATATTGATAAACTTACCATTTGTTTAATGCTCATGATAATAGCAAACGTTTTATTCAGTATTTCCAATGTGCCAGGCACTGGACTAAGGGCTTTTTGTGGATTATTTCACTTAATTTTCATAACCACCTTTGAGAAAGGGACTATTGGTCTCCCTGTTCAGCTGATGGGGAAACTGAGGCTCGGGATTACACGCTTAGTCAACCAAAGCAGGCCATCTAACTCGTGTCTGTTTGGTTCATCACACCTCTGTTCTGTTGTCTCCTTCACCGACTCTCAAATGATTCCTTCTAGCTAACACTTTCATTTCCAATAAAGTGTTGCTAAGTTACATAGTGATACTGCTCATAAGGGTACTCTGACAGTCATTTGTTTATACAATCAATACATCAACGTAGAAAATGATTTTTACTGCTCATGCACTTGGACTGAGCTGACAAGGAATTACAAAGCAAAGGTCACAACTTAAATGGCTGGTAGTTTTAAAAGCCAGACATAAGCATCAGGACATTATTATTAAATAGTTTTCTAATATGATCACAGCCACTTAAAATTGTCTTCAAAAATCGCATGAAAGGGGGTCAGAGCAAATTGATTAGTAATCCCTGATGTATCATTTTTTTCCCCAAGAAGTTTTTTTGAAACACAATTTAGAAATATTTTAAAATCTGCCCTCTGCCAAAAACTATCATTTTCTTTGAAAGACACCAAGGATTTGGCAGTAATTCTTCATTCCATAAAGTAAAAGGCACTTTTGGAGTCTCTATGAGGCCTCCCTCAAAACAGATGAGGCATGCATTTGATGGCTAAGGAGACAGGGGTGGAAGAGGCTGGTGACCAAGCCCAGGCTCCCTGACTTGTGGGAGTCTGGTTGCCCATCACAACCATTTGCACTCCTGTGTGGGGCGGAGGAGGTGGTGGTGGTCGGAATCACCAGTCCCTCCAGCAGAGACTCAGCTTTGCCTGCTCTCAGTCTTGCCCGTATAAAGACATCATCTACACACACTCACAAGCTCAAGCCTTTCAGATCACATAGATATGTACATTTATACTTAATATGGGTGCATTCTATTGTAGTGGTTAGGAGGAATCTAGTCTTTAGAATTAGACAGGCTGGGTTTGAAAACCAAGCTCTTCCACTCGCTTGCATTTTTTTTTCTTTTAATCTTGGGCAAATTTTCTTAATCTCTCTGATCTTCAGTTTCCACATTTGTTTAAAAAAAAAAATCAATATCTCCTTCTTAACATTTTCTTTCTTTTCTTTTTCCTAGAATCAAAGGAGAAATACCTGTACAGTTTGTGGCATGGTGCCTCATCCATGGGGAGCAGCCAGATATTAACTTATTAACTAGTCGTATCATTTCTTTATTCAATAAGCTGGGTTTTTTTTCTTGTTAAACAGCTTGTCTTTTGGCCTATTTTGCATAACTGTTTCCTTTCTCAGAAAGGGAAGAAAGGTAAAGGAGATCAAATTGGGGGGAAATTTTGTTTAATTTACTAAGAGTGCTTATGAGTGTTTTAAAAAAAAGTAGATAAAATATAAATAAGGCACTTAAGGCATTAATCTCTAAGGATTATTTTAATTCATTTATTCAGCATGCAAGTCTTAGAGCCAAAGGCAGGTATTGCTAATAATGAATTTATTTCTTACAGCATGTGGATTTGCTATAATGCTCCATGATTTACTATTCTAGCAGAGAATGAAATGATTATTTACTAAGTGCAAGTCACTGTGCCGTATCTTAATCATCACATCAATACTATAGTAGGTAGTTATTTCTGTACACGTTTTAAAGATCAGGGAAGTAAAGTTCAGAGAGAAGCACTACAAGTCATACAGATAGTAAGTGGCAGAACAAATAACATATGTGATCTAGAACTCAATGCAATGTCTTCTATTTTCTTGCATGGTCTCCCATGTTGGGGGTTAGTAAATGATATTGCATATTCACTGAAAATTAATGCTGTAAGTGGTGAACCAATTAGCCCTTCTAATCAACCAAACATGTTTGTATAAGAGACAGTACGGTAGTTAAAATTTGCCTTCTGTTGGGGGAAAAAAAAAGCTTCTTAAAAATATATCAGCACCTAACAACCTTAATCAGGTATCGATTCATTCCACAACAGTCGATATATATTTACTAAGCATCTAGTATAAGCCACTCTGCAAGGCAACTAGAATCATGAAATTTTTGTTGTCCAAATTAATATCACTGGCAGCTGTTTTAATATCTGAATTGCTTTTCTTTTTTGATTCAATGTTCCTATAAACAGAATGTATCTTTCAGGTACAGAGTAAGCCTCATAGATACACGGTGGTTGCACCAGCTAAACCTCTTTGGGTGTTAGTCTTGGCAATAACCACTTGGAGTTGGCAGAGGAAAGACCTTATCTTAGTTTCCTCATCTGTGAAATGGGATTTGAAAAAATAGTACCTACCTCCCAGATGAAAAGTTCTATGAATTAATTAATCTTGGAACAGTTTTCTACTAAGTGCCATTTTGGCATGATCGTAGTATCAGGGTGATTTGATTTTATAAAACAGTGATGGAAGCTATTTAAAACAGCCACACATTTAAATGCCAAACACTTGACACAGAACCACAGTAAATTTCCCTTCTTCAAGCTGAATCCTGTGTGTGTGACATTTGTACAGAAGTACAAATAATGGTCAAATCAGTTTGGGATTTAAAAGTGTATAGAATTGTTTAGGAGTAAAAAAGATCCAAGTTTCAAATAGTGGGGGGAAGCCTACTATTTTCTAAATATTGTGAAGACATAGTACTATAGTCACGGAACATTATTAAAAAAATATGCACTAAAATCTTAGATTTTCCTGGACAGAGGTTAAAAAATGAAAAATTTTAAAAATTAAAAAAAAATACAACAAACCTGTTACAATTATTGCAAAAACAAGAATTACAGAAACCCTATTTTGTAGCCCTGTGCTTTTCTACATAGAATTTATTTCATCTAATATTAAAAACATGCTAATAACCTGCTTTTCATTTTTCATGAAAAGCTCCCTTTTTATTCCTGCATTTCAGTGCCCACTTTGGACCACCTGGAGTCAGAAAGCACCAGCCACTCCCCTCTACTGTGATAATTTATCTAACAAGCAGTCAAATAACAGGTGTTTGTCCGTTCACTACTTAAAGGAACACATCAGAGATGTCTGGACAGGGCCAAATAGAGCCATTTTCTCAAATCACCAGAAGATCCAAACTCAACAATCACAGGAAGTTTTAGCTGATCATCAAAAATGTAAATCCCTCATGTGTTGACTATTTTAGAAGCATTAAATTGTAGGTTGACACAGAACCGTAAATAATGATGTGTGACTGCCAAGGCTTGTTTTGCAATCCTTGAGTATTCGAGATCACATTAGAAACCATTTTATATGAAACCTCACCATCCTTCCTCCCTCTGCCCTCATCTGAAGGTCTGCAGTGAATATAAATTTTGATAGCCATCCATATGGACAACACATCCCAGGAGGGGGGCAAGGGCTTCATAACACAACCCACTTTCTCTGCAACACTGTTCTTGGAAAGCAAGGAATCTGTGTTTTCACAAGGCAGTTGCTTAGGAGGGCATTGAGAAAGGGACCCCAAGGAAGCAGTGGAAAACTCAGCACAAGGGGGACCCTCACAATAGTCACTATTAAATTGTCATTGCTATAGGTGAGCTGGTCACTATACCATCCAAAAGTTTGCATTAGGAGAAACAAGGCAATTATGAGGAGTTTCCTTCCCGGAGTTTAGTCGAGGCACTTAAATGGAAAGGTCATTGGCTTCAGAGATTTTACGTCAAGGTAAAAAAGAGGCAAAAGTTCTCAGCACCCACAGGGCTTTTGTTCAGAAGATGAACTTTTGCTCTTGGAAGGGTCGACAGAGTGTGTGTATACAAGACAAACACAACGGCCCCCTCTGGGCTGTGCTCTTTCCTCCCAGGTCTGCAGGGGGAGGCACATTATGCAGAGGGGATGCCCTTTTTGCAAAGGTGAAAGAGACTGAGGCTTGCTTTTTCAAGTGAGCAGGGGCGGTAGGTTTGTTCTTGCTCTTGCCTTTTACTCCCTTTTCCATGGGAGCAAGGCATTCTTTGCAAGGGGACTGCCGGATGTTTGAGCTGTTGTCTGTGCACCAGGAACAAAGAAAAGGAACCCGAACTGCTCCCATTAAGACAGCATTCTAACCCGCAGCAATGAAAGCCCCAGGGCAACAGTTACACCTGCAAAGTCAAGTGCTGAATTCCTGCATCCAGGTAGCTGGTATATAGCTACCGCTACTTGTTTATCTGTCTGGATCAGCGCCTTTTGTTTGTCTTAGTACATAGCTCACTTGACTCTGCGGGCATTTAGAGGAGAAGAGCGTTACTGTCATTGTCATGACTCTATTTTCTGAGGATTCCATGGTCACTTGTCTGGAGGAGAGGTCCAACTGATCTTCAAATATTCTCAAGTCAACAAGAAAAGGACTGTCATGACTCCTGACTGCTAAGGAAAACCTATTGCTGGCTACTAGGTCTGCCCCAACCCTCAGCTAATGTCAGTTTCAGAGAAAAGCTAAGGAAGGAAGGCAGGAGAGAGGTATTCCAGAGACTGTATTAGATCTGCAGAAAGCCAGGGCACGGAAAGACTCAGCCAAGTATCACCCACCTGTCTTTCTCCTGAAGCAAAAGGGCTGCTCCTTCTTTTTTCAGCTTCTGTGAATCCAGCTACAGACCCCTCCTCTTCATTATCTTTTCAGGATTAACTCGAGGGCTCAATTCACAGATACTACTACCACTCAGAGACTTGCCTGTGACTTGCCCATGACTTGCCTAAGACTTGCCCAAGACTACTAAGACTCAGTGATGGGCACTGGAGCCAGAGCTGCACAGAGGACCCATTCTTCTGATTCTGCCCACTAATATTTCTAGTGCATGACGAGATTCTCTCCATTTTCCACTGCCGGCACACAGATGCTGAAGACTGGAGGGGCAGCAAAGAGAAGCAAATACTGGGAGGCATTCATTACCTTTTGTAAGCTTACCTACTCTGGCTGACCTTGCCTTAGGATTCTTCCTCCCCTAAAGAATTTAAAGATTAAAAGAGAAAAAGATCCTCTTCAACTATGGATATTGCTAAAATAGGAAGTATAAATACCATTCTTATTATAGAGAATTATCAGGTAGTAGGTCAAATGGCTAAAAGTACAACCTCCTATACTTAAATCTCTTTCATTTCTCCCCATTGGCTGGTTCATAATCATAAAAAATGGTTATAATTTGTATTCACACCAAACCAAAGCAATGGCTACATAAGTCTCCAAATCAAAGGAAGCTTAAATCCCATATGGTTCAAATCTTTATTTTACTAGTATCTTAGAAATAAAAATTTTAGAACTGGAAGGAACTTAGAAATCATCTACTCCTACCTTCTCACTTTACAGTTGAGAAAACCAAGGTTGGAAGAGATTAAAATGTCCTCCCAACGTCATACAACATAGTATCTGGGCTAGTAAAAGAACTCCATCCCCTAATATCCAAGTCAATGTGGCAGCCTAGAAAAATAGTAAAATGTAGCCAAAAGAGAAAGAGAGCTACATAAAGAACAGTCTTTCTTTAGATGACATACATTGTGATTTTAAAAAAAGAACTATGAGGCCTAATTATAAGAAAATCACCCACGCCCACCCATCTCCTCTTTTCTGACAGAAGGAAATAGGTAGAGATGACATAATGACGATTTTCTCAAACTTCTAACCCTTGTAAACAGTTTTTAGTATACACATACTTAAGTGAAAAAGCAAAAACATCTTGCTGCACCTATAGATTAGTAAGACTATAGTCAATGGTTTCTATGAGACGAAGTCTATACAAAATAACTCTGAAAACAGCACAGATTATAAAAGCATCCTGGCATTCCCTCAATTTGTTTTATAAACTGTTCTGACTACACAGGTGACTAACAGCAAAAAAAGAGTTTCTTGCAGATGCTCATGATTCATGTACTGGAAAACAAAGATAAAAGATCATTCCTCAGATTTATATCCAAATGCTTTACACCCTCATTTACAAAAGGGAACATTAAGGTAATCGAGAAAAGAAAAAAAAAATCTCACAAACTTGCATAATGAAAAAAAAAAAAAGTCACTGCATGTTGCCTGGTAAAGACACCCTGTAGAATGAATGCGTGGCCTCCCTCAGAAGAGCAAGTATCTTTAGTCTATAATAAACCCTCAAAATCATACCAGGGCAACTTAGAAAGCAAGAGTGTGTAAATATGGAAGTGAATCAGATACAGTAATATTTCCAGTTTCTATTTTTATTTTCAATTCTAATGCTCTTATTCAGTTTTACCTTTAAAGAAAAACTTTAAAGGATTTAACATCTCTCATACCACAAAAAGGGTTTAACATCTCTCATGCCACATAGTGCCTTTGTTTTCAGACAATCCTAGTTTGCTACGTGTTAATTACCGTCTGTAAACAGATGACAACCTATAATGGGAGGCACTGAACCACAGATCAGATTTATAAAAACCTGGTCTCTCTGCTTTGTTGGTAAGCATCATTCAGACCCAATAGCTGGTTTTTCTCTGGCTTATAAGCTGCCGGCAAGGCAATTCTCTTCTCAGGGACAATAAATTCTGATTTTAACTACAGTAAGCCACTGTGCTGGAAAAAAGACCTATATAAAATTTTGTTTAATCCTTTATAATCATATGAGAAGAATCTTTATAACTAGTTGATAATCATCATACAGAATATAAACTGGAAATCCTAAGAAGTCTAACCATTTGCCTGAGGGTCATTTGTTTTACCAGTGGTAAAACAGAAATCAGAATTTAAGTCTTCAAAAGCAAGAGCCGAGGATCTTTCCATTATAGCTTGGGTACTCCCTAGACAGGGATGGGGAAGGCACATGCAGTGGGGTTCAATGGACCATGCAAGAAACTTTCCTCCAATATTCTGACTAGCTATTTGGGTAGGGTTGTTTTTTTTTTTTTTTTAATGTTATTTATGGTGATGGAAGAATTTCAGTCACTTATCAGAGAAAAAAATGTGACTCACAATTGCTATCTTCAAATCGGTAGTTAGAGATAAATAAAATTTAGCAATTTTAATTGGTTTGGCTCAGGCCCTAAGATTTCCATATGTTTACTTTCCTTGTTTTCTATTAAATGTAATTGACTTAGCACTTGACTTTTAAAGTCTTGGCAGAATGTATCAATTAAAAGTATATAAATTAGAATTATTCAAAGCACACATTCCAAACTGAGTGACTTTAAGGACAAAATTTTAAAATGCTCTTTTCATAAATGTTAATTTTTTCTATAAACGTTCATCATCACACAGATGACAAATTTCATAAAGAGAAAAGAGGATATTTTCTTTGGAATAACTAACAAGCATTCTATTTGTTTCTTTTTGAGAACTAATGTGTGCCTAAAATGGCCTTACTACACTGTTTGCAAGATGAATTATTCCTGTCTTAGTATTTTTCAAACTGACAGCAGTCATGAAAACTCTCAAAAACCATCTCAAAACTAAAATATAAGTACAACATCGATAAACAGGGCGCCAGGCCCATTAAGCTGACAGCTCTTTTCTAATTGGTCTTGCCAAATATGCTGCACAATTGTTATTTAATATACCAGTATATCAGCGCGTTACATTGAAAAAAATGATTACACATTGAAATAGATGTTCTTTTTAAGCCAGAGCCACAATTCTCTTCTGAAACTGTAAAAATCACACGATATGAATAAAACACAATCAGAAACACACAAAATCTGAAAAATACAAAGCACATTCATTTCTGTAGGCTTCTGATTCAATTTATTGTTACAATTGCTCCTGAGGACTATTGCCCGTGTAATTATTTTCCAAATACTGAAGTTAAATAAATGACAGAATCATTTATCAAACCCCAAGTGGTTGTTGATGGAATTTCCACACTTACTTGGCTTGAGTGAAAAGCCAGAATGCCTGGTGTCCCTGGGATTCTTGGAGAGCTTATAATTCAAGTTCAGGTTCATTATTATTATTACTGTTATTAAATTCTCATTTTGTATCTTGGGTACTGGAAACATACTGAACCATTGGCCTTATGATAAAACTTTGGTATTGATGCCATATTTATAAATGATTACTTAAACTGTTGAACATTAATAGACATTCCGCCCTAGCAAGGATAACATTTGATGTAGTGGAACAAATGACCTTACTTATTAATGTCTAATTTCCTTGTGCTATTCTCCATCCACATAGAAATTGCACGGAAAATTTCATCCTAACTTTTGGATTAGGAAATTTAACACTATGAAGGAGGATCTTATCCCCCTTCCCTATTTCCATAATTTTATTGATTTCCTACTATTTCCAAGTGTCTTCCTTTGCAGTAGCAAGAATGTGGAATTGCTAGAAGTATCCTTAAAGGAAACCTTGAAGGTCATTAGATCCCAAGCAATGAATGCCTTCATTCAACAAGGGCACTACCCTCCATTGCCTGCAAACCCTTTAACATCAGCAAGATCCCCCAAGGGCTTGCACTTTAACTTGGTTGGAGCAGGTCACATTTCTAAAATACTTAGCAGTCTCAAATGTCCCTGGTCGGCAGCACTGAGTCACTAACGCCACAGCATTTCAGGCTAGATCAACCTCTCTCTAGTTTTCAATTATTCCATGTAATCTGATTTACACAGCCATTTAATCAAAGTGAGAAAGGAGATTACAGAGCTCACGTTTGTTTTGCAAAGCAAGGGTGCAAGGATCATCAATCCTACTGACTCTCAAAGTGACAAATAGTACATCGTCTCCCTTTGGAGTGTTGGACATTAACCTGATCTGTCTCCTGTGTTCTTGTTTAAATAAGAAGGTTTAGGCTCCCCCACCCCACCCCGCCCGCCCAGCTAGAAGGTAGCGGTTTCTCCACCGGCTCTCAGCACTATCATTCATGTGAGGAGATGCTACTATAGCAAGGAATTGGTCCCCCGCCCTTACTATTCCACAAAGCAGAAAGCTTGCACAAGTCAAATAATTACATTAAAACTTTTCTTTCGGTGCCAGTCATTCACATTTGCATTTCAACAGCACAGTGGGGTGATCCTGGGTATGGTGTTCAATGCTTTGCCTACAAACGAACCTGCTTGCCAGAGGAACCTGTGCTCCGCTCCTCAGTCTTGGGCAGCTGCCCTCCAGACTGCACAAACCTCCTTTCTGCCAGGCAACGTCCCTTCCCCCTGCATTTTCCACACCTGTGCGCTGCGCTCCCTTCTTCCTACTTCCTCCTGAATGTGTACATTTCCTAGGCCCGCACGTCAATTTAAAATAGGATACAAAGCAGTTCATTCAGTAAAGCATTTTCAACACATGGATACCTTCATTCTAAACAGACGATTTGGACAAATGCTCAATTTCCTTTTATCCCCACCACTGCCACCCCTCGGAACTGCAGTCTCTGATAGATCCTCTTGGGGGTGAAAGGGCAGCTTTACCCAACTCCCGGCAGATACACAGATAAATTCCTAAGGGGAGAAGTGGGGAGAGGTAAGAACTCCAATGGAGAAAGGAACTGTGGGTGGGAGTACCGTGGCAGCTCTTTCCAAACTATAAGCCAGATATTCGCTTCAAGGGGGGAAAAAAAAAGTCTAATTGTACCCCTGGGCGGTGCTTTACTCACAGTGTTTATGTATAATGCACAATTCAGCTGCACTGGGAATTACCTCAATAACTATCATTAGAGGTGCCTATTTAAAAAGCAAACAAAACAACAACAAACTTTTTTTCCTCTTCTGTAATGGAAGAAGGTGGATGCAATGTGGTCGTATTACCCCATCTATGGCTCTCTGGAAACACCCAGAGCCGCAAACCTGGCAAAGACCGCGCAGAGCCAAGTTTTCCGGGCTGGCCGGGCAGGTTCTCCGCCCCGCGGTGAAGCTCCTGTTGGCTTCACTCCCGCGGCTGCACCCGAGTCTGCACGAGCCCCGCGCCCACCTAGGGGCTGCACAAAAACCTGCGTTCGAGAGTGACCGAGCGTAGTGCGCTGGGAGCGGTTTTGTAAGCTCCCGGAATCCACGGGAAAATATCTCCCGTGCAGAGAAATGCCTTCTCCTGATAACTCTCCGGCCAAAGAGCAGATCCTTCCATTTTACAGGAACTGCGGTTCCGACTGACAGCTCCAAACTTAACGGCTGCGGCTCCAAACTTGACACCAGCTCCCTCTCATCGCTCCCACTCCTTCTGTCTGGCTCACCCGGCCAGGGCGGCTCCGACTCGCACGCCACGCCCGCCTCCCTCGCACCCTCTTGGCTCGTCCGGCGGGTACAGCCCCACAAGCCTCAGCAGCGGGTGCCGAGACGAGCCGGCCTCCCCCAGGCTCCGGGCGCGATTTTCCAGGACAGCCGGCAAGCTCCCGGCGCGCCCTACTCACTTGTGTCTTCTTCATAAGGAAAGGCAGCGCTGTGATCCAGCCCAGGCAGCGGTGTGGCGACTCCGTTTAGATGTTCTGGAGCTCCAGCATATTGCACGAGCAGCGGCTGCAGGTAGTCCACGCATTGGGTAGCCCGAGCGCAGCGCCCTCTCCACCGCCCTTGCTTCCCGCGGCGCTCCTCGTCCCGGCGCAAGGCGGCAAGTGAAGCCTGGATCGGCGCGCCGCCAGCACTTTTATACCGGTCCCTCCCGCCTGCTCCGGACACGCCTCCTTCCCTTCCGGAGCCCCGGGGAAGCAAGACGGGGCAGGGGCACGGGGGGAGACCCGGGAGGCCGGCCAGAGCGCGGCCAATGCCCCCGAAGTTGAGCAAATCAGGCCAAGTGCTTCCCCTTGCCTGGCCGCCGCGAACGCACACCAGCAGGAAGCCACGAGGGCGCCGAGGGTGAAGCTTAACCTGCAGCCGCAGCTCGCACCGCGTGCGGGGCGCAGCGAGTCCCAGCCCGGCCTCTCAGCTCCGCCAGGGTTTACCTGGCACCGCCCGGGGACAGACGCGAGCTAAGGAGAGCTGGGAGCTCCCCCCTTTTACACTGAGGCGGTTCGCTAGAGTACACTGGGTGCCTAGCAAAGAATTCACCCCGCCCCGCCTTGGGGGCGGGGGGAGCTTAATTGGGATCTGTTGTTCGCCCATTGTCTTATTCCCTCTATTTTATTTTTAAGAATTACTTTAGTGAATGAATATTTATAATTTTAAAAAATTGTTGACTCAGGGTTAAGTATTGCTAAGGGAGATGGTATTTTCAGAATGGTTTGCTGCTGCTTCTTTAGAAATTAACATTAAAAGAGAAGCCATAGATTATTAAATGTGCAAGTCAATAACAGCAAGTGTATGAAAGTTGTACTTTTTTGTTAGATTTTCGAAATCAGAAAGATAATGCCCTAAAAACAGTGATAATAGCTAGCACCATCATGTGATGCACTTAATTACATACCAGGTGTCATGCAAAGGACTCTTGGTAGATTATTTTGTTAAATCTTTTCCTCAAACGTATTGTAAAGGTCCTACCATTTTTATTCCCATTTTATGGATGATGAAACAGAGGCTTAGGTCAATTTTCCCAAACCACAGCTAGTAAATGGTACAGCTTAATTTGAATCCAGAGCCCTCTGGCTGTATAACCTTAAAAAAATGCTTAGAACAAGTATTTTATTACCTCTCCAAAACGCTTCTATTTTTGTTCTTACACCTGGAGACCATTAAAAAGAATTGTGTTAATTTTTTAAAAGAAAATGTTAACCAGACATAACATCAATAATTTTTTGGAACAAGAATAATGTATAAATTTAGGATTAGGTCTATTAATGAAAGTAGGATTCCAAATTTGCATTAATTAGTTCAGCGTGCTTTTGTTAAGAAATAAATATGCCAAACTTACAACCATGAGAGCACAAGAAACTAGGTAAAATTTGAAGCTCCCTGGGTTTTCTGTGGCTGCTGTAACAAATAACCAGATATTTAATGGCTTAAAACAACACAAGTGTATTATCTTACAATTTGGAGATCAGAGGTCCAAGATGGATTTCACTGGGCTAAGTGTTGGCAGTGTGGCATTCCTCATAGAAGCTCTAGGGGAGAATTCCTTGTCTTGCCTTTTTCAGCTTCTAGAAGCTGTCCACGTTCTTTGGCTCGTGGCCTCCCTCATCTTCAAAGTCGGTAAAGGTGAGTTGAATTCTTCTAGCATCAAACCACTCTGACATTCCCTTCTGTCTCTAAGGGCCTTGTGGATAACCCAGGAAAATCTGCTTGTTTTAGTTAGCTGATTAATGATATTAACACCATCTGCAACCTTAATTCCCCTCTGCCACGTAAGAGCATATTCACAGGTTCTAGGGATTAGGATGTTGACATCTTTGGGGGGGTCATTATCCTGTGTACCACATTCACTTAATAGCAAACAAACTTGGGGATTTGGTATGTCACTGTGCCTCCTTCTGCAAGTGCTTTGGTCTACGTGGCTGGAGCTCCCAACTAGAAGACTACTTCCCCATCCATAGTTATGAAAATAGATGTTTGAAAAAAAGGACCACAAGAAAGTTCACAGTATTAAACAATCGTTTTTACTTTCAATTAGAATGGTGCTGCAAAACCACGTTAAGCAGAAGTGGAAAGAAGCCTGAAAACAGAAGCAAGTATGACGGTATTAGAAAATCATTTAATTAATGACTCCTCCCAGGTAATCCCAATTTTAACCATCCCTTAGGGGTAATTTTGCTATGCCAAAATCTCCCAAACACTTGCATGCATATATATACAAATACGTGTGTGTGTGTGTGTGTGTATATATATATATATATACACACACACATACACACACACACATATACATATATATAATGTATATAATGCATAAAGGATCTACACTCCTGAAATGTATTACTATACTCTAATAGAAAAGGAAATGAGTATGAGAAATGTTTTTTCAGATTCTGCTGCTGGCTCTATGACCTTGCCTCGAATCCTTTCAGATTCTGCTGCGGGCTCTATGACCTTGCCTCAAATCATGGGTATAGCAGTGTGACATGCATAGCTGCACAGGTTCCCAGGATGATTTTAGGTGGTGTACGGATTAATATTTTTGTTTATTTTATCAAATGAGTATGAATTAAAATGTATATATTTTTAAATGTATACATCTATAATATGCATATATATCACATCAAACAGATTGATTCCAAGTCGTTTCTTGGAAAAAAAATGTAAAGGGTCAATTTAAAGACAGTTTAATGTATAATATTAAATAAGTAAGAACTAGTACTAAGGGAAGGTGTATATGACAAAAATCATGACGTTGGCAGAATTACAAAAATTTGGCAAACATCAATCTAACCATACTAATTTTATGAAACAGGAAGGAGGGGCTAATAAATTAGGCCAGGTTTAAAGAAACCAGGAGGTGAACCTCTCAGAAATTAGGTGAATTTCTTTTTATTCAACTAAGTCATTCATCTCAGTACTCGATATATTCATCTTCTACAGTGTACTCTCACTCTGTCTCTCCCTATCTCCCTCCTTCCCTTCGTTTCCCTTCTCAGTTCTGTCTCCTCCTCCCACCTGCACAGCTCCATGGCTCTAGCTCCATTTAAATCATCACTGACTTTCTTATCCATAACTATCTCTTTTGTTTCCTTCATATTCTGCAGCGCAGTTCTACTGTATAATCATGTTATTTGAAATCAAGAGAATAAAAAGCAGATATCAAAGAGATTAGAAAGAGCTAGTATGCAATTCAAAGATTCTCCAGCAAGCTTATGGGGAGGTCAAAAGTGGGTCAGAAAGACTGAGATCTCCCTTTAAGGCAGGCCTTTGGAGGAGACAGAGGCCAGTATCCAGTCCCTTAGCAGAAGGAAACCAGGAGCTACATAAAAGGGAACAAGTGTCAGGGCTATGCCCCAAGTGGATAGGAGACCTGGGGAATGTTTTCTTCCAGAAATATAGGGTTCAGGGAGTTCAACATTTGGTACATTTGGATGAAAGTCTCTCCATGATAATCTCGTCTTTACTTGCATTCTTTCAATGCTACTTTGTCCATCATGCTGTTTTTGACTAATTGTTAGAAACAGTTTATGTTTTTCAGTGTCATATTTGTTGTTGTTGTTGTTAAGAGACAGGTCTAATTTAGTAAATAAGTCTTGTAAGCCTTGTCTCATGCATGTGAAACAGCTTTTGTTCATGAACCATTTTGTAACTGCCCTGTGTTAGACACACGTGTTGTTTTCAATACCTTTCTTTAAAAAAACAGGCATCCCAAACTGAAACCGTCATTGTCTCACCAGGCCAGACTAGAGGGTTGCTATCCATTCCCATCTCTTGGGGAGATAAAAATGGAGGATACACATCACGTTTTGATTATGTAACTTCCTCGGCTGAAAACTCTCTGGTGGCTTGTCATTTGCTCTTGCGATAAAGAAATAAATACCTTAGCAAAGGCTTCACAGCTTCCAGGGTCTGGCCTTTGCTGCCTCTCCAAGGTCAATTACTTTTGTGCTCTCCTGCTCAGACAAGGGCCTTCTTTCTGTTCCTCATAATTCCTTCCCTTTTCAGAGCCTCTGCATATCTCCTTCCTTTCCTTACACCACTTTGCTCAACACTTTTCTCTTTGCCTAGTAAATATCTTCTCATCCTCATTAGATCTCAATTCAATATTCTCTATATTCTCTTCCTTAGGCAGGCTTTCTCTAGCTCTGATTCAGTGAACTCCCTTCTTAATATAAACTCAAGTATGAATTCCTTCTCTTGTGTAGCACTTATAAAGCAGCTGCAGTTTAACATTTGTCTGGGTGATTATTTGATTAAAGTCACTGACTATGACTGTCCTCACTCATTATTTTATCTTCAGTGTCAAGTCCAGTGAGCAGAACATAGTGAATCTCTTAATACTGTTCTAATTAAGTTACTGATGCCAGACATGAGGCAGGGATTATGCTAGGCCCTTAGTTTATACTATATCACTAACTTCTCACAACAATCATGTAAGGGAGATAATTTTTCTATTTGATGTATAAGGAAACTGAGAACCAATAAGATAAAGTAGTTTCTTAAAGGTCCTTCATACAGTAAGTAGAAAAAACATTTCTCTAATCCAAGCATACGGACTATGGTGAGCATTTATTATCGGCCCAGCACACTTTCCTATTCTTCTTCTCTGTTATCAGCACCCCCGCTTCTTTCCAGTAGAGTTCACAGTGGATTCCATGTCTTCTTTCATGAGGGATTGGAATTGCCAAGGCTCTGTTCTCCCCGCTTCCCCCACCCTACAGCCCCACATGGGGGTTGGTAAGGTAGGACTATGTCACCTAAGATGGACCAATCAGAATCCACTGTGGGACTTATCTGTTAAAGTTAATTGGAAAGATTATCTCTTTCCTGTAGAGTTGCCAAACTACAAACATGTGAATCTTCCTTTATCCTTATAGGTGTATGATTTTACCAGCCTTAAAAAGGATGAAAAAAACATCAGTTTATGGAGTATTATTTGAAAAACCCATATTTTCTATTATTCAGGGAATATCATCAAACCCATTTGTTCATTTTTTTCCTTGGTTGTGGAAAAAAGATTAGCAAATATTGCCAAGGATACTAAACACTTCAATTACTGGTAGTTGGCCTTCTTTTTCCTTTATATTGTGGCTAAAAATTAACCATAGGCCCAATTTAAAAATCAACAGTAAATAGTTACATTTCTGAAAAAAGTTGAACCTGGATAATACCAAATCAGAGGGATTTAAAAAAACATTGTTTACACTCTTTTGTGAAATTCTGGACATGTCCATAATATTAATTCAGAATGTTCTGTTTAGTATTATCAATAAATATTGATCATCTAGCAAATGGAGTTTGATTGACAAAATAAAATAATTAGTGTTCCATGGAGATAATTATAATATAGATAGATCATTATCCTCTACATCTATCAAATAATCAAGAAGATATTAGCCATTATGGCCCAAAGAAAAAATGATATTATCAAGAAATTCTAAAATTTAAACATTCTAGTAGGAATATGAGAGAAAAGAAATCCAATGGATCTTCAAGAAGGAATTTCCTGGCATATTTTAAATTATTAGTTTAATTTTATAGAAATAATTCACATCATTTATTCATTAATCAATTTGACAAGTATTTTTTAATATCTCCAGATGACTAATAATTTCCTTTAAAACATAATATCCATTTCCATTATCCACTGCCCTACTTCAGAGTCTCATGAATCTCACTTAAACTATTTCAACAGATCCACCAGTGGTCCTCCTGTCCATGGTCTTTTTTTATTCCAGTCCATTTCAACTTCCCAGCCAACATTTCAGTAGCATCTGTAAAAATCTAGTCATACCACCTCACCGTCTATAAATGTATTTTGATTCTCAGTACCGAGAGAATGAAATCCAAAGTTCCTCACAATTTGGCCACAATATTTATAGCTCTCCAGGTGGATCTGCTATATCAGCACTTCCATCCAACTAGCCACATTGGACTTCTTAACATTTTCTCTTTGACACCTTTGTTTCTGTGTTCACATTGTTCCTGCAGTAGCTTTTTTCTATTTTCTGTCTGAAATCTTTTCATCATTCAAATCCTGGTTCAAATAATACTTCCTCTTTGAAGCAGAGTGTCTGTTCATTCTTTATAGCCTTAATTAAGTTTATAATTAACGGGAAAATTAATTTGTTATACACGAATCTTCACTCAGTGAAGGAGAAAAAGATATTATTCAAAATGTGATGAGTAAAAGAGTAAAGTGAGCTGTGGGAATTTGATGGGAACATTCTAGAGAGAGAATATGAAATAGGGCTTCATAAAACAGCTATATTTTCGTGTCATTATGTTTGCTACTAAACGTTTAACATTTTTTGACTCAAAATTTATTTTCTAATAAAAGAGGTATAATTATTTCAATTAACTTATATAAAGTTTGCTTGTCCTTTTCTATTCCTTAGAGATTTCAGAAACTTATTTCACGAATACATAGTTTTTATTTATTACTTTTTTAAAAGATTTTATTTATGTATTTGACACAGAGAGAAAGAGAGGGAGAGAGCAAGCACAAGCAGGGCAAGCAGCAGGCAGGGCAGAAGCAGGCTCCCTGCTGAGCAAGGAGCCCAATGTAGGGCTCAAACCCAGGACTCAGGGATCATGACCTGAGCTGAAAGCAGACACTTAACTGACTGAGCCACCCAGGCGTCCCAATACAGAGTTTTTAGAACCAGAAGTCAATTTTGATAAATGTAGTTTACATAGTTAATCCACAGATGAAGAAACTGAGGCCACAAAGAGCTAAATTGAATGAGAGGCAGAATCCACATCTCCAGAACTAACTTATGAAACACTAGTCCAGAAGCACTACCTCTAAGGAATCAAGGTCAAAGAGTAAATATTCCACCCTTGTTTATAGTAAAGAGTGATTCATTATTAATAAGAAAATGATTTAAAGATTATTCAGAGAAGGATTTCTAAAGAAGAAGAAAAGTTGAAATTGATTTTCTAAATGATATGTATATTCTGGGAATATGCTTCTCTATAGTCTGTATTCCCAGAATATAGGACAATGTTGAGCATATATATATTTTAGATGCTTGAATACCATGAAATGTCACAAGTTTTATATATTTTACCAGAGGTCCCTCTGCTCCATGTCATTTAAAAAATATATTGTCTAATTGTACATTTTTCCATAATTTTCCTGGTTATGGCTTTCATATATGTCTCATAACTTTTATGTGTATTAGATAAATTAATTAATTTACGTTGGTGTTTTTGGCAGTGATGTTACCCATTTCAGTTATCTGATTTTAAAAGAGACTTGTGGCTCCAGCTGTAGCAATGTTGTTTTCTATATTCCTCTTTTGAAATGTGTTTTCTAATGAATCATTTATATGAGAAGTTTCTAGAGCATGGCTTATTTCCTAATTGCCAACTTTGTTCTGTACAACTTTTGAATGGCACTGTTAATAAAGAGTGTGGAGACATAGGTAAATACACTACTTTGTAAAGCTCTAGGACAAGATATAATGCAACTCCCCTGGTTATCTCTTTCTATAAAAACTATAAACAGGGAATGTCAGAAAAGCTGTCACATATTTGGAATTTTTCTTTCCGTCTTTCTTTTTTGGGGGAGTGTCGTTAGGTGATAAAGAATGGGTTTGACATTAAGGTGGTTAGTCAGTAGACAACTTTACTATTGTGGGTTCCTCAATCTGAAATAAGCAGTGTAGATACTTTTTTTTTTTTTTTAGTGGATGTGCAACTTAATTAGACAAGTAGCATATTTTTCATGTTTCTCTCAGCGTCATCAGACCACTTATCAAGTTTGGATAAAAGACATTTGTTCACAATGTACCTCACTGTCCGTGTTTTCCCTCAGCTAGAAACTGTTTGTAATGACCCCATCTTTAGAGGTTATGGGGATCTTGACCAGTTTTCAACCTATTTTCCAGAGATCTTGAGGAAAGAGAGGGCTTTCAGAATCTAGAGATCCAACTTTAAAATGGCTACTAAGCCCTAGACATTGTCAAGACTAGCCACGTACACCAGCCACCCTCATCTACCTTCCTCTTCTTTATTCTGTTTCCATTCAAAACTGCCATTCCATGCTAGGAAGGCTCCTACGGTGAATCCGAGATACCACCTTTCTGATTCTGAAGACCACACTCCAGGTGAGACAGTGTGAGACAGTGAATAAAAGTAAGGTTATAGTTGTCGTGACAATTAGTTTTTAAATATGTACTTTCTTTTTCACTTATAAAGAATGCATGCTTAAATTGGACTGATGATTGCTGCGATACCTTTCATTTACCTTAAAATATGTAGGATGGTTTTGTGTGTGTGTGTGTGTGTGTGTGTGTGTGTGTGATTTAATTGAAGGTATATCCCCCAGGGGCTGTACGCATTCTGTTGAAGAATTTTGGCCCAGAGCTAGCCAGCTAGCTTTCTAACTAGAAGCTCCATGCTCTAGAGAATACTGATGCTACTACTTCTGTTATCTGTATCTATACCATACAAATCTACCTTATTTATAGATTTTGGAAATATGTTAGAAATAAGAATGTTAGATATTGTTCATAAATAGCACACTATATGGCAAAATAATTTTTTTTAGGCAGGACAAGTGTTGCTTATTGACTAACACCATTCCTGTAAGAAAGGCTCATTGGTAATATTAAAACTCTTCAGGATATGTGGATTGGATAAAATTGTTTTAGAGGCATAGACAGGAATAGAGTATAAGATTTCAAGGAAGTCTGCCTTTGGCAGTAGAAATGATACTCACAACTTGAGCCATAATGAGACTGATTCCAGTCACTGGTGTGGGAGGATTTCTAATGATGTGTCTGTCTTGAGTAAATATTTCATGCAAGATGTTAATGAGAGCACTTAGCTGTACAAAAAGCTGGGATTTCGTCAAGCTTTAAAGAGTACGTTGTGTGACCTAAGTTGTGTCTATTTGTCAATATACTGGTCTATATGTGATACAGCATTTGGTCTGTGATATGCTTTCAGTATGATCTGGTGGCCACGTAACATACCACAAATAACCTAAAAGTTGTGCATATTAAATTGGCTTGAGGCCAGTTCATAATTGTTTATGGAACACACACCAAATGCTGAGTACTTTGCATATATTATTTAATCTTTGTAGTGATCTACACAATAATCCTTGCAATAATCCTAACACACCTGTTACTTTTTGGTTTTAGTAAACTATGTATAGGGTGCTGTTAATCATTGCCATTATTTGGAAAAAGAGAAGCAGGATGATCAAATCCACCTATAAGGTGGGTATAATTACCCTGTTTTACAGATTAGGAAATTGAGCCACAGGAAGTTAAGTGACTGCTGAAGGTCACAAAGCTAGAAAGTGACCAATCTTGGATTTAATTTTTGCCTGAGTGACTCTAAAAACCTCTCCTTCTAATCATGATGTTTTATTGCACCCATTAATGACTCTTTCTTGTTAAATAGAAGAATTTATGGGCTAAAATGTGAGTTAAATATTCCTGATAATATAGTATTTACATTGTAGAGTTTTCATGTGTGGTCAAAAGGTAGAAAATAATTTGTCAAGTCCTAGGGCATGCTGGGTAGCTGTCAGGACTATAGGATAATTAGACACCTTTCAAAGGGGTACTCTCAGCATGGAAAATGTCCTTAAGGACTCAGATTCAAACGACTGACTTCGTGACAATGAAGGACTCTGAAAGCGGAACAAGGTTCTTTTATGTAGAGCAAAGGAAATAGGCTAGCATTGAGTCTTTTCAGGGCAAACACTGGAAACTGAAGATTATCCGTGCTGATTTTTACCCTAATCCCTGTTATTGGGTTTCTGGTTACCTGACCTTAGTATAGCTTGTACAATATCATCTCTGTAACCTTTGTGTTTCTCAGTTTATCTTGATCAACTATCAGTGCAAAGTGAGAGGCTGCCTTCCATCTGGTTTCCAATGGTGCTAACTAGAAAAGGAGAAACTAAAAAGTTTGCATTGAGCAGAAATAAAGTAGTCAAGGTATTAAAGCACCTGAGAGTAAATCTAAAGAAGGTATTTGAAGAAGGAAGGCTTCCTAGGGAGGAGGTTCACTAAAGAATATTGGCACCGTAGGACATTGCGAACAAAGGGTGGACTAAAATCTTGGTTTGCATTGGTACAAAGTTTTCCTATCTGAGGTTCAATAAAGAGTTTTTGTCAATTCATCCTTATGCTGAAGCTGTTCTCCTAAATCTAATATATCAAAGATCTGGCATCATTAAGGAAGATAATCCTAAGAACTCTTAGCAATATAAGCAAGGCTAGCAAAAAAAGAAAAAGAAAAAAAAAAACCCAGAAAGTGTAATGCCACGTAAGCTTTCCTCTCTGGGAAGAAAATAGAACAGGTTTCACTTTTGGAGACCAGCTAAATCAGGTGGAAGAGCAGGGAGAGGCTTTGTAGCCAAGGAAGGAGGAGGAAGTGAACAAGGGAGCTGTAAAACACAAAATTATTTATTTACAGTTGTTTATTAGATGAAAGGAGGAGGCACATTTTACTTATCTAATGTGTTTCATTTTTTTAGTGGAAAGAACATTAACATTTCAGTAAACAGACCTGGGTTTAAAGCCTGACTTCACCATTTACCACCTGGGAAATTTAGAGCAGATTCCTTAATCTCTCTGAGCCTCAGTTTCCCCAGAGGTTAAATGGAGCTTCCAGTTTCTGCCTCCCAGCAATGTTGGAGTCTATATTATAATCTGTCACTGATCTTCTGTTTTTGACTTTGGTCAACTCACCCTCCTTAGCGTCAGATGCTCCATCTTTAAAATGGGAATAATAATGCTTTCTGGCTCCAGTTGAGAACTTTTCCCCAGCACATGTGGACCAAACATATAGGAATGATGCTCTTGGTAGCTTTTGTTCCATCAAACCAGAATAATAATGACTACCTAGTAGTGGCACTTTAAAGATTAGACTGTAATGTGTTTCAGATCCCTAGTTTATGATAGCCTAGGTGATAGATGGTGCAAAATATGCATGCAGTAAATATTAGAACTACGTTATTAAATTCATACAGATCTGTAGGTTCACTGGCTTACTCAATACTTCCTTTCATAGAAAAAATATATGCCATAGTAGGCAATTTATGAGACAAAAATTTCTCATATTTAAATTGTGTTCTCCATTTTTTCCAAAGCATAATCTTATCCTCATAGAGAAGGGCACACATACATCATACTCTCTATTTCTCAGAAAAGCAGCCTGAGATCTGGACAAATTTAGTGATATTTACCAGAGATGATATGACTTTAAGTAGGGAGTCAGGCTTGGGTTCTGGATTCCTAAATTCCATCCTAGTTGTCTGCTCACTACACTGCATTCTCTCTGTTCTGTGGGTCTGACACACCTTTCTAGAAATCCTCTGTAACGGTAAACTGTAAGAGCAAGAAAAAAATAATTAAAATAGGCTTTCCTATTATGAATTCATGATGTGTTGATATCCTTGCCTTACTGTTTCAGTTTTTTAAATGTAAAAAAAAAGAGATAATGAGTTCTCTGTAACATTTAGAGAGGAACAGAGAGAACACACTTTTGCTAAATTGAGTGGACTCGTGCCACTATCGGTTTTGAGCCTTGACCTGATTTCAGACCCTTGAAAGTTGAAAATTAGCAAAATGTTTTGCCATTTTTCAGAAACAAAGATTGAATCTTTTGAGATCACAAATCAAATTCATCAACTTTAGATAGCTAAGGAAACATATTTTGATCAACAAAGAAAATTGGAATATAAGCAAAGTTATTTAATTTTCTTTGAAACATGTCTGCGTATAGTACATGGTTACTGAGTACATATTGTTTAAGAGCACTGGGTTTATAAGAATCAAACCTAAACTGAATTAATTCCTTAATGTAGTTTATTTTGCCCAGCTATATACTACTCGATAATTTTTTTCTTTGCATTACTAGAATACTTCTAGAAAGTATTAGAAATATAAAGCAATAGTAAATGTAATATACCAACTATTTTAGTTCAGTCCAAACTACAGTAATTTAATTCAACCTATAATACTCATTAAGACTCCTCTCTAGGGGCGCCTGGGTGGCACGGCGGTTAAGCGTCTGCCTTCAGCTCAGGGCGTGATCCCGGCGTTACGGGATCGAGCCCCATATCAGGCTCCTCCGCTATGAGCCTGCTTCTTCCTCTCCCACTCCCCCTGCTTGTGTTCCCTCTCTCGCTGGCTGCCTCTATCTCTGTCGCATAAATAAATAAAATCTTTAAAAAAAAAAAAAAAGACTCCTCTCTAGCACATAATGCTGGCCCTAAGACAACTAAGGTCTTTGAGGAATTCAATGTCTGAGCTTTATGATAAAAAGCATATAGTTAGTAACTTTTATTGATCTCTTGCTTGAATCAGCCACTCCACCAAGAGTTTTGCATATGTTTTCTTATTTAATACCCCCCACAACATCATTTGGAGATATATTAACCCCATTTTATAGGTAAGGGAACAGTGGCTTAGATTAAGGAATATATCCAGGGATACACAGCTCATAAATGGCTTAATTTATTCACCTAATTCATATATTAACACAAATATGCAGACACAAATCAATTTACTTATGCAAATGGACACAAAGATTTGCAACTTTTTATAAAAAGCTATGAATATATTTTTCCTTCTTTAATTGAAGCAAAGGTGCTTGCTGTTAGTTACTATTGTTTTTCCTGCCAGGTTATGCTTAAATAATGACTGCGTGATAGTAGCATCATCGTTGTACAGAAAGGGCAATGCATTTGTGATCACAGAGGAGTGCAAATGCCTTTCATGGCTATTAAATCGAGTCTTAAATGCTCTGGTCCTACTGCTGTGCATTGTTCACTTTTTATGATAAATTATAACCAAAATGATATTTAAATTTTAGGTTGACTTCATAATAAAACTTCTCTTAAACCATAGTTGTGGTTTTCCTAGGGAATTGTGGTAATAGCATGCTTTGAATATACTCAGAACTGTCTTTTATAAAAGGTTCCCAAACACACCAGGCTAGAAACCCTCAGACATGAGTGCGTGAGGGGCAAAAGAGTAGGAGAGAAACTCAGAGAAACATGAAGTTTTAAAAAGAATAGACTCTCCCCACCCCCTGCCCCCCATTTATTTAGTTTTCAGGCAGAAAACTCTTGATAGTATATTTAGAAAAATAGAGATATCTAATTCCAAATAGTGGATTGAGTGACTGTACTCATTTATTAGGCTGCCGTAACAAACTACCACTGATTAGGTGGCTTCAACAACAGAAATTTATTTGCTCACAGTTCTGGAGGCTGGAAGAGTTGCCTTCTTCTGGGGCCTCTCCTTGGCCTGCAGATGGCTGCCCTCTTGCTGTGTCTTCCCATGGTTGCCCCTCTGTGCATACATGCCCCGGGATCTCTTTGCATGTCCAAATCTCTTATTATAAAGACAGAACTCATATTGGGTTAAGGTCCATTCTATTGGCCTCATTTTGGCTTAATTATCTCTTTAAAGTTATCTCTTCAAATAAAATCACATTCAAGCTACTGGGGATCAGGGCTTCACATATGAATTTTGAGGGGAGATACAATTCAGCCCATAACAGTGATCTTGGACCTTTAGCTTCAAAGAGCTGAGTTCTTACAGATCTAGAAATTCATGTCTCCTCTACAAAGTGTTCACTGTAGATACATTGAGTACAATCTAATTTACTAATACAATGCTTTTATTTTTATTTATCATTATCTTTATCATTTATTAAAAATGATATTCCTTCTTTTCTGTGCTATGCAGAGTGGGGTCCCTATTATGTTGTCTGGGTTTCCCTCATAAATTAAAGGGAAATTTCCACAATGTCTGGAGCCCTAGATGTCCTGCAAATGAAGGAGGATGTGCTCAATTTCCTGGCTGCAGGAACCCACTGAGGCGGCATCACCTTGACTTCTAAACAGCACAGTACAATATGAAAGGAAAAAAAAAAAAAAGGATGGCATTACCTCATAAATCTGAGGAGAACCTGGGAGAAGCTTCTGCTGGCAGCTCATGCCCTTCTTGCCACTGAAAACCCAGCTGATATCAGTGCTGTATCCCCCATGAATACTGACCCGCGAGCTGAAGTTTGCTGCTGCCACTGAGGCCACTCCTGCAGCGGGCGGCTTAGCTCCTGGAACCTTCCCTAAGCTGGGACTTCCGGTGGTTCCTGATCCCAGGGCTGAGTGCAGGCTGCTCAGGGAGGCCGCCTACGTTAACCCATCCGCCCTGGCACTGGGGAACACAGACTGTCCTGCACGCGATATGGACATTGTCATCTCCCTCGGAGGGGCTGATGGGGTAGATGCTGGCCCGGAAGTTCTGCGCATGCGCAGCGCCGCCTCCGTGAACCCCCGGGGGAGGTCCTGCCCAGTCTCTGCTTCTACAGAGATCCTGAAGGGATTGGAAGGGAGGAGCAGGCCGCTGCTGAAATGCCTGTGACTAAGGAAGAATTTCAGGGTGAATGGACTGCTCGGGCTCCGAATTTACTCCTCAACCTGAGGGTCCAGATGGGTGTGAAGACATGCGGGGGTCCTCTGTGTCTCTTCCATGGTTCTCTGCTGGAGTGGAGTGGCCGGCCTGCCCCCAAACACTGGACTGCAGCACCACTGCTCCAGCTGCTGAACGGGGAGGAACAACCACTGAGTGATCTTAAGCTATTCTTCCACACACTCTTTATTTTTTAATGCTAATTTAAAATTGTTATTTTAAAAGACATATTTATTTATTGGAGAGAGGGGGGAGGGGCAGAGGGAGAGGAGGAATCTCAAGCAGGCTCCTTGCTGAGCGTGGAAACTGGTTGTGAGGCTTAATATCACCACCCTGAGATCATTACCTAAGCTGAAACAGAGTTGGTCCCTTAACAGACTGCACCATCCAGGCGCCCCTCTTCCACACACTCTTCAACAGAAAATGGAAATGAGGTTGATGAAAAAGAAACAGTTTATTTAAAAAAAAAAAAAAAGATATTCCTGAATTAGCTTTAATAATATATATCTATGTGTGCATATATAAATACACACACACAGGCAGGCAGAGAGACAGCCGTGGTTATAGCTGCTACCTTTTATTAACTTACACATTTACAACCAAAAGTACGCATCCATTTATTAATCAATTAGATGTAACCAAATGAATAACCAAGATCACACATTTTCACCATGCTAGAAGCACTTTTTTAAAAAATGCACTTGACTAAGCTTCTCTTTTAGATTAATTTACAATTTCATGTTACATTAAGCTTGGTTTTTTAATACATTTATATAGACTAAAATAAATTATCTACAGTTGTACTGAGTTAAAAGTTATCTCAAGTACATTCAGCAAGAGCCTTGTTATTGTGGATTGAATTTTCCAAAAGTGGCTGCGACAACGTTTCCAATTCCACAGGCTCTTGAAAGTTCCCAGTCAAGAGGTGACATCTGTGTCTCTGCCTGTCCCCCACCTGTGTCCTTAAAACTTGGTGGGCCTTTATGACTGCCTCAATAAATAGAAGCAGCAGAAGGGATACTATGGGACTTTTGAGAACAGGTCCTAAAAGACAATATAAGTTATTTTTATTTGCTTATTTGACTATTTTTAGGTAAGTTCTTCAAATATGTTTGAATTTTTAATGCTGTGTGTAGTTCAAAATTTTACTTAATTTCTTTTTAATGATCCATATAATAAATATTGATGTTCTCATCTAATACATTTGTTTGCTATTCTCTAGAGAATAGCCATCTGTTTTTATTGGGGAGGTTATATTTTATGAATCTTGAATCATTCTGTTTACTGTTATAAAGTATGACATAAGCCAGGCTAGCATACTGAAAAGTTCATTAATATGTTGGCTCTTATTAATTATAAAAATTTTACTTTTCTACATCAGTTTCTTCATTTATTAAAAAATGGGAGGTCATACCAAGTCAATATATGACCATGAAATTACCTTGTTAAAAAAATTTTTTTAACAAGATCCTGAAATGACTCTATGGTTAAGAAAGTTTTTGGAGTAGGGGCGCCTGGGTGGCACAGCGGTTAAGTGTCTGCCTTCGGCTCAGGGCGTGATTCCAGCGTTATGGGATCGAGCCCCACATCAGGCTCCTCTGCTATGAGCCTGCTTCTTCCTCTCCCACTCCCCCTGCTTGTGTTCCCTCTCTCGCTGGCTGTCTCTATCTCTGTCAAATAAATAAATAAAATCTTTAAAAAAAAAAAAAAAGTTTTTGGAGTAATTTCTAGTTGTTCAATTCCTTAATGTAGGAAGATTTCAAACTCAGTAGAATTACATTTAATTCTCAATCATCATCAGTAATGGGAGCAAAATAATAATAATTCAAAGGGGTGAATAATCTCCAGATTTTGTACTTTTGGATTTCAAATGAGTTTTGCATTATTTTGTCTATTGCTATATAGTCCTAATTATTATTTCTCATTGAGATATAAAATGTAGTATTAATTAAAAGATCCTTACCAGCCATATGCAGTTCCATCAAAAATTTTTTTAAAAGGATACACTTCTCATATGATTTAGTCATTCCACTCCTCAGAGATATGAGGCTTATGTCCATACAATGGCTTAGATACAAATGTTCACACCTTCTTTATTTGTAGTAGCCAAATAATGAAACAACCCAAATTTCCAATAAGTAAATGGATAAACCATTTTATATACCTACAGTCAACTACTACTCAATAATCAATAAAAACCAACTAGTGATACACACAGAAACATGGGTGGATCTCTATTATTAAAATAAGTATACAGAGTGAAAGAAGTCAGACAAAAAAAAATAAGAGTACACACTATATGATTCCATTAATCAAAATTCTAGCAAGTGCAAAATAATCTATCATGACAAAAACCAGATCAGATTTTGCCTGGGGACATGAGAAGAGTGGGTGAGAGGGATACAAAAGTGTATGGGAAACTTTTGATGTGATGAGTATGTTCATTATCTTGACTAGCTTGATGGATCCATGAGTATACACATATATTAATACCTATCAAATTATATACATTAAATATGTCCTTTTTTGTGTGCTAAATATACCTCAAATTAACTTTAAAAATAATCTAAAAAATCTTTAAAATAAAAAAAAGGTGTGTGAGAGCTATCTATGTAAAGAAAATTTTAAGACTTAAATTTTATGTATAGTATCTGTAGGACATTTTATTAAATTCTTGGCAGAATTTTTACGCCTCTACTGAATGGCATGATGAATATTTCAGTTGCTAGTTTTAATAATTATGTAGTTTTTGAGTTTTTTAAATAATGACTTTACGTTAATTTGAAACTAGATATTTGAGCAATTAATATACATCTATGCTCATAATGAGTAATAATACATAATTTAAAAACTCAAGTGTAGCCATTGTTAATTTATTGCTACAGAAATACTCAGTTTCCTGTCTTGCTGAAAATTGTGGTCTTCTAACCTGATTAAATGCCGGTCAGTTACTCAGCATAAATGTTTGAGCCACATTGTGATACAGGTTGTGGGTAGTGAGATAATGTAAAGAATCAGAAAGTTTGAAACCAGATAAAGGGCCGAAGACTCATGAAACTATAACAGAAAGTGCTAAATACTTTTCAAGAATTACAGAAAAATAATTACAAAAATAATTATTTTTAAAAATGAAGAATTACCAAAACCGAAACAAAAACAAAAACCCACCCCAGGTGAATTCCTGGGGCAACTCATCACTTTCAATGAGTAGGTATTGCATTCCTATAGATCACTTGTGTCTGAACAGACCAGGATGTTCAATGGAAGAAAGGTTGTTTGAGAAGGCATTTGAAGGCAGGATAGAATCTGAACATGAGGATTTGGTTTGGAGAAAGAATATTTCAAATGAAGGAAACTATGTGTGCAAACACAGATGGCTAAAAATGCCAGATGCCTGTAAAAAATTTTGACCAGTTCAGGTTGGCTTGAATATTTTTTTTAATTTTTAATTTTAATTTTTATTGATATAAAGTTCGATGATTCATTAGTTGCGTATAACACCCATTGCACCATGCAATACGTGCCCTCCTTACTACTCATCACCAGCCTATTCCATTCCCCCACCCCCCTCCCCTCTGAAGCCTTCAGTTTGTTTCTCAGAGTCCATAGTCTCTCATGCTTCATTCCCCCTTCTGATTACCCCTCCTTTCTTTATCCCTTTTCTCTCCTACCAATCTTCCTAGTTCTTATGTTCCATAGATGAGAGAAACCATATGATAATTGTCTTTCTCTGCTTAACTTATTTCACTTAGCATTATCTCCTCCAGTGCTGTCCATGTTGCAGCAAATGTTGAGAAATCGTTCTTTTTGAGAGCTGAGTAATATACCATTGTATATATGGACCACATCTTCTTAATCCAGTCATCTGTTGAAGGGCATCTCGGCTCCTTCCACAATTTAGCTATTGTGGACAATGCTGCTATGAACATTGGGGTGCATATGGCCCTTCTCTTCACTATGTCTGTATCTTTGGGGTAAACACCCAGTAGTGCAATGGCTGGATCATAGGGTAGCTCAATTTTTAACTTTTTAAGGGACCTCCACACTGTTTTCCAGAGTGGCTGTACCAACTTGCATTCCCACCAACAATGTAGGAGGGATCCCCTTTCTCCACATCCTCTCCAACAATTGTTGTTTCTTGCCTTGTCTATCTTTGCCATTCTAACTGGCGTAAGGTGGTATCTTAGTGTGGTTTTGATTTGAATTTCCCTGATGGCTAATGATTTTGAACATTTTTTCATGTGTCTGTTAGCCATTTGTATGTCATCATTGGAAAAGTGTCTGTTCATATCTTCTGCCCATTTTATGATTTGTTTATTTGTTTCTCACGTATTGAGTTTGAGAAATTCTTTGTAGATCTTGGTTACCAGTCTTTTATCTGTAGTATCATTTGCAAATATATTCTCCCATTCTGTGGGCTGCCTCTTAGTTTTTTTGACTGTTTCCTTTGCTGTGAAGAAGGTTTGTATCTTGATGAAGTCCCACAAGTTCATTTTATCTTTTGTTTCTCTTGCCTTTGGAGATGTGTCATGAAAAAGGTCGTTGTGGCCAATGTCGTAGAGGTTGCTGCCTATGCTCTTCTCTAGGATTTTGATGGATTCTTGTCTTCACATCGAGGTCTTTCATCCATTTAGAGTTTATCTTTGTGTATGGTGTGAGAGAGTGGTCAAGTTTCATTCTTTGGCATGTACCTGTCCAATTTTCCCAGCACCATTTATTGAAGAGACTATCTTTTTTCCACAGGAAGTTTTTTCCTGCTTTATCAAAGACTAGTCACCCAAAGAGCCGAGGGTCCGTTTCTGGGTTCTTTATTCTGTTCCATTGGTCTATGTGTCTGTTTTTATGCCAGTACCATGGCTTGAATATTTCTGCGTGAGAGCCAGTACTTGGAGTATAGTTGGGGAGGTAAATTGAGATTAAATCATATCTAAAACACTGTTTATTTGGTTAGACTTGAGTTGGTAAGCTACAGGGAACCATCAAAGTTGTTGAGCATTTTCATTTATGATAAGATCTATATTTTAGGCAAATAATATGGTAACAGAGTGTAGGAGAAGTTGTAGGAAAGAAAAAAAATGTTTTCTGCTTTAAGTAGTGTTTCATTTTTTAAATGGTCACCTATGTTGCCAGAAGATACTTTCTTAAGCTGATAACATATTGGCTTTATTAGGGATGCCAAGAAGGAGGAGTTAGTTATTAGAGATAGGATAGGTTGAATAGCTAGTGACTATATGGTCTGCCTGTAGACTCTGGCTTACTTACACTCTGATCATACTGTCATACCAGGTCATACTCTGGATGAGAAGGATATTTATCTCCCCTACTGGGGCAGCTTTTGGCTAATTATAACTCCCATGCTAAGACAGGGTAAGTTAAAAGAGACAAGACTATGAACCTGGCAGAGAGAAAGGATCAGGTAGGCATGATGATACATCTGTGGAAATTAGGTAAAATAGGGATCAACGCGCAAATTTAAACTAGGCAGTGGATTAGAAGCGGTCATGAGTGGTGGTGAGGGGCGTGTGGGGTTGGGAGAAAAGAGGAGAATTTGTAGCATGTGCCAATTTCCCTGGCATAAATGCTCCTACCCCAATCAATTTTATGCTACCGAAGTGGGATCAACAGGCTCACAAAATTTTGGAAATTGAAACAGTCCATTCTTGTGGCCCATCATGGGCCAGCACCAGCCCACTACCAGTACTGCCACAGAGATTTATAACCCCGTTGGGGATAAGGGACCAGAGATCAGGGAATTAGGCAAAGAGACTAGGCAAGAAGTTGTGTGAATCCAGGCAAGGGATCTGGGTGATATATACTAATATCATCAGCAAGAAAAAGCTGGTTATATTACTGAAAATTATATGAGCCATGGCCTCCCTGTGGTCTTTTGTTTAATCTCTATGGGGGTAGGTCAGAGGTAGGTAGAGGCAAATTGGAGTATCTGCCTGAGTTGTGAGCAGGGGCCTAAGAAGCATCATATGACAGTCATGGTCTTCTTCTTCTCTGTTTTTTAGTCATGATGGGTTTCTTGGTCATTAGTAGGGCTTTGGCTTCTCCTTTTGATTAGAGGCTTCATTCTCAAACCTACAGCTTGATAAGTATGGAATAAGGAAAAGTACTCACCGAAGGAAAGCATTTCTCCATCTGGTAGCGAGTTGCCTACTTCTAGCCAGTTTTTTAAAATGAGATAAATCACATAATTTGTACAGAAGTCTTTCAGCCTGCCTCTTTCTCTCTAAATGTTCTGCCTTGTTTAAAGCAAGCTATCATTCCAAGTGACACCATTCACAAACATGGTATTATAAAAATAGTCTCTAGCTCACATTCTAGGATGGGAGGTTTCAGTGTTTAGATCTGTGAAATTATTTAATTTCCAGAAGAAATTTACGACCTAAATAATAATGAAAAGAATTCTAAAATGACCTGATGACTATAGTTTTCATCACTTAGTAAATTTTTTAAAAAATAACTGTCCTTAACATACCAATATTTTTTTTATGAGTTTGGCCTTTGGGTAGAGTTTTAGTAATATTATTCCCATTGATAATTTCTGCCAATTAGTTAGAAGTTTCGGGAAGCCCAGAGAAGCCTTCCAGAATGTCAATAAAACAATTAAATAGGGTAATTAAAGGATCCAAATTTTGTTAAAGATTGAAACTCTATGGACTCTGAGAAACAAACTGAGGGCTTCAGAGGGGAGGGGAGTGGGGGAATGGGATAGGCTGGTGATGGGTAGTAAGGAGGGCACGTATTGCATGGTGCACTGGGTGTTATATGCAACTAACGAATCCTCGAACTTTACATCAAAAAAAAAAAAAGATTGAAATTAAAATTTCTTCATTAGAGTTCTCCCTTTCCTTTCAAATGTTTTTTGTTAGTGGAACTAAATATTATTATGCAAATAGTTGTGGAAATAGTGTTTTCTAAAGATATACATCCGCCTTACATAAAAATTGTTGACAAAATTAAAAAATGGTATATATACAATTAATTATGTAAAATCATTAGAAGTTGTGGAATTAGAAATAGTTTGTGGTTGGGTTCTCCATCTCCTGTGAAGGAAAAAAAGAGATAAATAAACAAAAATTTAAAATATTAATTTAAAAGGCACTGTGCACAAGCCTACTGACCATTTCGTTTTTCATTCCATAACTCATATCCTAACTGCACTACTGCTTTTCCATGTCCAAGCCTGTCTCCACCTGGCTGAAGAGTTCAAGTCCAAGCCTGTCTCTGATAATGTCCCTGAGCCTCTCTCCAAAGTCCTTCCCAAGGCACTAGGGCTTCAAGCTTTCTCTTTCTTGTAAAGTCCAGAGGCTCTCCCAAGAGAAGTATGAACTTACAGCTGTATGCCCAGCTCAACAACATTTCTGTCCTGCTCCTTATGAATCCGCAGACTGTGGTCGCATGCTACAGGCCTCTTTGTGAGCTGTAAGCTGCTTTGTTTACCACAGCAGTATATACTGTTTATTCCCCTGCCCCTTTTCTTTTTCCTGAGAAGAGCTAGGGAGGTAGGTTTGGTATCCCATTTCCCTTGAATTTTGTAAGAAGCCGCCCCTGGAGTATAAACTAGTATTATGTTACCCTAAGCCATTTCTTGGCCTTTCTGTTAAGAATTGCCTTCCCTCAAACCTTTAACCATGCTCCACATACTCCCTATCCCCTTTTCAGTTCTATTTCCCTCCCTAATATTCATCACTGAGTGTGATGCCTTATATTCTACTTCTGTATTTGTCTATAATTTTTTTCCCACTCGAATGTAAATTGTAGAAGATCAGGGGTTATTTCTGTGTTGTTTACTGTTGTATCCCTGGCACCTAGAGCCATGCCTGTACACAGTAGGTACTAGATAGTTACTGAATGTGTGAATAAGTACAAGAATGAATGAATAAACTCTGGAGGGTAGGGTTCAGAACTGGTAATAGGGTCAAAGCTATGGCCTTCTAGTGGCCAGTTTCATAAGAAATAAGATGAACATAATTTCCATGCAGGACTATTATTTATTGTAAATATATGCCTCATTCATTCATCTAGTCACTTAACAACAAATATTTGTTGAGACCTTTTTACATAAAGGCATTGTTCTGTATGCCGGAAGTTGGTGCAGAGTTCTAGGTTAGTAGGTTTGCTGGGATAAGTAGGGTTCAGAAATGATGCATGTTATTATGATATACCATATGATGCTTACTTACATGCTGGCTGAAGGAATATATGAATGAATGCTAGAGTAAGCATCTTGATGGAGGTAGATGTAAAGCAGGAGCAAAGAAGCTATGAGTGCCTTAAGGAAGTTGTGAAGAGACCTCGGCAGGCATGGATTTACTGAGGAAAAATCACTTATTTTATATACTAAAGGAATTGTTCACAGTGGTCACTTTGACCTGAGGGAACTGAATGGTCAAAAATATAAATGAGGAAGAATAAATCATTTGGGGAGAATTGCTGAGTTATTTGTGACCAGACATTGGAAATGTAGGTTGGGGCAGGATTAGAAAGTATCTTAAGAATTTTAAATTTGTATCCTGTAGGTTATTGGAAACTACTTAAGGTTATTAAATGAGGAGTGACATGTATGTTATATGTTTCAGAAACATGAGTATTTTTGGTGCAAAATGTTTGGGAATGGAGGAGGAAGGAGATTTCATACAGAGATGCCTGGTAGGAAGCCATAACTTTGGTCCAGGTGAAAATGACGAGGACTACGGTGATAGCAATGGGAGCAGAGAAGAGGTAATAGAGTAAATAAATATCTTGGAGGTGGAATCCATAGGATTTGAAGAGAAGGATAAGGAATGGCAAAGTTTCTAATTCAGGGAACTAATATATTGCTTTATCTTTAACTCATATGACTAATACATGGGGTAAAGGGAACAGGTTTGGTCGGAAGTTGGGAAAGGAGACACCCATTTGCTATTAGACGTGTCATGTTTGAGTTGCCAGATACTATTACTAGGAAGATGACCGCTGGGCTCAGTGAAAAATGGGGCTGTAGAGGAAGATTTGGGTGTCATTGCTGAGGCTATAGGATTTTGTGAGTGCCATCAGATAGAAGATACAAAGCAAGACTAAAAGCACTCCTAGGATGGAATTCTGAGGTACATGAGTATTCAGGAGGAACGGGTAGAGATGGAGAGTAAATACTCAGTTTCACCAGAACCAGAGGAGAGAGAAGGGAGGGGGAATCTGTGCAGAAGGAAGAATCATCAACCAAAAACTGCTGCAAAAGTCAAGAGAATGAACAATTAAGAGTTTTGGGTGACCTTAAAAAGAGACATTTCAGTTGGGTGCTGGAGGTGACAGCTGGATTGTGAGGTCTAGAAGGTGAGAAAGCAAACTGAATGCTCTACGTTTTATATGAATGCATAGCAGCATCCCCTCTTGCACCCTGGGCCCCACCCCATGCCACCCTTGCCACAGAAACAGATTCGCAGTCATGCAGGGCTTACAATAAATTGAATTAATTTAGTACCTCGTACTCACATAAAAACTCTATAATAGTATTCATGAATTATACAATATGACTGTGAGTCGTTTCCTTTTCCTTTAGCACCCTCACAGATACTTTTTATGACTGAGGAATACCACTTACTGAACAAAATGTGTTTGAGGAAGTGAGTACGGAAGTCTTTATTTCTGAAAAAATCAAGGGTACATGTTCTGATTACAAATAGCAGTCACCTCTCCCGAGGTGTCCTTGACTTACGTTTGATTGCTTCTGAGCTGGTAATAGTAGCCTCGGTCATCTATATGATGAAAAAAATTGCTGAGATCATTTTATAAGCAGAGTTTTTGTCCAAAAGCAAAAGGACAGAAAGAACACACATACCTATGTATCTATGTGTATAAATGTATAGAAAAATCTGAAGAGTATATACCCAGTACTTATTAGTGAATAACTTTGGATAGGGGAGTGAGATTAAAGAAGGGACAAAAGGAGAACTGTACTTTTTACTTTATATTCTCATGCACTGTATAAATTTTTCAATCAACATCTATTCATGTATTACTTACACAACTCTTTTTTTTTATTTAAATTTTAGTTAACATACAGTGCAGTATTGGTTTCTGGAATAGAGCTCAGTGATTCATCACTTACATATAACACCCAGGTGCATTACTTGTACAGTTCTTTAAAAGAGTAGTATCTTCTTATGTGGAAGATGCCTTTCTACAACTACCCCACACAAAATACTAAACAGAGTATATAATGCATTGAGGGTTTAAATATCTACTTGTTGACAAGTTAGTCTTAATTGTGAACCTATTGGTGAATGGAAAACGTGAGCAAGTTAACCAAGGGTAGAATATATATATATTCATATATATTCACATATATATATGTATAGATATGGTTAGCCAAATTTTAGTGTTCTTTTCAGCAGCCAAATGGTACAATATACTTTCCCAGAGTGTAGTCCTCTTGCACGTACATCACAAGGGGGTACTCAGTAGAAATACAGATTCCCAATCCTGTTGATCTACCAAATAGCATGCTCTGAGGGTCAAACCTGGGATCTTGCATTTTTAAAGAACACTGTTGGTGGTTCTCAGGTATACCAACATTTGAGGATCATTGGTACAGATAAGAAAGAGAGTACTAACTTGGGAAGCTGCGGGCCCAAGTTTTAGTCCTAATACTTACCATTTAGGTGGCTTTGCACAAATGGTTTATCTTTTCTGATATTTTCTCTTCTGACAATCGGCATTCCCTCCCAGTTCTAGGATTCTATGATATGTATGATTGTAAGCATGACATGGCACCATGAAGGAGAAACTTACCTTAAATCAAGCTCTTTGTTATTATGTTTGTATTTGTGCCTGGTCCTACCAAGTAAGATGCCTTTAGTGAGATTGTGTTTTTGTTTAAAACTTTTAAAATCTGAGCTTATCAAACGTTCAGATGCTTATCTAGGACAGGAATTCCTGCAGCTGATGGTCATGGGGTGTCAGTCATGGGGGGAATACTTGCCAGTGTGATTATAGAGCAGTCATTAAAATTTCTCTTATTCATCCTGATTTGTAAATATTTAGATGTGAAGTGTCTGTAAAGTGGCTGGGGCAGGAGATGAGGTTGATGGGGGAGGCATGAGTAATGAAGGGAGTGCTATAAAAGTAAAGCAGTTTAGTTCCTTAACGTTGAAGGTCATTGAAATTCTAAGTTTCTTTTAGTGTGGGTATGATCTTTCTCACCTCCTGTCTTTGTGTAATAGCTGGGTAATTAAGTCTCCTCCAAGCTTGCTTTGCTCTTGTTCCGGTTCTTTGGACCAGATTCACCATCTGCTGGCCAACAGTGATTGAGGGTTAACTTGGTGAAATGATCTTGGAGTCACACCCTAAGGTGAGAAAGCTGGAGCAAGCAGTTGGTGAACATCAGGACAGAGCTGCTCTCTTCTGTTGATCTTTCCTCTGCTTCTAACCCAGGGAAGAAAAAAGGAAGAAGGATTGCTGTACTTTTGGTATTTTACTGTACAGAAATTCATGAGAATTTCTTATGTTTGTTTAAAATTACAATTGTTAAGGACATTAAAAATGTGGTTTCCCTGTTATGTGCAACACTCTACTCAGTTTGGTATAGCCTAGTATATCATAACCATAACAAAAATAACCACATGCACACACACACACACACACACACACACACCACCCTGAAATTTCCAAATGGTATTTCGGATACCAAAGTCCCAGTTGTATTTTGTAAGACACTCTGTCCCTTCTTGTCTATATATCCTTTTCTTTTCTAGCACTGGAGCTATTGTCCTCCCTTTTTCTCTCCTTCTCTCCTCCGTTTTCTCTCTCTCTTCTTTCCTCCTTTGAAAATTGATGTCTAAATCATTTCAAACGCAATGGTATTTTTTCATAGACTGCAGTGTTTTAATACATACAGTGGGACCATATTTTATTTATTTATTTGTTTATTTTTAGTGGGGCCATATTTTAAAAAGTGTTAGCTACTTAAGAATTCCATGGCAAGGGGAGGGCAAGGGGAAAGGGGATTCAGTTTTGAGTAGAGACTCTCCTTTTGTTTGGAAAAATCGCCTTAATAGGGCTATCGTTTATGAAAAGGCAAAGTCCAGAGTCGGGCGAGGTTTGCGCAAAGAAGAAAAAATGCTATGCTACCTTGTGAAAAAGGCAGTGTTCATTGAATAAGCAGGCAATCTGAGAAGTCATTAGGCTAACTGACTACTTCTGCCTGGTGGATGATAGGAACCGGGGACGGGGGTCACTGGGGGTGATGAGAGAGAGTAAAAGACCTTGAGTTGCAGAGAGCTAAGGCTTAGCCCTGGGGACCAGGGAAAAAGGAGGGAGATTCTAAGTAGGGAATTTGTCATGGAAGGACGTGGCCCATGAACTTTAGGAGCTCAAATAATATCCGATACTAGTTTTTTCCTTATAATTAAGTTTTATGAATCACTAAAGTCTGGATTAAATTTTGCTGAGAGAAATTATGAGATGTTTCTTTGATCACAGTTGTACTGCGCTCATGATGTGAGAGTAGCTGTTTCCGCCCCCCCCCCCCACCGACGCTAATGGGAAGGTAACAGCATTCTTCCAATGGATGTCATCAGTCAGTGAATTCTGTGAGTTGGCCAGTAACAGGGAAAGTGGTTATGAAAGAGCAAGAAATGTAGTAACACCCAAGATTGGCTAGTGGAATACACAAGTATTCTCCAAAGTTGACTGTGATAGTAAGAAAGGGGGAGGTGAAAGGGCATGCATATCTGCAATCCTGCAAGGGGAAGAGTTGAATGATTTTTATATGGATATTAAAGGAAAAGGACTCTCCAGAGTCTTGCAAACTTGAGACCCCTCAGATTAGTCATAGTATATTGTGCTTTCAAAATGCCTCCTATTTAGGATTGTTCATTTTGTAAACATGAATATCATACTTTTACATTCTGTAAATTAACATTTAAAAATGTTTCTTAAGGTTAGGGATATCCTGTTAAATGTAATTTTATATAATATTATACCCTATGTGATGGAATGAGGGTTAAATTTTATCCATACAAGACTAGTATTTGATTGCAATAAAAAAAGATGGGCAATGGAGAGACTGAACTCTCAGAGGTCATCTGACTTTAAAAAGATGAATGGAGTTTACTTGATTGACAGATCTCATAAAAGAGAATTTTGATGGAAAAACAATCTGACTTTGTAATCAGTTACAGTGTTGTTTTTCACTATCACCCTGGAATTCTGCCATTGATACAATGCCTGCTTTGCAATCTGTTTTTTCTTAGTCACTGCTTTCTTCTCCAAAATTCTCTTCAGATTAAGAAATACAAAGCCACACTCAGTAATAGTGATTCATGAATAAAAAATTCACAATCCATAGTCCTTCTATAGCTCTGCATTTTTTTTCTTCTCCTTGAGCTTTTTCAGTTTAAAAATAAATAGAGACACTTCTGGGAAGATTAACTTGATTTGTTGTCATCAAGTTAAAAATCATCCACTTCATATTGGCCTCATTCTAGCCCAAACAGTGAGGGTTTTACAGATAATATTCCTTAAACATCGTTAGTTTTAATCTTTGGGGAAAAAGAATCTCTATTACTAGTCAGTAGTCAGTTCTTGGGATTAGAAGGTGAACATGGGTATGAACTCTGGCTGACACTGTACACCCTGCATCAGTGATTGTATCAGGAGTCAGAGGTCTTAAAGGAAGATACAAATTGGTGCCACAGACTTGGCGCCAGGCACAGACAGGGCCTGGCTTTTAGTCATGACCAGTGTTGCACTGTCAAAGTGATTTCTAGATGTTGTGACCTATTACCAGCTCCCCTGCCCTGGGATGCACAGACAGTATTGAATAAACTTGCTGTTAATTTGTCTTTTTGCTTTTGTGTTCCTTTACTTTTCTGGCCTCCCTTTCTTCATTTTAGCTCATCACAAGTTAGGAGCATATCCGCTGGAAAGTGACTCTTGAGAAGTTGGCTGAGGGACCATGATTGAAATAGAATTAAAGAACAAGCTCCCTACCCCTCCCCCCAACCCACTGCAGGAAACTTGAAGGAGCACAACCTCAGAAAATGTGGACATTAGAAGGGGAATATTAGGACGGAGAAGGTATCAAGAAAGAAAACTTGACAGATGAGAGATTTTCCTCACAGGATGTCATGACAGAAAGGGACGTATGGGTTTTACCTGGGAAAGAAAACATAGCTGAAAAATCAAAGAGAGCCAGAGAGAAGGAAGAGAAGGGAAAGAGCCGGTTAGGAAGAGAACTTTTCTGTAATTTATCAGCCTTCAAAACAGAGGCATTCCCAATAAGTAATTAAATATCTATAAAGGTATTTATTAGGAAAGTTCATAAAAATAAATTCAATTTTTAGATATGAAAATTAAATTTCCTTTTTTTCCCCTTCTCCAGTCTTCAATACCTAGAGTACTGTATGTTCACTACAATGGAGAAGGGCCTCAGAAGATTTTCCTTAAGTCATAATTAAAAAAAAAAAATTCTGTCCTCTTCTCTACTGCCATTAAAGCCTTGCATGGCAGTGGACCAAAGTACATTAGATGCTAGTGAGGAAAATGTACAGTAACGGGGATGAGAATGTTTCTGTTCCCCTCCATTCCCATGGGCCTTAGTTTAGCTAGAGTCACCATTAGCATTTTTCTCAAGCTGCATTTACTGTATATGTTCAGTTTTAAATTAACTGCACAAAGTTTATTTACTTCATGGATTATTTAAGATTCCTCTTTAAATATCCAAATATTAGGTAGGGTTTTAGTGTCTGAATTTCCTCCCATTGTGCAGTTGATACGGAGTCATGGAGAAGGCTATGGTGTGTGTCAGCAAAACATAGGAAAGCTTGATGTGAAAAACAAAACTCAAACATCCGGAACATCTAAAATCAAGTACAGTGTGCTTCAGATCATCTGTGGTTTGAGATTATTTATGTCATTAAAATTACTCCTCTTCATTAGTATAGACAACTGCCAATTGCCCAAATTCTGGTGCCTGGAACTCATAGATAAGCAAGAAGACTATCAAATACTGTAAGATCACTGATAGCTGCATTCTTAAATGACCAAACATTTGATATTTTCTCAGAATCGCTCTTGGTCTCATTTTAAAATCCAAGCAATGGTTAAATATATAGTTTCAAAAGCTTCTAGTTTTCTGTACTTATGATGGGTTGGAGTTATTACATATACACTTTTGCAAAAATAAGGCCACTTCTGGCAAGATAAATATTGTGTAACTCCTTAAACTATTATAATGGCCCAGAAGTAAACTTACAACAAATAAAAAGAAAAGAACTCTTTAGAAAGAGCATGATCAGCAAGGCAGACAATGCAATGCATTCTTGATAGACATTTAATGCAAACCTTATCTTAAATGGAATATAAAAAGCAAATATTTTTGCTTATATTTTGGGATAAGATCTAAGAAGCAGCACATATGTTTGTGTTGTTTTAGTTTGCTCATGTTAGGAATGGCATGATACTGATAACAGCCTCTTGACTACTTCATTAACCATATTTATAATAGTTAGCAATAGCATCTGAAGTCTTATTTTGTTCTACTTTGGATTGTGGTTGGTTCCCCTAAAAGTTTCTCTGGTCATCTTTCCATTTGAGGTCATTGTGTTATGTGTCAAGTTGACTGGGCTACAGGGTACCCAGATATTTGGTTAAACACTATTCTGGATGTGTCTTTGAGGGTGTTTCTGGATGAGATCAACATTTCAGTTGGCAGACTGAGTAAAGCAGATTGCTCTCCTCAGTGTGGGTAAGGCTCGTCCAAATTGTTGAAGGCTGGTTTAGAACAAAAAAGGCTGAGTAAAGAAGAGTTTGCTCTCTTTGCCTGAGTGTTTTGAGCTGGGACATCAGTCTTCTCCTGCCCTTGGTGTCAGACTCAGACCGGAACTTACACCGTCAGCTAGCCCAGTTCTCAGGCCTTTACACTCTGACCCAAACTTTTCCATTGGCTCTCCTGAGTCTCCAATTTTTGACTGCAGATCTTTGGACTTCTCAGCCTCCATAATTGCATAAGCTAATTCCTTATAATAAATCTCTTCATATATATGTGTATATATATACACACACACACACACACACACATATATACATATATATATGTGCATATATATATATATATACATATGTATATGTATATGTATACTTTTATTTTTTCCTGTTGGTTCTGTTTCTCTGGAGAACCCTAACTAATACAGTCACCTATTTAGCTTTCTCATGAGCTCATCAATGGGAGCTATGCTTGACTATAAAAACACTAGCTTCAAAGATTTGTACTCCCTTTCTGCAAAGTTTCTTTAAAGAGAGCACCAAGAGGGAAAAGCAAAGGAGGGCCATTCCTAAACATGTGCCTAGAAGCTGTCCCAGGGCAACCCCATTTAAACAGAGTGCTGCTCCGTAACACCTTCCTCGAGCTCATTTCATATAGCTCTCTGTTTGTCTCTGGCTTGGAGTCCCAAAATGCTTTTAGCATCTGGCAGCCACTTGCTCAGTTCTCAACTACTCATGCTCAGCTGAGGACTCACTCAGCTTCTGAAAGATTTGCACTCAGCCTCTGAAAGTCATCCTTGCTCTTATTATTTTCAAAGCCCACCAGTTTAGTTGCTTCTACTGGAGCTGCTTCTGACTTTTTCAAGGGTCTTTACTCTCATATGGGTGGCCGGACTTTGGAGACCCTGAATTTCCATGATATATACATATATAAAGGGGGGGAGATTCCATGTATATATAGTGCATATAGATACACTTTTTTTCCCCCTCACTTCAGATGTTCAAAAGATCCCAGGACCCAAAAAAAGGATCTTTGTCCTAGGGAGTTGGTATACTTGCTGGTTCTTCAAGGCATTCTGGTTCTTTTTTTTCCTGCCCAGGAAAGAGATATCAGTCAAAAACATTGTTTGCTTTCTTGAGCCAAGGAGTTCAGCAGTATTTTAGCACTTTCTTAACCAAATGTCCTTCCCTTAACTGAGAAGGTTGCATATTCTTATTCCTCAGAAGGATATATCAGGCATTCACAGCTGTCTCAGGGTGAGTAAAATAGCTTAAGGTTAAGCCCAACTATATAATTTTCCAAGGAAATCCTATAGTCTCTAAGTTTCCAGGGTTGGACATATACAAGTTCACTGTTTATTGAATTTTTAGGATACCTCATGTTTCCTAAGCATGAGTGTTAGCAAAAGATGTATTTTTCCTGCTTCCTCTAACATGTCTCCTTCCCTCATCCCACCTTTATTTGGGGGCACTAAAGTTCAGGTTAGGGTTTTCAATGATTTCCAACAAATACTTATGGAATACCTCTGTGCTTTTAATCCCTGGATATTTACAGTTGTAAGCTACAGTGACAGGATAAAGTCACTGCCATAATATTTCCCTGAGTAAAGGAATAATACTGCAATACATTTGTGTTCTGCCAATTTGCTACTATTTCACCATGACAGCTTTGAAAGGTTTTTCTTAGTTATGTGTTATCTAACAGTAGGACTGGTCCTTGTCTGCATGGAGCTCAGTCTAGCAGGAGAAAACTTCACAAATAAACAGTGATAATCAAAAGCAACAACTATAATAGTGGTGTCTATAAAGTGCAACGGAACTGAGCCTAGGGAGCAGTTAACTCTCCTTTCATGCGTGCAGGTCGGGGAGGGCTAGGACAAGCTGCTGAGATACTTTTCTCTTGGGTCTTGATGTGAATATAATCTGGCCAGGGGACCAGCGGGAAGGGAAAAGAGGGAGATCTGACAACTGTAAAATACTTTAATACTTTAAAAAATTTACAGAAGCATTCTTTCTGAAACCAATGTTTGGAAAACAATTACTGTTCGAATTAGAGTATTAAAGCATTCATATTAGGCAATGTCTTTGAAATGCTCACAACCAAGATATTCTATGCCAGTTTCTTTTTTAAAATAGAGAAACAGCTGTATGCATTCAATGCTTTATTAGTTTTAATTTTAAAAACAATGTAAAAATATTTTAAGGAGTAATTTTTCTTTTGCTTTGGAATTAAATTTATTCTTTTTATACAGAGGTGCTCTAACTTCTTTGTCTAAAATTTATGGAGTGCTTTGTGTACTTTATCTAATGTACACTTATGCTCTTAGGAAAGATTTGTCCTTTCTGTAAAATAGAATTGCTACTGCCAGCTAGTATGCGATTTGATTTATTACATGAGTTTATAAGTTGGGGTCATTAGCACACTCCTTACAAAGGGTCATTCTGGAAAAAGTTTGATTTAAAATTTTAAAGTTGTTATAATTACTGGTCAGAACCTCCTGAAATATCAGAACTCTATATTTTTTGTGCCTTTATAGATTATGGTTATTTTTGGACTGTTTTGTGAGGAAGTATATTTGAAGATATTTATGCACAATTATTCAAATAACACTTCAAGGACCATAGATTTCCAGCATTAAGTGTTCTTTTGAATAGATTCTTTGCCTATTGATTGGGTAGGTATTTTTGCTGTTTTAATGGCAAATGAAACTTCTGTTTAAAAATACAGTAAATTTGAGCACCTACAAAATATGAATGTGCTCAGTACCTACAACACAGTCCTGAGGAAAAATAAGCTTATAGACAAAGAATTAAAGTGTAATAGGTTAAGTGCTATAAAAGAAGTATGCATAAAATATCAGAGACTCACAAATTATGAAGCACTAAATTTTGTTTGGGGAGAGGTGAGAGGGGTGAGAATGGTTACCAAAGGGAGAGAATGTTTGAGAAAGCCCCTAGGGGAATAAGGAGAGTATTTTAGTTGAAAGAAACATCATGAGCATAGTGCATGTGAGGAATGGTGAAAAGTCCTATGGGGCTGGAGGTGAGACTGGGAACGAGGCAGGAGGCACAACAATTTAAACAGTCTTTATGTACCACTTAAGCTGAAAAAAGAAACAGCATGTACTAGAGAGATCACCTGGATAACAGAAAGGGAGGTGGGTCCTTTCTAGAAAAGAGCAATGGCAAGAACACAAGTTAGTATTTAATAGGCAATATGAGAGTCTCAAATGCAATACTTAAAATGGAAAGAGATAAGACAGGTGGGATATGAGAACTGTCTGGAGATGTAAACTGACAGGAACTGGTGGCTGATGAGGGAGAGAAGAAGGGGTAGACATAAGGGAAGAGGAAGAGTGGTCAGTGACCAACTTTTTACTTTGGGAAATACAGTGAATAGTGGTATTATTAATTAATCTAGGAAAGATAGGAGGAAGAAACAATAGTACTTATTTTTGGAAAGAATATGGACACAGGTTTCAATCTTGGTTTTCCACTCTATTACTTAATAGCTATGGGAATGTGGTGGCCAAGCTCTGCAACCTCTCAGAGCCCCCTTTTCTTCTTTTAAAATAGGAAAAACTATACTCTCTTTGTGGAGTTGTTTAGAGAATTAATGACAACAATGTATGTAAAGTGACCAGCACGTTCCTAAAATATCAGAGACATTTAATGTTATTGTCACTTCCACTTTCTCCTTCTTTGACTTTGAGGAGCAGTAAGGATCCAAAATCTTTAGCCAGTCAGCTAGGTAGCTAGAGCTGCTGTTAAAAAAAAAAAAAAAAAGAAAGAAAGAAAGAAAAGGAGAGTCTAATCAAAAGAAGAAGGGAAGAAGTCAACAGATTCCAGAGACTTTTTTAAAAAATAGTGTCTAATGGGGTGCTTGAGTGGCTCAGTCAGTTAAGTGGCCAGCTCTTGTTTTCAGTCTTAGGTCATGATCTCAGGGTACTGGCATGGAGCTCCGCATTGGGCTCTGTGCTCAGTGGGGAGTCTGAGTAAGGATTCTCTCTCTTCCTCTCCCCTCACTCGTGTTTTCTCTCTCTCTCAAATAAATAAATCTTTTTTTAAAAAAATAGGATCTAATTGATTTATAGTTCTAAATGTTCTTAGATTGTTGTCAGAAATTATATTGGCATATAAAAATAAAGCACCTCCTAAGTCCTTAACATGACCAAATCCAGAGAAAAGTAATTTGGCCTTTATTACCACTCTTACTGTTACATTATCTGCAATTAGTATTACTGAATCCTCATCTCTATAGCTACTTTAGAAATACATTATAGTTCAAACGGCTTATTTCTGTTGGTTTATTTTCTCAGGTAAGACAAAATTCAGCTAAGGATTATTGAGGAAATGAGAGCCACTAATGTTAGCCAGAGGAAGGAATATATTTTAGAAAGTAAGTATGTTCAGAGGAGAACATCAAGATGTGATTTGTAGTAATATTATTATTTTTTTATTGTAAGATATGAGAAAGGGAGAAGGAAGTGGTCATTGGCATGCAATTGGCAACTGTTAATGATTAGCTGGCTGAGTAAATATATCCATATCTCATTGAGCATTTTGAAATCAGTGTGTTTTAGACCACTTTCTTCTTTTTTTTTTTTTAAGATTTTTTATTTATTTATTTGATGGAGAGAGAAAGAGAGAGCACAAGCAGGCAGAGCAGCAGGCAAAGGGAGTAGGGAGTCCGATGTGGGACTCAATCCCAGGATCCCAGGATCATGACTTGAGCCAAAGGAAGACGCTTAACAGACTGAGCCACCCAGGTGCCCCTAGACCTCTCTTCTTCTAAGTCATTATTCATTCAGCACTTTTTTCTGTTATAAGTATAAAACATAATTTTTTCCCCACAGAATGTCTGAATATTTATAAATGTCTCAATGTCAGTTTCAATCTCCTGTATAGATTGATTCCAAAAAAAACTTTTACCCATTTTTCTCTTTTATTCCCAACCACAGGAAGGCATATATCTCATCTTCTCTTAAAAGTTAGTAGAAAAATATGGGCAATGTGTGCTGTTTCCAATCTGTTCAGTTGTCTACCCTGTCCTGAGATCTCAGATTGACAGAGGTTCCCTACCACCTCATGGTTGCCTTTGATATGGAAAAAGGTTTATCTTCTTATTTCCAAACATTCCCATTTAGTATCATGAATTTATCAGGTACCATCCAGAGTTGGGTTTGTTTTCTTTCCTTTTTCTTTTTTTTTTCTTTTTTTTCTTTTCTTTCTTTTTTCTTTTCTTTTCTTTCCTTTTCTTTTCTTTCTTTTTTCTTTTCTTTTCTTTCATTTTGTGTTTTTGTTTTTTACCTGAAGCATCCCCCATATACCAAGCAAAGAACATGGCTTTACCACCTATTATATCAAATATTTTGGTAACATATTAAATCACCTTTCTAAATGCTGAGGAGTGCCATCTTTCCATAATTCTGCAGTTTGGTCAATAGGATGATGTTCACCCTGACTATAGAACTTCTTCATCCTACCTAATATTTATTTTTCTTATTTTTCTAAGTGAAATAAGTCAAGTAGAGAAAGACAATTATCATATGGTTTCACTCATTTGTGGAACATAAGGAATAACAGGGAGATTGGTAGGAGAAGGAAGAGAAAAATGAAGGGGGGGTAAACAGAAGGGGAAATGAACCACAAGAGATTATGGACTCTGGGAAACAAACTGAGGGTTTTAGAGGGGAGGGGGTGGGGGGATGGGCTAGCTTGTTGATGGGTATTAAGGAGGGCATGTATTGCATGGAACACTGGGTGTTATACGCAAAAAATGAATCATGGAACACTACATCAAAAACTAATGATGTACTGTATGGTGACTAACATGTCATAATAGAAAAAGTAAAAAAAAAAAAAGAGGGGTTACACCACCTCAAAATATGCCTGTTGTCTTGCATGGCCTGTAGGAAGGCTGGAGGCTCTGTGGCTGACAACATGCATGGCTTCTCAGACTTTCCATGAAGCTTCCAGGGCTTTGGTTTTTGGGTTTTAGTCCTGAAAAATTCCAGGCTCACCTACATTAGGTTACTGTTTCCTCCCAGAATGTTTTCCAGTCCCCTGAAATCTCCCCTCATTCTGAAGTTATGACAGATCCTCTCTTTAATCTCTGTGAGACTTTCTCTCTCTAAAATAATCCAGCTTTTTAATTAAATTCAAGAGCAAAAGTCATTAGAACACAAAAATCTTGCTTGTCTCCTAAAGAGGTAGGAGGAAAAATGGTTCTCCTTTTCCTGGTGTGCCTATAGAAAAAAAAATTGCCATTTATTTCATCATCTGATTGTTCTGTTACATTGGTTTAGTAACTATTCCCATTTCAATGGTGTTAGAGGCTTCTAAGTGGATGCTTAAGAATTATTCTTGGTATAAAAAAATGAGACCCTAGAGCTAGGATTTTGTGTGTAGAGGTCTCTTAGGTTGAACAGATTTTTGTGTGTATTTTTACGTGTGCAAGTATCAATAATTCAGTATGAGGTGTAATAGTCAAGTAGAAAATCAGGTATTCATTCCAGAAAGATTTTATGGGACACCATAATGTTCTTAGTACTGTAATTGGCATTGGGATTTGGGTTACAGCTGTGAATCAGAACTTACATTCTATCAGGAAGCTTTCTGGAGCAAGATGATGATTAAAATGATGATAGGCACTGTCATAAATGTATGTAAATTATTTTATTTAATATTTGTAATATTCTTATGTTTAGATATAAATTATTAGTCCCATTTTATAGATAAGGAAACTGGAATGGAAAACACTTAACTGGTTTGCCGAAGTTTAAATCGCCTACATAAGTGCTTGAGATATTATTAAAATCCATGTTTTCCACGCCTATGCTCAATGCTGCCACACCAGTCAGGATGGTAAGATAACTGGTTTGCCGAAGTTTAAATCGCCTACATAAGTGCTTGAGATATTATTAAAATCCATGTTTTCCACGCCTATGCTCAATGCTGCCACACCAGTCAGGATGGTAATAAGACTGGGAAGATAGATTTTTTTTTAATCGATAAAAACATCTTGATTACTTCTTTTGAAATATGCTTAAGGTACAGGTTTATTTAATGACAATTAAACACACAAACTTACATGTTGAATTGTGTCCCTCTCAAATTCATATGTTGAAGTCTTAACCCCCATACTTAAAAATACAATTTTACTTGGAAATAGAGTTGTTGTACATGTAATTAGTTAAGTCAAGATGAGGTTATATGGGAATAAGGAGAGCCTTTAATCCAATATGACTGATGTCTTTATAAAAAGGGGAAATTTGGATACAGATACACACAGGGAAAATGCCACATGAACATGAAGACAGACATAAGAATGATATATATCTACAAGCTAGGGTAAGCCAGAGATTGCTAGCAAAATGCCAAAACCAAGAGAGAGAGATGAAATAGATTCTTACTCAGAGCCCTCAGAAGAAATCAAATCTATTAACACTTTAATCAGCCTCCATAGCTGTGGCCTTCTACTTCCAGAATTGAGAGACAATACATTTCTGTTATTTAAGCCACCTAGTTGTGGTACTATTTTACAGAAGCCCTAGCAAACTAATATACAGGCCATGTAAAACACCGTATCAGAGATGCATGTGTTTGATGAAAATGCTCCCTTAATGTGCTGTATTCACTGATGATGATGAGGAACAGCACATTGGACAGATTACGTATTTTAACATAATAACAATAAACCATTCAGTATGCATGTTTATCTATGTTGACAGTCTTTATAGTCACCCTGTATATTTTACTTAGAGAAGTTGATTCACTTTAAAAAATCAGTAATTAAATTCATCCATCATATCCCAGTAAATGCTTTCTTCTTTCATTGAGGAGTTTAATCAAAGGGAAAGAGGGAAACCTATTAAAATAAATTTTGAAAACAGAACAAAATTTATTAAATGCAAAATCTGAAAATAAGCATTCAAGATAGACAGCTATAGCATTTTGCATTCCCATCAGCAATGAATGAGAGTTCTTACAAACTTACCAGCATTTTGCATTCCCATCAGCAATGAATGAGAGTTCTGTACAAACTTACCAGCATTTGGTGTTTAGTGGTATTTCATTGCTCTTTTACTTTGCATTTTCTTGATGACATATGATGTGGAGCATCTTTTCATATGCTTATTTGCCATCTGCATACATTATTTATTTACTTTAAGATTTTATTTGTTTGTCAGAGAGAGAGAGAGCATGCACAAGCTGGGAGAGCGGCAGGCAGAGGGAGAAGTAGGCTCCCCGCCAAGCAAGGAGCCCAGTGCTGGACTTGATCCCAGGACTCTGGGATCATGACCTGAGTTGAAGGCAGATGCTTAAATGACTGAGCCNAGAGAGCATGCACAAGCTGGGAGAGCGGCAGGCAGAGGGAGAAGTAGGCTCCCCGCCAAGCAAGGAGCCCAGCGCTGGACTTGATCCCAGGACTCTGGGATCATGACCTGAGTTGAAGGCAGATGCTTAAATGACCCAGGCATCCCTATACACATACATATTTTTGATGAGGAGTCTGTTAAGTTGTTTGTTCCATTTTTTAATTGGATTTTTTTTATCATTGAGTTTTAAGAGCTCTTTGTACATTTTGGATTACAGTCCTTTATCCAATGTGTCTTTTGAAAATAATTTCTCCCAGTCTGTGGCTTCTCTTCTCCTTCTCTTAACTCCACCTTTTGCAGAGCAAAAGTTTTTAGTTTTAATGAAGTGCAGCTTATCAAATTTGTATTCATGGGTTGCACCTTTGGTGTTGTATCTAAAAAGTCATCACTATTCCCCAGGTCATCTAGGTTTTCTCCTATATTATCTTCTGGGAGTTTTATAGTTTTCTGTTTTACATTTAGGTGTGCAACTCATTTTGAGTCAATTTTTATGCAGAGTGTAAAGCTTATGTCTAGGTTTTTTTGTTTTTTTGTGGGTTTTTTTGCATGTGGATTTCCAGTTGTTCAAATATCATTTGTTGAAAAGACTATCTTTGCTCCATTGTCTGCCTTTTCTCCTTTACTAAAGTTTAGTTGACTGACTATATTTATGTGGATCTGTTTCTGGACTCTATTTTGGTCCATTGATTTTTTTGTCTATTTTGCGAATATCACACTATCTTGATTAAAGTAGCTTTATCATAAGTGTTGAAGTTGAGAAGTGCCAGATCCCTGACTGTGCTCCTCTTCAACATGATGTTAGCTATTTTTGATCTTTGTCTCTTCATATAAACTTTAGAATCAGTTTTTGGTATCCATGAAAAAAAACTTGCTGGGAATTTTTATTGGGATTTTATTGGATCTAGAGGCCAAGTTGGGAAGAACAAACATCCCAATATTGAGTCTACCTACCTGTGAACATGGAATCTCTCTCCATTTATTTGGATCGTCTTTGATTTCTTTCATCAGTGTATTGTAGTTTTCCTCATATAGACCCTATATATATATATATCTTGTCTTATTACATTAGTTAGGACTTCAGATATGATGTTGAAAAGGAGTAGTAAGAGGGGACACGCTTACCTTGTATCTGATCTTAATGGGAAAGCTGTGAGTTTCTCACCATTAAGTATAATTACTATTGGTTTTTTTTAGATGTTCTGTATTAAGTTGAGGAAATTCCCCTCTATCCCTGGTTTGCTTAGTTTTTATCATGAATGGTTGTCTTATTTTATTAAATGCTTTTTCTGCATCTATTGGTAAATTACTGTGACTTTTCTTGTTTGTAACCCATGAAGTGATAGACTACATTAACTGATTCTATTTCCAGTTTTATAGGTATAATTGACATACATCACAGTATAAATTTAAGATGTAAAACATAGTGGTTTGACTTATATGTACTACTGAAATAATACATTAATTGATTTTGAATGCAACTGGCCTTGCATACCTGGAATAAATCCCATTTGGTCATGGTGGCTATTCTTTTAATACATTGTTGGTTTCAATTTGTTAATATTTTATTGAAGATTTTTACAACTATTTTCATAAGAGATATTGGTCTATGATTTTCTTTTATTGTAATGTTTAACTGGTTTTGTTAATAAGATAATGCTGGCCTTATAGAATGAGTTAAAAAGTGTTCTATCTGCTTCTATTTTTTGGAAGAGATTAGAGTATTGATATAATCTCTTTCTTAAATACTTTGGTAGCATTCACCGGGGAAATCATCTGGGCCTTGCTTTCTTTTTTGGAATGTTATTAATTAGTGATTTAATATTTTTAATAGGTATAATTTTACTTGGATTATCTATTTCTTCTTTTGTGTGTTTTGTTTCTTGTGTTTTGTGTATTTGTGTCTTTAAGAGATTGATGCAGGGGTGCCTGGGTGGCTTAGTCAGTTAAGTACCTGACTCTTGATTTTGGCTCAGGTCAAGATCTCGGGGTCCTGGGGTCGAGCCCCACGATGTTGGGCTTTGTGCTCAGTGTGGAGTCTGCTTGTCCTTTTCCTTCTGCTCCTCCCCCTGTTCGCTCATTCCCTCTCTCTGTCTGTCTCTCTCTCTCACTCTGTGTGTGTGTGTGTGTATGTGTGTATTAAATAAATAAATAAATAAATAAATATATATATATATATATATATATAAAATCTTTTAAAAAAAGAAATTGGTGCATTTACCTATTCATAACATTCCTTGATTGTCCTTTTTATGTTCATGGAATTAGTAGTAATGACCCCTTTCATTTCTGATACTAGTAATTTTTGTGTGTGTTTTTTTTTTATTCTTGGTTAGCTTGGCTAGGAGTTTATTGATTTTATTGATCTTTTCAGAGAACAGCTTGTATTTTTATTAATTTTCTTTACTGATTTCCTCTTTTCAATTTTATTGATTACTGCTATAATTTTTGTTATTCCTCTTCTTCTGCTTGCCTTAAGCTTACATTGCTCTTCTTTTTCTATTTTTCTTAAGGAGAAAGTATGTATTGCTGATTTTCCGATTTTTCCCTTTTTCTAATACATGCTTTTAGTACTATAAATTCCCTGCTAAGCACTGCTTTTGCTGGATCCTATAAATTTGTCAGTTTTGTTTTCATTTACATTTAGCTCAAAATATTTTTAAGTTTTCTCAACATTTTTTCCTTGACCTATTAATTTCCTCTTTTGAGTAATTGTAAAGACATTACTATTTAGAGTTCATTAAATACCAACTACAATAAATAAACTAAAAACTCAAAGTTCTATGTTTTTCGCAGTATAAAAAATTAAATTTTTATTCATTCTGACTTTTATTAGTGTGCAGAAAAATGCATCGCCTATATTTTTTTAAATAATGTTAAATAATCTAAGCTCCCAAGATAATTTGATTTACGTTTTTGAATAAGCTTCTAGTCAGCTAAGTATATTGCTGTTTAAGAGTGATTTACTTATGGACTATCCATGTTAAACAGTGTCCAGCTCATTACAGTGTTAGGGCTTGTCTCCTCTTCAGTGCCATAACTATATACCTGTGTCTACATGACATGTACACGTATGTATTGCAAAAGGTGGTCAGGATTCAACAAATGCCTCATTTGACTTGATTTACTCAAATAAATTATACCTAAATCTTAAAAAAGAAACAAAGAAAGAAAGAAAGAAAGAGAGAGAGAGAAGAAAGAAAGAAAGAAAGAAAGAAAGAAAGAAAGAAAGAAGAGAAAGAAAAAGAAAAAAACATATTCCCAGTAGTTGTATCACTTAATTTAAATCAGTCTCTGCCTGGCTCTGATACCACAGTAGCTGCTGGTTTCTTCTCCTCACTCTCTGTCCTGCTCTACAAAGTATTTGAAGCCCTACATTTTGGGTCCAAGGTTGTAGTTCCTTGCTCTTTCTGGTTTCAGGAGCTTGTACTTCCTTCCCTGATTGTCCTTTTCTCCTTTTGCTGCACTTCATATTACCTGAGTTTTGAACAATCTTCCTTATTTTCAAGAATTGTCTCCCGGTTCTGCTCTGTTTATATGACATTTGACCTCTTACTTCTCTTGACCTCACTTATTTGGGTAAGAAAAAGACTCTAAAAAAAATCATGGCAATTGAAGGACAGGGGAGGGGATGTGCTGCTCTTGACATTTCCTTCGTTCTGTCTTGAGTTTATAGTTGAAATAAAAGCATGCAATCTTCATAGAAATTAAGACATCCTCCAAGAAAAAAATGACATCCCAGTTATTATAAAATGCTAACTTATAAGTATGTTCCATTACAATAAATTATCTAGCCTTTAAAGAGCTTTTAGAATCTCAACAATAAGAATCATTTCTAGAGTGAGAAGAAGAAAAAAATTTGTTTCTTTCCACAGCATGATTACCAATCATTTGTCCTGCTGTCTGATGCTTTTCAAAATCATAGTGCAGTGAAGAATCCCTCCACTTCCTCTCTTGCAAAAGGAAGGAACTGAAGTCATTAATGGTTCTGATGAAATTAGGAAATTCATACTCACCCAGCCCCAAAGAGAATATGTTAAAAGTTTTAACAGCTTAAAAGTCTCTTTCAACTTCTCTCTGTGTCATTAAGAAAACACATGAGAAATTCCCATATGGAAAGTATGGATTTTTCTTTCCCCTAATCACGTAAAGTAGCTTCTTATCTCTCCTGTTCTTTGTGCAGGAGTGAACTGGACCAAACCACAGGCTACTGTCTGTTTCAGTGCATTCTGGTCCATCTCCACTGCCGATTAATTGCCTGTGCTCAAATACGAAGGTAATCAGCTCTCAGGCTTCTAGAAATGTTTTGACCCCTTCTCCTAAGTACATATACAGAGCCTTTTGCCAAAGTTGCTAGGCACTTTGTCAAAGATGCACTGTCTGTAATGAAGATGGGGGAGGTAAGAGCAAAGCCCACAGCTGCTTGGAGAAACACTGCCAAGATAAGAGCAGCTTTGAAGGATAAACTGGGAGATTATGTTAGCAAGCATGGCTAAGGCTTATGGAGGGCTGGGGGAGGTTGCACTTCCATATAACATTGTATTACAAGTCTTAGAGTTTTATTCTTTTTTAATGAATTGTTTATGTTACTGGGAACACCAAACAAAACTTTTCTTTCAAAAGAATAATATTTCATTAAAAGTGCTTAAGCTTTGGGGTAAACATATTTTAGGACCTAAGAAAATCAAGGACAGTGATTTCCACAAATGTCTTATCTATTAGAATGAATGCTTAGATTCAGTATAGTGACACCATTTCCTTTTCTGAAAATATTTTCTAAAAGAATGGATAACCTTTAGGCTAGGAATCCACTCTGTGGCATGGAATTTCAAATAAGATCTATTTTTTCTTCTCTGTCATAGCTATATTTCATTTGTTTGAAATACTTTCTTTCCCTGATTTCTGTTGTCCTATGTTAAAATACTTCTTAAATTTTTAGTTTTCTTTATGCTGTATTTTCCCCTTTGTCTTTGAGCACTGCTTAGAAAAATTAAATTTTAGAAGTTGGTATAGACATTGGTAATATATGGAATTCATACATATTCATTTGTACATATTCATACATATTTATTCATACATATTCAGAATATTTATTGTCCTGTAATATATGGAATTTAAATGAATATCTAAATTCTAAACTTCAGATTTTGTGGCTGTCTATATGATTTTCTTGTTGCAATCTTGCCTTCCCAATTATATTTTTTATTGAACTAATGTAAATTCAGTTTCCTTCCTAAGGAGTACATGATAGGAAATACACACAAATAAGGCAGCATAGAGCAGTACCTACACATAGTGGATGGTATCTATATACTGGGTAAATGAGTGAATGAAGGGATGTGCTGAATGAAGCCCTTAAGAAAATCAGAGTTAAAAAACGTTTTATCACAAGACAAAATCGAAAGGGAGACAAGCCATAAGAGACTCTTAATCATAGGTTACAAACTGAAGGTTGCCAGAGGGAAAAGGGTTGGGGGGATGAGGTAACTGGGTGATGGGGATTAAGGAGGGCACGTGACGTAATGAGCCCTGGATATTATATAAGACTGATGAATCACTGAACTTTACCTCTGAAACTAATAATATACTATATGTTAATTAATTGAATTTAAATTTAAAAAGTTTTATCAAATATCAATGATTGAGAACATAATATATTTAATGTAGGTAATGGAGAATATATCATATTTTTTATTTTTCATTATCATGGCATATTAACATTTATATTTCCAGTGTAATAATTAAATATATATGTATATTATATACATATATATAACATGTATATTATATACATATATATAATTTTAACTTGTTTTTAAAGCATAATTTTATGAATGTTTAGTTAATATTGAATTTGCTTAGATAATAAGAAAACAGGGCTACATTTTTTAACAGTGCATATGGTATTTTTAGTCTCTACTGAAAGAATTTTTAAGCTTTGATTCTAACTCAGTTTTATTCAGCTCAAATGCTCTTTGATATCAGTCTGAGTGGCTGTTGAATCAGGACACAAAAAGGACGAGAGGCTACTTTTGATCCCAGTTTTAATACTTAATTTTTTTTCCTTATCAAAATACATTTGTCAGAAAATTTTTTTTCTAGCTGTATATTTATAACAATTACTCCTGGCTATTTTGAGAATGATGCCATTTTAACATCTTTATTCCATGTAGCATAGGATATTTTTATAGCATCTGGAAAGGCTTTATTGATACACTCAGGCTATGGGAAAAGCTGATTTGAGAATTGTTACCAGAAAAAAGAGGTTACAGATGTTTGGTAGGAAAATATCATAAATATCCTCTTCTACAATTATTCAGCTGATGCTTCATGAATTACTAACCATTTCTCTACACTTGAATTTTTGTTTTGAACATCTAGCTCCAATAGGCATCTTTCTCTAAAATTAACTTTTAAGAACAAAGTTATTGGGCCCAAATGTATTAGTATTTTTAAATTACCCATTTTGTATGTTTTTCAAAATGTTTGTACTGATGTACACTGCTAACTGGGCTAACAGTATGTGAAAGTAAAGTAACAGTGTCCCGGGGGGAGATACAGAAAAAAAATCAATGTTGTCTAAGGTTATGCACCAACTGGAATTTAGAGTACAATGCACAGATACACACTACTATGTTCCCCATAAACTTTAAAACAATTTCAGAAGACTGCCTTGTGCTTGGTTGGCAAATGTATCATTTATTTATTTATACCCTACCTTATTCCAGAACATATTTCAAGATGACTAAATGCATCTATAGCAATGACTCAGAACGAACTTGACAAACCTGAGTGGAATATACATCAAATTTCTTTCCAAGAGAAAGGGAGTGGAGGAAGCAAAAGCCACTTAAAAAGTCCTTTAATTCCAATTTCTTTTTTAATTTATTTTTTTAAAATTTTATTTATTATTTGACAGAGATAGAGACAGCCAGCGAGAGAGGGAAAACAAGCAAGGGGAGTGGGAGAGGAAGAAGCAGGCTTCCAGTGGAGAATCCTGATGTGGGGCTGGATCCCAGAATGCTGGGATCACGCCCTGAGCTGAAGGCAGATGCCTAACGACTGAGCCACCCAGGCGCCCCCTAATTCCAATTTCTGTGTGGAGCTTGATCCTCCTTAAAGCTGAGATATAGTCAGAATTAGTCTCCTAGCGTTAACTTTTATATTCCTTTTGGAAAGCAGTTTGGCAACTACACCCTGAGCCATAAAAATGTGCCCACTCTAATTCACTAATTTCACTTCTAGGAATCCTAAAAAATAAATTATAAATATGAGAACAGTAAATTTTATGCATTAAATGTTCACCACAGTACTGTTTATAATAGTCAAAACCTGGAAACAACCTAAATTTTCATCCAGAAAGGAATATAATTATATCTATTTGTTAGAATAGCAATTTGGATATTAAAATATGATTATTAATCATTGCAAAATTTAACATAATATGTTAAGTGAAGAGGCAGAATATAAAATACCATGTGTGACTATAATTATGTTAAAAGAGAAAAAGATCATGGTCTAAAGAAGAAAAAAATGAAGTAAAATACACCAAAATGTTCAGTTACTATAGTAATATGATGAGAACTATCGATACATTTTATATTCATTTTTATTTACTAAAATTTTATTATGGGCTTATATTATTTCCAAATAAATTCTATCAGGAATAATTAAGCCTCTATATCTGAATAATCTCATTTTTATATTCTGATGCAATATTAATAAACAGGAAAAACTGCTGTCACGAAGTTACCATCTGCTAAGTGTTTGCAATCGCTATGGCCTATATTAGCCCTCAGCAGGACTTCAGTAGTTCTGCAATGGGAAGACTTCTGAGATTAAAGAGAGGGACAAGCTTATGAGCAAGGGACATCCTGAAAGCTTACAGGGTTTGAGAATTTGGGAAGAGCCAACAGCCTAAAGCTAAAAATCAAAATGGGGCATAACTTAGGCAATCTTGTATAAGGATGCCCATAGGAACCAAGAAGATTCTGCATGTATGGAGCCAGTGACTGTCAGAGGGAATATGCATACCATAATCTATGCTAGTTTATGCCAAAATTCCACTCCAGCAAAATACAAACAGTCATTGAAATCTGTCTCTACTCTTTCCTATAAATGAGACATGGATACAAACAGAAACATAGTAGGCGATGGCACTACCAAGTTGGAATGAAATCACAAAGGTTTCTCTTTGAACATGGCAAGAGAGGTCTCATTTTTTTTTTTTTTTGGAACCTTCTATTTGTCAAAACTTGTGTTCAGTGCTTTATCAACGCTAGTTTATTTGATTCACTCAAAACTCTATGATGTAGTTGATATCATTCTCATTTTACAGAGGAGGAACCTGGATTCCAGAGAAGTCACATATTTTGCCTAGGGACACATACCTGGTGATAGAATTAGGCTTTGAACCCAGGTCTACAAAGGCCAAGTACTTTCTGTTATTTCTAGTGGATCTAACAGTGAAATGACCCAGTAGCTTAAGTCCAGTGAATTGTTATTACACTTCCACCACAAGGCATGGGGCAGAAAAGATGAAATTCTGAATTTCATTTTCTTTAGAAAGCAATCGAGTTATAACCTGCTAACCTATAAGTGATAATATAAAGACCGCATTCACCCAACTATGTTCAGGATAATTGGAATATGTCTAGATCCAGAGTCAGACCTACATTTAAGGTAATATTAATAGTGCTAATGACATCTGTAGAGAAAATCTTAGATGTTGCCTCCATTCTTGTGAAATTCAAAAATAAACTGACTCATGTTGACAAAAGTACAGGTTTCCAGAGCTCATCGGTCCAAATTCAATTCAAACCAACCCAAGCCAAACTGCGTAAACCAAACCAAAACAAAATAGCTCCTACAAACAGCTGGTGACATTTTTAAGCAATGTAGTAGTGCAGGGTATATGGTCAAGCAATGAAACAATTACCGTGTACATACATAGTTGTATTTATGCAAAAGAAAAATATCACACACCAGATACATGCGCTTGTGAATATGTAAGTTCCATATAGTCATTTTATTTATTACTTTGCATTTTACCTTTACTATAGATTTTGAAGTAAAAAATGACCTCCTTTTCCTAAAATTATACTCATTTCATCATCAATTTCTGCTTTACTCCAAAAGACTTGTTTCAGCTTCACAATATTTATTGCCCTTGGCTCTAACATTTTTCTAAATTCCCTATTGAAGTCATGTATTTTTAAAATGTTAACCTAGTCCTGCCTTCTTATTGGTAGATCCACTGAATATTTTCATTTTTAAAAATAGCAAATCTTTAACCAGATGCCTCGTGTTTGGTAGAAGGTTCAGTTTGCATGCTTAGTAGAATGAGGCCAGCTCATCTTAAAGCAGGAAATTTGAATTGACCTAAGAGTTGGTTAGTTTTCTAAAAGCAACAAAATCTAATAAGAGCTCAATTGGGACAATTTAGGTCACTCTTCTATTACAGAAAGATAATCACCTTTAATAGACTTACTGTAGTAAAACAGCTGAGAAAGCCTCTCTTCCTGCCATAAGACCATAACAGCTGACTTCCTTAAAATGTGATCATCACACCTGAAACTATCTATTTTAGTCATAATTGAAACGTGTGACGGAAAAGAATTTAGAAGAGGGGCAAAAGTGTGTTATTATTAAACTTCTCTGTGTGGAAACCTCAAGGTTCTACTTAATATTCAGCGTGTTGAGGGAGATTATAACCTCCCCTCATGTTTTTTTGCCATTCCCTTCCCTTCTGCTGGTTCTGCTGCCCACTCTCAAAGCCCCCTCTTCCTGAGCATGGCAAATAGTACCGTTAGGTGTTCCTACATCAGCCCAGCCCATGTTTAACTGGTCTTTGCTCTTCCCAAGTCCTCACAGCTGGATTCATTGATTCTTAATCCCATTTCCTGAGCCAACTCTGGCTCAATAGAAAATATCTCTGTACCACTTAACACTCTACTTTTTCCAGTCTTTGGGATTTAAAAAGTAAGTTACCGAGAAGCCAATCTGAAAAGACTACATGCTGTATGATTCAAAATAAATGACATTCTGGAAAAGGCAAAGCTATGGAAACAGTAAAAACGTCAGTGGTTGCCCCCTCAGTGGTGCAGAGGGGAGGGATGAATACGCAGAGCACGGAGGATTTTTTAGGGCAGTGAATATACTCTGTATGATACCATGATGGTGGATACATGTGATTATATAGTTGTCCAAACTTATAGAATGTATAATACCAAGCAGGAGCCTAAGTGAATCTAAACTATGGACCTTGGGTAATTATGATACGTCAATGTAGATTCATCAGTTGTAACAATGTACCACTCTGGTAGATGTTGATAAGAAAGAGGTTGTGTATGTTTGGGGATAGAGGTATGTGGGAAATCTCTGTATCTAAAACTGCTCTAAAAAACAATATCTTAGGGGTGCCTGGGTGGCTCAGCCGGTTAAGCATCTGCCTTCGGCTCAGGTCGTGATCCTACGGTCTTGGGATTGAGCCCCCACCAAGCTCTCTGTTCAGCAGGGAGCCTGTTTCAACCTCTCCCTCTGCCGTTCCCCCTGCTCTGTCAAATAAATAAATAAAATCTTTAAAAATAAAATAAAATAAAAAATAAAATCTTAAAAAAGCAAAAAGAAAAAAATTTTTTTAAAGGGTCACCTTTCCAGAACCTAAATGTAATGATTCAGGCAGAATTTTTGCCCTCCCCTGTTTCTACCTACCTACATTGCTTCCAGTCATGGTTCTCATTTCTTAAAGAAGCCCTGACCTTTGTGATTCATATGACATTGTATCAACTACACACCATTTGCAATGGTAGCCTCCCTGTCTTCACCATTTCTCCAGTGGTACTGGGGGCAAGATGGAGTCCTAAACACTTCTGGTTCTTTACTCTTTAAGCTGTAGGTTCAATGCTTTCATTTTAAGTTAGTTTATGGGCAGTTTTGCTATTTCAATTATGCAACTGTTTTTTGTTCCTGACATGGATTTTAGCCTCCTATGCTTTATTTCCACCAAAAAAATATCACTCATACAAGGCCATTGTGTGAGGACTAGACTTCAGGCATATTCATTGTTCAGCCAGCTGGGTCTTGGGCTGGAATGCAGCTTGTCCCTCACTCAAAGGTAGAAAGGGACTGAAGAGTTCCTGGGTTAGAGGGCACTGTGGAAGCAAATACCTATCTATCTAATAAAGGTAGGTTTCTAAACCTGAAACAGACCTTAGGACCAGTCTGGACTGTTATTATTTTGCCTATGAATTGTTTTCAAGAGATTCTATATAGATCTCAGAGTCCAGTGATTCTCAGAAGACATCTGGATTTTATTTATTTTATAATGGATTGAGTTGAAGACTAAGGGAAATTAACAGACTTTTTGACTATGGGGTTAGTTAAGGAAACTGGATATGTGGGAGGCAATGAAATACAGATGACTATTCATTTACTCATTCATGCATTTATTCATTCAAGAAGTGTTTATTGAGTGCCTTCTCTGAACCAGGCGAAGTACAATATGCCTTGGATTCATGGTTAATAAAAAGGACATGGTCCATCTCTTCTTGGAACTTCCAGTTTGCTAAGAGAAGCAGATAATAAATGAGAGAATAAGTATTGGAGAGGATCATTATGAGGATGTGACTGCAGGTTGACTCACAAGCTGGGCTTGGACAATTGGAGGCTCCTCACCACTTCCCTGTCTTTGGAATGTGTATTCTACCCACCATTCCCACAGTGGAAACCATTTTTAAGGATGCAGTCTTGAGAGAGCAATGTGTTGTTGAGACCATCTGGAAAGTGTACGTGACTGAACGTACTAAGTCTTCCATATAAACCTTTAAGATTATGGCAGGTGGGTGTAGAGATCTGATCTTGTGAACGCCCAAGAAAAACCCTGTATGTAAATTCCCTTGCTTATTAAAAGTGCCACCTACCCAATCTGCAGTGGTTTGCCTCTTTCTTCAGTGTCTCCTGCCCTTCAGAGAGAGTGGCCAGTTTCGTATTTTACCAGGGATACTCCTGAGGTTTTGAACCCGAAAGTATTGCAAGTAAATATGCTAAGTCTGTATTTTTTATGAATAATTAATATAAGATGTTATTTTAAAAATTGACTTTATTGGTGCATAGTTAATATGAAATAAAATGCATCCATTTTAATTGTATGGTTTGATGAGTTTTGATAATGGCCAGTCTACTCAACGTATAGAGTATTTTCATAATCCCAAAAAGTTCTCTTGAACTCTCTATAAATTAATACTTTCCTTCTCAATCCCAAGCACCCCAAGCAACTGTTGACTTGCCTTCTATTAGTTGATATTAGTTTTGCCTGTTTTAGAATTTCATATAAATGAAAACCTATGTAGTATTCCTTTGTCTGGCTTCTTTCACTCAGAATAATATTTTTGAGATTTATCCATGTTGTTGCATGGGTCAGGAATTTGTTCCTTTGTGTTGTGGAATAATAAACTGGTTTAGGTATATAGTATAATTTATTTATTTGTTAATTAAGATTTCAATTATTTTCAATTTCCAAAGCTGCTATGACCATTTGTATACAAGTCTTTGTGTGGGTCTATGGTTTTTTTCCTCTTAATATATAAAAGTGGAATTGCTGAGCCAAATGGTAGAACTTTCATTTTAGTAGAAACTACCTTCCAAAGTGGCTATACCATTTTGTCCTCCCACAGCAATATGTAAGAGTTGGCTCAGTTGTTCCACATCACTGTCAGCACTTGGTAATGCCATCTTTTTAATTTTAGCCATTCTAGCAAGTGTGGAGTATCCTATTAGGTTTTAATTTAAAATTTTTCTGATGACAAATGATGTGAAGAACATTTCTTGTGCTAGTTGGCCACTTACATCTTTTGTGAAGATAATGTTTAAAATTTTTGACCACTTTTAATTCGTTGTTTGTTTCCTTATTATTGAATTGTAAGAAGTTCTTTAAACAATTTGGACATAAATCATTTGTAAATAAATCATTTGTCACATAGATGTATTGCAAGTATTCCCGCTGCCCTAAGTCATTAGCAGTATTTTTATTTATGTAATGGTAATTCTTTCATGAGAAAAACATTTACTTTTGATGAGGTCCAATTGATCACTTTTGGTTTTTTATGATTCATGCTTTTTTGTGTCTTATCTGCAAAACAGTTGCCTAGCACAAGGTTGCAAAGATTTTCTCCTGTCTTCTCTTCAAGAAGCTTCATAACTTTAGCTTTTACATTTAGATTTATGATCCATTTGAATAAATTTTTGTAGGTAGCATGAGGTAAAAGTCAAGGATAATTTTTTTGCCATATGGATTTCCAGTTGTCCTTTCTAACGTCATTTGTTGAAAATACTTTTTCTCATTGGTTACTTTCACATCTTTGTTGAAAATTAACAGATCATATGAAAGTGGGTTTCTTTGGGCCTCTCTATTTTGTTCCATTAAATGATTTGTTTATTCTTATGCCAATACTTGATCACCATATTTGTATAGGAGTCTTGAAATCAGATAGTTTCTCCAACTTTCTTTTTTTTAAAAAAAATTCTCCAGGTTTTTTCTTTTAAAAAATTTATTTTGGCTATTTCAGGTCCTTTATACTTCTATAAAATTTTACAATAAGTTATTCAATTTCTATTTTTAAAAAAGCCTTCTAGGGTTTTGATTAGACATTTAATTTATAGGTCAGTTTGGGGAGAATTGACTTTAAAAATGTTGAGTTTTGCAATTTATAAACATAGTAAATCTTCCTTCACTTCTCTCTACAATGTTTGTAGTTGTTAATGTACACACCTTACATATATTTTTGTTTTTCAAAGATATTGTAATTGGTATTGCATGTTTTAACAAAATTATGTTCCACATCTTTGTTGATAACAGATTATTTTAATATTTATCAGAAACCAAATAATTTGCAGGTTTCCAGTATTATGGTACATTTGAATATCATATACGAGTCTGGCTGCTTTATGGTCATAATTAAATGATAAGCCTACCACCTCAAAGGTGCAGAAAATGAACAAATTTCCACTGTTGACATTATACAGATGGAATAAAATTAATTATGTTTTATGATATTTCATTTACTTGTTTCAGCTGGTTATTTCAAAATTTTTTCTATAAATTTTTTTGATAGTGAATCCCACTCTATTAATAAAACCTTTTGAACACATCCTTACATATATATCTTGGAAAATGTATTTATACATTACATACACAAAATTCTATACAATTTATTATATAAATGACATAAAATAGAGACATCTTAAAAGGTCAAAATAAAGAGTATACCATATTTTTAAGTGTATTGTAGTAGTGATGGCCTTATATTATCATTGGCTGATTTCTTAAAACATGAAATACATGTCGAAAAATTTTCTTTGTAACTATGGATATAAATGCATTGCTTAAATAGTCTTCTTGATCATTTAAATTTTTTTGGCTGACTTTATGTCAGGTTGGGTTAGGGTGCCCTCATCTTTAATCTTGTATTTTAAATGACAATGAACAGCTGTTCTAGGAGTAGGAGGTGTGTCTTCTATGCTATTCTTTTTTTTTTTTTTTTTTTTTTTTTTGAGAGACAGACAGAGAGTGTGGGAGGGAGGAGCAGAGGGAGAAACAGTCTTAGGCAAATTCCACACTGAGCAAGGAGCCCAACACCAGGCTTGATATCACCACCCAGAGATCACGACTTAAGCCGAAACCAAGAGTCAGACACAAATGGAGTGTGCCACCAGGTGCTCATCTGCTATTCTTTTTGTAGTTTGCTTGTGCTTATGTAAGTAGCAACAGTCTTAATTTATAATTTATTTGCTGGAATCTTTTTAATCCAATTGTCCATTTTGTAAAGTTAGGTTTAGCTAAATCTATATGATTTAATCTGAAAATACAGTATACGTACTTAAACTACAACAAGCTGGAAGTTAACAAGTGAATGAAGGACTATGTTGCAGAATTCCCTCCCATCCTTTCATAGGATCCCTTGCTTATGAACCTGACATCAGGTTACCTGACAAACACAACAAGTGATAATACCAGTTCAAGTGTATATTACTAATTAGTCAACCTTAGCTTGTTAATTGTTTCAATTAAAAGTAAGCATAAGTATAAATTGTAATTTTTTCCCTACACTTCAATGGATCACCCTGGCATCCTGTAGCGTAAGCATCTCCCTCCTTTGGGGAGACCAATGGTTTAGGCTGTGTTGCTACCGAGTACACTTAATTGCATGATTTCTCTGTCAGCCAACATGTTTCACATAAGAATTAAATAAATAAAAATAAAATAAAACGACATCCTCTGTTCTACTGCAATCTGTTTTAGTCAACTGAATCATAATATATGCTATTGGTTATAAAATAAGAATGAATTTGGATGCTCTTTGCAATCTTACAAGTTTGGGAATAACCATGTAAAACATATGTTTCTGAGGTAACGTAAAACTTCAGGGATTTCTGATTCTATGAATGATTTTACTGGGAAACTTTGGTAAGGCACAAATTTGTTTGAATGTGTCCAATAACAGCCTAAGTATTTCTGAGTTTTGTCTGTGTGTGTTGTATATATTCACATCCTACTGTCCCATTCGACCTTTGTGGTGTTCTATACAATTTTTGTGGTAAAAAATTCAAAACATTTACAGGGTGCAGTTCCTGGTTTCAGTGTCCTTCCCATCTTCATGGCAAGCTGAGAGGTTTATGAGTCAGGTAACTATAGAACAACAAAGGACAGAATATAAGTAGTGTCCAAACAGCTTCTCATTCCTGCGAAAAAACTAAACAAAAAATCCTCCTAGGTATGACCAGAGAGGAGTTTAGGATGAAAATATAGTGGTGAGAAGGGCCCATCTTAACTAAATTCTGTTTGGGATGTCTCTGCCCACACATTGGAGGATTGGGTTTTGTTATAATGCAGACTAATAGGGCATGAGTGTGACAGCACAGAACAGGAGTACTATGTGAGATCAGGGAAGGGAGAGATAAGTATGGATTGATACCAACCATCGGATTAGGAGAAGGAGAGATGCTAAACAATGCTAATTCTCCTCATGCCTTACCATTCTTATTTTAACTGGATCTTTTTTGATGTTGAGCAATCTTCTGATTAATTTGTTGATTCTCTAGAACAGGGATTTGCAAGCTATGGCCCACAGACCAAATACAGCATGCCATATGTTTTTTATAGGTTCCAAGAGCTAAGAAAAAACAATAATTCATGTTTGCAAAATAATATGAAATTGAAATTTCAGTTTTCATAAATAAAGTTTTATTGGAACACAGCCACACTCATTTGTCTACATATTGTCAATGCAGAACTGAGTAGTTGTGACAGAGACTTCCTGGTACACCAATCCTAAAACATTTACAATTCGGGCCTCTACATATACAGTTAGCCATCCATATTTTAGATGGTTGCCTGACCTTTCTGGCTTAAACAAATGTTATTTTCTTGGAGGAGACAGGAAGAGAACTGATATTTATAGGGTTTTTATTTGCTAAGTTATTTCACCCAGTTACTAACCACCCAGTTAGGTAACACTCCATTTTAGAGATTAAGGAACTGAAGTTCAGAGAATTTAAACACTTTAAAAGATTTTGTAGGCTATATGTTAATAACTAGAATTTAAATAAAAATTTGGAAGAGAAAAAAAGGAAAATAAAAATGAAAAAAAGCACTTTGTAAATTACAAAAAAAAAAAAAAAAGGATTCTGTAGGTTGTTGATTTTGGAGCCAGGCCTCAAATACATGCTTTACTTTATTATGTTATTATGTCATTACTCCCCTTTGCCCAAGAACGTAGATTTGTTATGCCAAGTCAAAAGCAAAGTGGAAAAGAATTGCAGGATTGTGGGGAATTAGCCTTCAACGTGAAAGAGTATTTGGTCACAATGTTGGAACCTGTTATACCAACAAATATCTCAGAAAGATGGACTCTGAGCCTATTGCAGGAAGGTAGCCTTGGGTACTTTTTACTAGTAAATGGATACTTTCCCAATAGACTCTTTCTCTTAAGGATAAAAACTCTTATCAGTAAGACCAAAATAATTTATAAGAAAGTATCTTTCTATACTGTCTGAATAAATCTTTATTACATGAAAGAATATGAACCTTAAACTGTACTCAACAAATCTTCCTGATTTTTCAATGAGTGGTTAAAGCAGCTCAGAAAACTGTTTTCTTTTTTAATACCTGCAGATACTATAACAGCAGCTGCAGCAGTGGGAATCTATTGAAACAAATTATATTTCTCATCGATTGATCTCCAAAGGCATGCTTCCTAGTCTCTGAAAATTCACTGAAAATTTTATAGTGCTTTAAGTGAAGGGAGTTAAAACACAAAGAATGATATTATATCTTTATGTGGTGGCTGAACCAAACTGCAATATAGCTTAAATATTAATTTTAACTCTCTCTCTGATTGATCCAAATCATCACAGCCAAACAGACATTCAGACAAATGAACTAATACTTCAGTTACTAAAAATAAATGTTGGCCATATTGTAACCTATTCATTTTTTGCAAGTTGCTATGATCCAAGTTTCATTTGGAAGAAATAAAATGTCTCTCTGTATTGCTGTCAATAGATTCCTTATCCCTACCATTATTTTTCTCAAGTTGTTTTTAGGTCAACTCTCTCTCACTATGATGCTTTTCCTCCGCAGGGGGAAAAATGCATGTGCTTATTGTCTTCTGTTTATTTGCTTTATTCCTGTTCTGTTCCCATGCCTCCCTACAGGCAACCCAAAGTGCCCCACCCCCATGCCATTGTATCATGCCTTAGGAAGCTAACTGTGATAGAAATTGCCACATTGACAGGAGTGTGGTGCATCTACAAATCAGGACAGAAGCCATGAACCCAGGCTCACTAAGAGGAGGTTGTTCAAGGTCAGCTAGTAAAAGATGGCAGAGTGGACACTAAAGATGGAAGTTCTAAGGACGGAGGGTTATTTTTTGTAGAGGGTCACCAAAGAGAAGCTGTTACAGAGATAGGTCTTTTCTTCCACTTAGTAATATTTAAAGAAGCCAAATGGAAACAGCAAACACAATGAAAAGCCAACACTAAGTGAACATATTAATAATTGTGCTCTTTCAACACAGTAAAATTTCCTACGTCCATTAAAATTGTAATTATAAGTCCATGCTCCATAGAAGATCAGGCCGAATTGGACAACATATATGGGATGGTGTAGGTGTGCAAAGGGCGGATCTCAAAATAGAGTTCCTGAATTACAAGAACGCTACGAACCTGGATAATTCAGCCAGACAGAGAGAGGGAGGAGGAGAGAGAGAGCAGTGCATTGGGGAGGACTGAGAGACAGACAGACAGAGGACTGAGAGACAGACAGACAGACTGAAAAGATAAGGAAAGATTAAAACCAGGTTTCAGAAGACAGGAGAAAGGACACCTCCAGAGATCTGGAAGTCAGAAACTAATAACACACACAGTGCTGGGAACAGAGCAAACAAGAAATACTGTCAACAAAGAGGCTATGAGTGAATGAATATATTCTACTTTTATGAAGGTTGGGAGTATACCTAGAGAATTCCATTATGTTATAAGTAGTCTTTTTTTTTTTATGCCATTTGCAGGGAACTTCCTTGTCATCATTTTACTAATTGGGAAGATGTATGAATAATATATTTTAAATTACTTAAAAAATATTACCTCAGATATAAACTGCCGCGTAGTGTGCTTGTGGAAAGACGAAATGATTGCTGAGAATCCGATAAGTTGGAACAAAGCCCCGAAGGGGCTGCACCGCAGGGCACTGGCAAGAACTGTGGGTGCTGAGGTGAAGCCCCGAGTCCAGGTGAACTCTCGGTTTTATTCTTGTATATAGTAGAATGTAAAGTATGTGGAAGCAGGGAGTGAAAACAACTCAAGAAAGCAATCACGTGAGGGACGGCAGGAAACCGTATACGTGACTATTAACAGGGATCCTAGTAGGCATTATGTAAGGGGCTGCAGGGGATGGGAGAACTGACGTCAGCAGGCCTATCTTATCCACCATCATTGCTGTTTTCAGCACAGACCCTTGGTGGAACAGGTGGCTTTTGCCACACTCAGAGCTGTTGCCATTTATGCGTGTTGTTCTTCTTATTGTCTCTTTCACCTGCTGAGGTCCTGTGCTCCCACAATAAGCACTATTCTTTACATCTTACCTTAATAAACCTGGAAGTTGAGAAATGATCTTTGAGTCATTTCAGATCCTGTGATGGCAGTCTTTCAATGAAAAACAAAATTGCACCAGTAGGAATGGAAAGTCACAGCTATTTGAAAAGTGAAAAACAAAGATTCCAAAGACTAAGACATTTGCTTCTCTGATTTTTTAAACGTATAAAGTTGCTGTCAAGCCTGTTAATATTTACAAAGTTTCAACTTTGTTTTTGGACTTTACCATGCTTTTGTAATTTTATAGAGCTATGCAATGTGACAATAGAAAATAAAAATACATACTTGAGGCATAGAATGTTTTAGGGGTATTATCACTCTTTGAATAGAAATTAAAGTGTGGTTTCCCTTATTATAATAAAACATCTGGGTTGCAGGCGAATCAAACCATTGCTGATTATTAGGACAAACTATAGAAATAAGAGTTTTATTGATTTTTAAAAGTTATATCATATTAATGCTTCTTTTTACATGTAGTTGTGCAGAAGAATTTTTCAATATTGTCTTCACCAGTTATATTGATAGTGCCGGTGAATGTCAAAGATTTGCAGATAGTACATAAGTTGACACCAATGGTATATGAGGTTAGCAGACCTCTTGGGAATTCTAGCCCACTTATCACCTCTCCCCAGTTTCAACTTTCAGGAGGATCACTGACACGTACACACAATAGAAGTGTCTCTATTGGGCAAATTTGTGTGTGGGCATAGGTATATCTGGTGGGGTCGGTCGTGTGATGGACTTAGGGTTGTGAGAGAACACCATCTATTTTAGATTAAACTCATTTATAGTGGACAGCTTTTAGAGAAAAATAGAATGGAGTTGCCTAAATGATTTGTTGGTTTTGACACAAACTTCTTAAACTTCTTCATATTGTCTCTTGACTTTCTCAGCATTTATCTTAAGATAAGAATATGCATCACAAAAGACACGTGTACTCACCACTGTGTTATTTTAGGATTACATGCTGGTATAATCTCACATTGTAGACTTTTATGATTTAATAGGATTTTTTAAAATTCAGTAAAGAAGTATTTTAGGAAAATATATCATCAAATAACAATGTTTTTATAAACTCATTTGTAGATACTATACTCACCAGATTATGTGAGAATTATCTTTTTTCTTTACCTGGATAAACTCTATAGCAATGGAGGTTAAGTCTTTAAATTGCTTTAGTTTTTGCTTTTCTTTCTGATTTTAATTTTTTTTGAATTATATTCATATATTGTTTAAAAATCAGAGAGGTCTATAAGGAATAACCTCCTCTCTTTTCAGGTTCCTCTGCTTTCCACCATTCTTATTTTGTATGTACCCCTAAATCTATAAATAACACTTCTTGGTTTTTCTGTTGTAGGCAATTTCCAATATGAGGGATGAGAATTATCCTTTTATCCCCACTCCACTTCCAACTGCTCCCTGCCCCACAACACACACATTCTACATCTCTTCCTATCCTCTCAATATAGCTAATTAGGGTAAGGCAAATCTGTACTGCTTACATTATTATTACCATGTAAACACCTTCACAGATGAGCCATACTGTGTACTATGATTACATTTCTTTCTGGTACAACTTTTATTTTCCATGGATTTAGTTATTGTCTCATTTCCAGTTGTTTACTTTCCCTTGTATTTCTTGCTATATGACTTCTAAAAATCATTCATACTAATAAATAGAACAGGTATTTTGTCAATGCTTTCTTCTTAGACACATCTGTTTTGGAGATTTTTTGTTCTTTTGCTCAGATCAGATTGATGGCTCTCTATGTCTGCTATCAAACTGCCATCCTGGGCACCTGGGTGGCTGAGTCTGTTAGGCGTCTGCCTTTGGCTCAGGTCATGATCCCAGGGTCCTGGGATTGAGTCCCGCATCTGGCTCCTTGCTCAGCAGGGAGCCTGCTTCTCCCTCTCCCTGCTGTTCCCCCTGCTTGTGCGTGCTCTCTCTCTCTCTCTCTGGCAAATAAATAAATAAAATCTTAAAAAAAAACAAAAACAAAACTGCCATCCTGGTATATTTTCCCATCACCTTGGACATTCAAATGGTCTCTTTCCTTATTCTAGTCCCTGTTTCCTTGGTTCTACATCTTCCTTTCACCTGGTTTGCTTTCTGGGTTTATATTTGGATATAAAACAATCAAATCAGCCCAAATAAAACATATTCAAGTTTGAGATATTTTAAATGTTTAATAATAATCAATATTTAAAATCAATCTTTAGAATGATTACTAGATTTATCGTACATTAATTTGGTTAATGTGAGTGACCCACACACCACAGATTCTGTTTCTCATGCTTTGATTGTTGGTTCTAGGTTAATAGCAGAAATTTTCCTTTCTTTTTCATCTTTATTTTGCAGTTCATCTTGTAAATTTCCTTACCCCTTTTCAGTGATACTAGTTACAACCACTCATCCAATACTAAGATTACCAGAGTTCTTTTCCTTATCTATTAATTTCCCTTATAGGAGTATGAAAATAAACCCACTCTAAACAGAAAGCCCAAGAGTCTTAACAATTACATGATTTTTATTTTAGTTTTTCTTTTCATTTGCTTTTTAAAGATTTGTGTATTTATTTTAGATGGGGGAGCTGGAGGGGCCGAGGGAGAGGGAGAGAGAATCTCGAGCAGACTCCACACTGAGCATGGAGCCCAATGCGGGGCTCAATCCACGACCCTGAGATCACAACATGAGTCGAAACCAAAAGTCCAATGCTTAACTGACTGCACCACCCAGATGCCCCTCTTTTCTTTATATCTTAAAGTAGCTTACAAATTCTGGCTCTTCTTTCTTTAGAACATTTATAGAGATTTGCTCCTCCCTTTTTTTTTTTTTTCCCTTCCCTCAGGAGTGTGTGGATGAGTACATTTTGAGACAGAAACTTGGTAATTGATTTCTGGAAATAGCCTGATTCATATTCATATAAAAGAGTAAATGTTCAGAATTGACAATTATTGACTAACCTTCTCTTCAAGTATGGTTCCTTAGTCCATGTAGGCTAATCAAACCTAGGTGATTGTTTTAATCATTCTGTGAGCTATTTGTTGTTGTTGTTTTTTTTTCTGCAAACATTCAGCAAACATAAAGGAATAAACGACTGCTTGGCTGAGTTGGAATCATCTTAAACACACGTTTAACAATTATTTTTAATAGAATCTTCATTCTGCTTTCAGAGGTAGCTGCTGCCAGTACTGCTTAAATATTGTTAAGTATTGTAGGCTTAATCCACATACTTCTTTTTTTTTTAAGATTTTATTTATTTATTTGACAGAGAGAGACAGCCAGCGAGAGAGAGAACACAAGCAGGGGGAGTGGGATAGGGAGAAGCAGGCTCCCAGCGGAGGAGCCTGATGCGGGGCTTGATCCCAGAACGCCAGGATCACGTCCTGAGCCAAAGACAGATGCTTAACGACGGAGCCACCCAGGTGCCCCCACATACTTCTTTTTAACAAAGAACCAACAATTTTAGATGATGCGATGGAGGGACTAAATAAGAACGTTGCTATTTTTTGTGCACTTTTTATGTGTCGACCATTATGGTAGGAACTTTCTTATTTTGCACCTACTAGAATAGAAACTATGTGGACATGAATTTTGTTTTGTTAATTACTGTATCTTAGGTGCTTTGAATAGTGCCTGACACAGAGTGGGTTCTGAATGAAAGACTTTAATCCTGATGATAGCCTTTTATGTGATGTTATCAGAAAGTTTAAGTTGTTTGCTTTCATTCTCATAGCTAATAGTAATAATTAACAGGTGTGTTTCAAACTCACATCCATATGACTCCAAGATTATGCTTTTAAAAATTAAACTGGACTTAACTGAAAACTTTTCCTGTTTAGAATCCTGCCTTTCACATGGTAATCACAAAATACAGGAAAATGTTGAATGTGTGCAAAAAATGAAAAAAATAGACAAAAGAAGTGTCCTTTACATAACTTCAAGTATTTTTTTTTGTTTCTGTTTTTGTTTTTTTCAAGTACTTCGTTAGTCTTCCTCAGGATTCTATGTTTTGCCATGTCTTGGCATAGAACTTAATGCTTGTTTTAAAATTTTCTCTAAACACAATCTACCCTATTGTCTTTTTTCTGAGTTTTAGGAGAGTTGCCAAAGGGTGTGGTTTTCAGTGGTTAGGTTTTCAGAAATCATTCATATTGTTTACTTCAGCCCTCATTGTAATTAAACAATGATCTGCTTTAAGCATTATCACTTGACAAGTGCTATTGAAAATACTATATCTACATCTGATAAAATGCAAAATTCAAAAAAATCTTCCACTTATTTCAGAGATTCCCAATACAGCTTCTTTCAGTAGCTCGAATAAACTCAAATGGGTGGGTACAAGTAAATCCATTCCTCTTGGTATTTAATGTGATAAGCAGAACCTGCCCTTAAAGAAATCCTAATTAAAATTCCATTCCTAGTTTAGCTTTGTTTTTTTTTTTTTCAATTACACACAGAAATTTCACTTTTGAAAGTAGTGCCGTGTTATCCTATAAAGAGAAATAAACATGGCAAAGCTGACGTATATCTGTCTGAGTCAGAGCTTGACCAATCCAACAGCTATGAGAACTTGAGCAAGTCATGCAATTTCTCTGAGCCTAAATTCATCCACATGTGAAATGTAGACCAAAATCCATGACTGGGGCTGTTGTGAGCATTAGATGAGAGAAAATATATGTCGAAACTTCTTTGTATATTGTAAAACACTAAACCAATGTCTTTTAGTAGTAGTAGTAGTATAATTACATTTGAATTCAGGGCAACTTTCTTGGTGAGCTGTCCCTAAGCTTTAGGAATGATATAGCTTCACATTCCACTATAATCAACAACAATCCATTCCCCTCTTTCTCATCTTTTCTTTCCTGACTTATTCTGAAAACAGATTCAAGAGACGTTGTAAGTAAAATATGTCCGTTATGATTAACAAAACAGAAATGGAAAGAAGTTTGAATAATGAAAACTGAATTCTAAACTAATTCTGAGAGTTTATAATATGGATAACACTAAACCTGAGAATAAACTTTGGATTGTAGAACTTGATGTGAATAATATAATAACTGTCATTAGGATAATGCAAAGGCACTGACAGTTTCTAGGGATTCTAATTCAATTCATCTAAGAAAAATGATTTCTACTCATGTAAGTTTATACCTTCACATAATTCAATTAAAATATATTGAATAGTTATGATATGCTATACACTGTGCTAGTAAACAGTGGGTAACAAAATGGACATGCCTTGACATCAAGTCAATTTGGATAAGAGATACAGAAATGAATAAAACATGTACTTTGTAATGAAAAAATACATTCTTATATGTTGTAATAAATAATATGAAAGAGAAGAACTGGATTATGTGAGAGGGAGTAAAGGGGCAACCTATTTTACTTTGTAGAGGGGGTCAGGAACGTGCTGTCCAAGGAAATATTTGCATGTATTTTAAACATTTATAATATTCTTAAAAAATAATCATTTTTAATTTTGTTCATTGATGAATCCATCCATTCATTCAGCTAAGACTTGAGGATTTTTCTCTGTAGGTATAAAAATAAAAATAATAGCCAACTTTTAGAGAGCACTTATGAATCACGCATTGTTGTAAGAACTTTATGTATATAGATTTCTTTCATTTTGTAATATTTCTCTGAGACAGGATATATTATTATACCCATTTTACAGATGAGGAAACTGAGGAACAATAAAGTAAATAACTTGCCCAACTTAGGTCAGCAGTTTGGAAATGGCAATGAAAAAATTCCATTCCACAGTCTGAATCCACACCACATACCTGTAAGTGCTAACTTGTCAACTGTACTGAGCTCAACAAGAAGAAACAGAGATATGGAGAAATATAAAAAATGTTCTCAGTCATAAAATAGAGGTATGCAGATGGAGCCGTGGGGATAAAGGAGAAAACCTGTAAAAGAGCATGCTTCTCAGTGAAGCGTTTGACTTAAGTCTTGAAGTGTGAGAAGAGTTAGCCTAAAGCCTATTTGCTATTCTAGGATGAATGCAGTGATACACTCCCTGGAATTTTGGAAGCTGAAAAAGGTGGAGGGAAAAAAGTCTGTAGGCCTACAACTATAAAAATAGTTGGCTGCTTTGGGGGGACTACAATATTTGCAGTGGTTCTCATTCTAGGAAGAGGTTAAAATTGAACCTGGGGTGATAGGTCAGGGATGGATCAGAAAGGGCCTTCTGATCCAGGCTAAGGAATTTGTGCTTTGTTTTGGACTCTGCAGGAAGCTATTTTATAAAAGGTATTGTTACTAAATTTGAGTGTTAGAATAATCATTCTAGCAGCAGAACAGGGGATAGATTGGAAGAGGTAGGGCAATCAGTTAGGAGGGCAACCAGATGCAATTCAACCAATAACTGAATTGCAAAGTGATAAGGGCTCAAAATAAGGCCGTGGAAATTAAAAGGAAGATACAAATTAAAAACCTATTTAGAAGATCAAAATATAAAGGATTTGGAAAACCAACTGGATGTGAGTTTTGAAGGAGAGAGCTATAGTTGAGGATAGTTTTCCAGATTTCTAATCTGAGAGACTGAGTGTATAACGATGACATTTACCACACTATAGAAATCAAGGACCAGGTAGGTCTTAGAGAAAAGATAATGCATTTAAATCTGAACACAAGAAGTTTATGGTCTCTGTGAGGTGCCACATATCCCAAAAGCAGTTGAATATGTGGATCTGGAGCTAAAGAGTGAGTTTTGGGCTGGAACTATGGATTTGTTACTTAAAGCCAAGAAAATGGTCAAGAGAAACTGTATATAGTAATAAGAAAAGGAAAGCCACACATTTAGCTCTAGGGAACACGGGCATTTAGGGAGGAGTCAAACAAAGAAGAGAAGGCTTCATAAAGACTAAGAGTGTGACCAGAGAGAAGAAAACAGGAGAGATTTGTGTTCTACAAGAAGGGAGGAGAGCATTTCATAAGAGAAGTGTGATCAATAGTTTAAAATGTGTTTCACGGCTAATTTAGTTAAAGGCAGAAAGCGATCATTGTATTTGGTAATATGGAGGCTATCTTTCACTTATTCACTCAACCAAAATTTAATGAGAGATTACCATGTGTCAGATGCAATGCAAGACACTGAAGATACAATATTAGCAGAGGAGATACTTGCCTCTGGGATCATGGTGCTTGGTCTAATGGTGTTTATCAAGTAATCTTTCAGGTAACCACCCAGAATCAAGAAACACCAACCTGGATAGTGGGAATTTTAAGAAGAGAGGTCCCCAGGGAAGGCCATCTTTGAACTGGCTTTCACAGGATCTGATCTAAAGAGTACAAAATTATTTCTGATGGTTCAAGTTCAAGTAAGACTTTTCCTGTCATCTTTTTTTCCTCTTTTCTATCAATGCCTTCCTCCTCCCATTCAGGCACAATGGGAGATGGAAGAGGGATTGAAGCAGGCCCTAGTTGGGGGAGAAAATGCTTAATGATAAAATAAAATCTGAAATTTTAATTACTATCTTGGACATTCTAACTATTGAATAGAGATTGAGTTTGGGACCTAAAACTGAAGCACAACCATCTATTACTTATATTAAGCAGAAAAGGCATGGAATTGATCAAAGTTTTCCTCGAAGGGCAGGGGGAAATTACCCTGAAGGAGTTTCAAAGTTACCCATGGAAGACAAAAAATAGTTACCTTTGCTATTATGTCAGGAGTTATTAACTAGAAAGGGTAGCAGCAAATTGAAGAGATAAGAGCTGAGAAGTGAAAATAACTGGGTGGCTCTTTTCCAAATATACTTAAAATATAAAATGAGAAGGAAGCAGGCTATGGCAAGTTTTCTTTTTGAAATATTGAAAAAATCTGAGCATATTTATATGCTAAGGGGAAAAGTAAAGACATATTGATAAAGAGAGATTGGATAATTCTTGTATGTTTATGAATTCTTGAGTAACCTAGAACATGTGATTAAGCAAAATCCCTCGTTCATGGATAAGAATGTTAGCAGCATAATCAAGAAACTGTGAGGTTTCTTTACTTTATAAATTACTTTTCTTACCCAAGTACTCAATTTTATTCTTTGTCATTTGCAAGTCAAAGAATTCACCATTCCTGGTAAAATTACTCTAATTTAACAATGACTTGGACCTTAACTTGGAATCTTGGAGGAATGAATAAATGTGTAAGCTCTATGACAAACTGTTTTTACTTTTACTGTATAAATTTTATGCACCTCTGCATTCCCAGCAGCTATAACAGTACCTGATTCATAGTATATGCTAAAACACATTTGGTGAGTGAATGACTAATCAGTAGTAGCAGAAACCTACGAGATTGGGTGAACAGTGAGTGAAAAGTCCCTCATAGAAAACAGTAATACTAGGTCACAGCATGTTTGTGTCAATCAGTTTTAAAAATCCGAAATCAGTAAGCCTGAAAAATGCTTTAGTTAGTTGTTGAATTTTTTTTTTTTTTAGATTTTATTTATTTGAGAGAGAGAGAGAGTGAGCATGAGCAGGGGGAGGGGCAGAGAAAGAGAGAGACAGAGAGAAAGAGAGTGAAGAATAAGCAGACTACCTGCTGAGCAGGGAGCCCCATGCTGTGATGAGGGACTCCATCACAGGACCCTGGGATCATGACCTGAGCGGGAGGCAATGCTTAACGGACTGAGCCACCCAGGAGCCCCTGTTGTTTTAATGCACACAATTGAACAAAATGAGTATTATCATGAACTATAGGGACATAGAATTCTGACATTGGCAATTATGGGCTGAATTCAACAAAGAGATAATGATTACAGACTTTTTATTGTATAGTTTCTCCCTCTGCATTTTTAGCATGTAAATGGCATCCTTATTTATTATCATCAGCTATTTTCAAAATTTAACCACCAGTTTTAATAATAATTATTATATTTATAGAAAACTGACAAAGTAGATGCAGTGTTAAAGTTATAGGTTTTCTATAAATAAAGTGATAATTATCATAGGAAAACTTATATTTGCATATGAATGAACAAAGGACAAGGGTGACACTTATTTCTTAAGATTTAGGATGTGAAAAGTAGCTGGTTAAGATGTTCAACTTCCGTACTTAACAAGCCTTTCAATATGATCACCGTAATGTTTCCCATATACTAAACAGTGATTAAATAAGAATAGGAAATGTAAATGACACATTATTAGTGGGTGCTATTGTTAAATTATTTTCTTTAGCACTACTTACTTAGGTAAGATTTTAAGCAATGATCTATCCTAGGGTAGTATCTCTGAAGAAGAGATATACTTCTTCCTTTAGTCATTTAATTCGTCTTTTGAGGTGCACAATTCATAGTCTGGATCTTATAAATACTAAAGCTAACTTGAAGAATATTACAGGACATGCAGATTATTTAAGCTCATGTGTGCTTTGGTTGACATTTTCAAGATTCCTCTTCTTTCTTCCCCTTTGTCTGTTTCCCTCTGTCCTACTGATGCTTTCTGAAATCATTTCCCAAATAAACTATACTAAAATTCTTGCCTCAGGGTCTACTTTTAAGGAAACCGACCTAAGACATAGATATTCATAATTGGAATTTACATGATAAAACATAATAAGGCAAATAGCTTTCAAATTTATAGGCATCAGTTGGAAAGAGTAATAATAATGGTGATAAACATTACTGCCATCTTATTGAATGTTTTTGGGGTAATTATGTGACAATGATGAGTCTAAATATTTTTACATATTAATACAATCTTCCCAACATTTCTTTTTATGAGGTAATTGTATTATCATCTCCATTTTATAAATGAAGATACTAAGGCTTAAAGATAGTAGGCCACTTGGGGCGCCCGGGTGGCACAGCGGTTAAGCGTCTGCCTTCGGCTCAGGGCGTGATCCCGGCGTTGTGGGATCGAGCCCCACATCAGGCTCTTCCGAGCCCCACATCAGGCTCTTCCGCTATGAGCTTCTTCCTCTCCCACTCCTCCCTGCTTGTGTTCCCTCTCTCACTGGCTGTCTCTATCTCTGTCAAATAAGTAAATAAATCTTTAAAAAAAAAAAAAAGATAGTAGGTCACTTTACTTTGGTCCCATAACTAGTAATTATTGGAGTCAGGATTTGAAGCCCATGCTCTTAATTATTACTCGGAAGAAAGTCCCCACAAATTGCAAAATACTTAAAAAAATAAGGTCCTCTCAGAATACATATATATCATTGTAAAATATAAGTATTATTTTTATATTTCATTCTTTCTGAACCTTAATTGACATTGGCTTGTGTTGTTGAAAGTTTCATGATAAATAGTAATAAAGATTTTGTTTCTTTAAAAAAGATTGAATTTTGACCATGGATAATAGTGACCACTATAAAGAATTCTTCAAAAGGACAAATGAAACTTGAAACATGGTAGTCATATGAATCATCCACCACCTGCAAACTTACTCTTCCTAAGAAAGAAGGCTCGAGTCCAATAGGTTGAAGTAATAAAGTGATAAATCTTTTGGATAAGAATTTTATTTCTGGTTTGTTTTCAAAGGAGGAAGAGTTTTTATTCTCTATAAAAATAAAGCCAGGGGTCTATACTAAAAAAAATCAGGATTAAATTTATATCTGTTAAATGGCAAAGAACCTGGCCTTCTTTGCTGCCATTGGTTTACAATTAACCAGATAGGATTGTGGAATCATAGGAGGAAAAGATGGAGATGGAAATAAAAGGAAGTTAAAAAATCCCCTAGCTTCTGAAGATTTAATTGTGCTTAGTAAATATCTTTGGTACATACTAAAAAAATAAAAACTGTGTGTTTATTTTGATGATAGCGTCATTACGGTGGGGGGAAAAGTACCATTTTGAAGAGCTTAAGCACTAATACTGTCAAGTATTTGACTAACCTGCTCTTTCTGTACAGTCAGGTTGCCTTTTCATGCTCTACATGAAAGGGTTTTTTTTCCTTTTTCTTTCCTTTTCTTTTTCCTTCCTTTCTCCCTTCCTTCCTTATTTTCTTCCTCCCTCCTTCCCTTCCTTCCTTCTTTCCTTAAGAAATAAATGAAGGGGTGCCTGGGTGGCACAGTGGTTAAGCATCTGCCTTCGGCTCAGGGCATGATCCCGGCGCTATGGGATCGAGCCCCACATCAGGCTCCTCCTCTATGAGCCTGCTTCTTCCTCTCCCACTCCCTCTGCTTGTGTTCCCTCTCTCGCTGGCTGTCTCTATCTCTGTAGAATAAATAAATAAAATCTTTAAAAAAAAAAAAAAGAAAGAAATGAAACACTTTTGTTTTACTTATGGTCAAGTTTAGTTATACCCATTTCCCAAGAAATACCCAAAGTCAGAAAACAGAAGACAACTCTTCATTTTCTTTAGGTTCATTATAATTGTGCAAGTAACTATTATAAAATACAAAATCAATATTTAAAAATTGAAATGTGTAGTTTATTTTCTCAGGGAAGGAATAAATACCAGGAAAATAGCATATTTAGAAAAAGTGCAATGAATATGACAATATTCTATATGAAATTCTGCCAACAATTATCTTAGTGATTATAATTTATTTGCAAAAATAATTTGATCTTCTATAAAAGGAAAGAGGAAATATATCTCTCTAGCCTTAAGTAATGCCTCTTTTGTCACACTTTGCTTTGCACTGTAGTTAGTTATATACATATTTGTCAGTCTAACAAAATTTTGATCCTCTCAGGGGTTGGTATCATTTAATTATTCAATGAATATTTATTGTATATCTACCGTGTGACAAATTATGTGCTAAACTTAGGGATACAGGGACAAATGAGACAAGGTCTCTGTCCTTAATAGAACTTGGAAAAATAGAGTCAGAGTAAAAGGTAGTATGATCAATGCCATGATTACTGTCATCTGGAATGTAAAAATGTACATATATGAATTTAAAAAGATGATACAAATTTAGTCCATTATAGGATTCATGAAAAATAACTTACATATTATACAATAAAACAAAAATCTTGATCTTAGGAAGATTTTTATTGAATTTGTAGCTACATAGCAAAGGTCTAGTGCAACTGCTCTTGCAAATTTTATCAGGACATAAAGTTAGCTGAGACCAAAAATATTCAGCATGGCTTACCCAGTTTTGCTAAAGTGACAAATTAAATCTCAGATCTATAACTGGTGGTATGCTTTACAGAGACTGTTTTTAACTTCAACTTTATATTTCAAAAAAGAATGTCTTGGAAGTGCAGAAGCCAAATATTCAGTTAGTCTATTTCCCTTAGCACTTTACCAGTGCATAACTTTTTGTTTTTTTAATGCATAAGATTTTGATTATATGTGAAATGAATTCAGAGCAAACAAGCCACAGGGAATCAGATGAACTCTTTGTTTCATTCATGGGGCTGAATTTCTATAGACAGAGTGTGCAAATAATGCATTCAAGTTCAGTTCTTACCAAGAAGGGACATGATTATCCATGGAACGGTAGAAGAAATAAAGCTTTATCACAATACATTTCTTGGATCTAAACTCCTGGAGGGGCAGGCATCATATTTTTGCTCTTTATGCATCTATCCCCACAGCATTTAGCACAGCACTGATTGTGTTCAGTGCTCCATGAGTATTCCTTGAATGACGATCACTATTTCACTCTACAGATGTAGAGGGTATACTTCAGTTTACTTTATACCTGGTCATTTCACCTATGCTCCTCCATCGTTGGCATTGATGTGATGTTAGTGATTTTAACTGTACTAGGCTACTACCTTACTTCACTTCTTTTACTTTTTGTAGGCCCTTCAAGTTCCTGTGATAACAGAGGGTACAGATTGTAGTATGTCTAAGTGATAACGGAGGGTACAGATTGTAGTATGTCTAAATCATGAGATTTTGTAAATACTATCATACCTCCTGGAATTGTGGGATTATGGCTTTGGAGGACTTTAAAATCAGCTCAAGGAAGGACATTTGATGGAGCGTCATAAATCGTACATCCTTTCTTTTAATTGCAGCATACCGTAGACTCGTTTACTTCATTAACTCTCCACCCCATCACTGTAACAGGTGTTAACAGGGGAGATGGGAGGAGCAAGTCACTGTCAGTCCTAAAAACACTCATAATTTTATGAACTTCTCTAATTCCTAGGACATAATATACCTTTCCTTCCCTGAGCCGTACTAAGGTTCCAAGTGCCTTGGGGCTTTCTTCAACATCTTAGCACAGGCTTTATTTTGGTTTTCCCTCTTAAGTAGTGCAGTTAGATTAGACGAAGACCAATCTGTGTAAATCCTAAATGTCAAGTTCAGGGGAAATTTAATGGTCAATTATTTTAAGATAATAGGAAGTGTGGTGATTGCTGTGTAGTCAATATCATAAATAAGAAAATTCAGGATGATAGAGAATTGAAATGGCTCCTGGTGTGACAGAAGAGGAAATACATAATATCAATGAAAGCAGATTTAGAAATTCTTGCCAATTAAGTCAGGAATCCGGAATTGCTTTTCTAATTCCTATCAGCATCTCTCCAAAAAGCCTATTTATTTTCTACAGCACTAGTTTTAACCACCCAAGTCTGATCCCCACATATCTAATTAAGTGGTCAGCCTATAAATGAAGTGGCCATTTGATTTAGAATGTGTAAGAAAAATATTAATAGTGTTCACTACATTATATGGCCCTCCCATTCTAATACAAACTTCAAAACCTCCTCACCTTTTCTTCCAGAACTTGCAGTTTGTATCAAGTGTGGACATTTATTAAATAGGTGTTCAATGAATGTACTTCTTTTGTAAAAAAAAAAAATAGTTTGCTTCTTTTCTGCTCTTGCATCATAGTTTTGCAGAATTGATTTAAGAGCTACTCTCCAGCTGCATTCAGAGGAACAAAGAGTAAGACAGGAAGCTGGTGTAAAGTCTGCTGCCAAGGATAACAATAGCCTGGATGGAAAAGTAGCATACTGAGATCTAGCCTTTTACAAATGATAGTGGATGAGTTGCTCTGAGAGGACAAAGTCCTGCTTGGAGCCACCTGTTTCCAAAGATCTTTTCCTTGCTCTTTAGTTTGTCAGGTTTACTGAGGCCAGCCAGGGTTCAGGAGGTGGGAGAAGCTTATTTGTAATGCTCAGGCAATCTCCAGTCACAGGTGAAAAATCACACAAGGAACAGGAAATACAGAAAGCATACTCAATCAAATCATTTAAAAATATTTGCTCATTTATTCATTCATTCACTCATTTTCATTTTCATTTTAATGGAAAAGTAACAAATAACCAGAAAAGAAATCATAGCTCAACTACATTTAGGTTTCTGTAGGATCCAGGTTCTTCATTTTCCTCAAACTAGAAAAGCCTCTTATATTACACATCATTTGATCCATGGAAATAAAGGCAGCTCCTCATTTATTTTAGTTCCTGACCCTTCCCAACTTGGTTTAGAAGAAGAAACTACCTTTGTCCCCTTTGAACTAAAGTAAGGCAGGCACAAGTCTGACATGGGATAACTTCTGCAAAAGAATTGATTAAATCTCTCTTTCTTCTCAAGATGAAAAGGATCTTTAAAAACAAACTGAGGTTTTATATCTGTAGGTATTAAATTCTCCCCTTGCATTTGCTTTCGTTCAATGTAGCATTTGTGTGGTTTATTACAACATTTTTCATGTAGCAGATCTAAAAACCTCTTTGTGAACTTGAAGATAATGGCATAGTGTGCTAAAGGTTTCAGAGATTCTGTTTTTAAAGCCAGCAAGCAGCCTTTTTGCAGAGAGAAGCTGCCGTGCTGATGTGAAAAGTTTCTTTTTCTGGCTGTGGTTTAATTCTCCATTCATTTTAGGGGTTGCTTCCTACAAATAAAATGTTTGATGGCTATTTTTCCCTTTCTAAAGCAAGCCTAAAGCAGAAATTGCCAAATTTAAGGGTAAATAAGAACCACCTGGAGTGTTTGCTAAAATGTGATTCCTGGGATCCTAGGCTAATACACTGATTTAGTAGACTTAGGGGTGGGACCCAGGAACCTGCCTTTCAAGTGACAACTCAGTTGACCCTGACACAGGAGGTCACTTCAAAAAACACTAGCCTAAACTAATTCTGGGAAAAAGTGAACATGAGGGTTCTAGATAGCTTGTTTGCAAGGTATTTTATAGGTCTAATTGATGAGTTCTCTTTTACTCCAAATAGTCATAAACAAAACCGTGAATTGTTTTTTGAAATAAAAAAAATAGATTTAGAAGGAAGTATGATTACCTTGCTTTCCAATGGGAACTATGAGTACTATGCACAAATGTGATGGAAAAGCAAATTAGTCCATTGGTTTGATTTCAAACCAGTACAGAGATTTCATAAAACCTGATTATATGTCATGAAATCCAATTCTTAAAAAGCGTCTTGGTAAAGACAAACCTATAGATTATAGCGTAGATTAGTTTAATAAGTAAGATTCTGTTGTATGTTCCAACTTGTTGGCTGTCAAGTCAGCATACGCTACACGAAGAGATGGCAAAATGCCTACCATTCTAGCATAAATATTGATATTCCTCCACCAAGAAACCTAACACAGGCTTGTATTCTTTTCTATTTCGCTTCAGTTCATGAGCTGTTGAAGGGGAAGACGTTAGTGGGCCCTTTTTGGCAACACCTGGAGAATAGTCACACCTGGAGACCCTTTAGTGAAACCCAGGAATGGAAAGGAGAATAGAAAGCATCCAAAGTATTCTGGTGGACCACACAGTGATGCTGCTCAAACCTGATCGACCAGCTGCTGGTAGTGCTGCCAGCCTTGAGGAGCTGGCAGCCTGTCTACAGCACCTGGAGAAATGATGGATGTATACCTACTGGAGTTCTGTGTTACACAGACCCCTAGAGAAGTTAATTTGGATTTACACACACTAAGCTGGTTCCTAGTGTCGTAGTCCTCGGGAGTTTTCAACCTTGTGGAATCTAATATTGCTAAAAAAAAAAAAAAATTAACTCTTTATCTTTCAATCAATCAGTTATAACTGCTGTATAGAAAATAAAGGGAACACAGCATGGTGATGAAGAAAACAGGCTCTGGATCTAAAATGCCTGGATTAATAGACTGACTCCACCAGTTTCTATCTGTGAGCCACTGAGCATATTAATACAATATTCTGTACATCAACTTCCTTACATACCAAATGGAGATGGGGGATAGCATACCTATGATATGAAGTATCAGAATTCCTAGCAGGGTTAAATTAGTTAACATGCATGAAGCATTTATCTAGTGCCTCACACAGAAGAGGTGTTCAGTAAAAGCTAGCTTTTTAATTGTTGCTCTTGCTATTGGTAGAGAGAATAGGTGAAAAAAGTGTCATTCTTAATTTGAAAATGTTTTTAGTCAAATATATATATTGAAATGTGCTTTGCATATAATATGCATAAATTTTAAGTGTATACTTCATTAAGTTTTGACAAATGTATGCACCTGTGTAATCGTCCCAGTTAATATATAGATTGTTTCCATTATCCCAGAAAGTTCCCTAATGTACTTTTGTAATATCTCACCCCCTACCCACACCCAAAAAACGACCTGATTTTTAAAACCATAGCTTTATTTTGTCTGTTTTTAGAACTTCATATAAATGGTATTGAATAGAACATAAACTTTTATGTCTGGCATTTTTCACTCAACATGATGATTGTGAAATTCATCTTTGCTGTGTATATTAGTAGTTTGTTTCTTTCTATTGTGAAGTATTCTATTTTCTTAATATACCACCATTTGCCCAATCACATCTTGATCAACATACAGATTTTTTCATATAAATCATTCAGTTTTTGCTGCTAGGAGTAAAACTGCTCAAACATGCTTATACATGTCTTTTTGTCAATATATTTCCATTTATTTTGGGTAAATACCTAGAAATGGAATTGATGGTACATAGGTTATGTGTATGTTTAAATTGATAAGAAATTGCAAACTCGTTTCCAAAGTGGCTGTTCTATTGTACACTCCCACCATCAATCTCTGAGAGATCCGTGTATTCCACATCCTCAACAATTGGTATTTTTATTTTAAATTTTAGTCATCCTAATTAATGTGAAGAGATATTATGTTTTTAATTTGAAGTTTTCTAAAAACTAATGATGTTGAAGGGCGCCTGGGTGGCTCAGTTGGTTAAGTGCTGCCTTTGGCTCAGGTCATTTTCCCACGGTTCTGGGATCGAGCCCCGCATCGGGCTCCCTGCTCATCTGAGAGCCTGCTTCTCCCTCTCCCTCTGCCTGCTGCTCTGCCTACTTGTGCTCTCTCTCTCTGTCAAACAAAATATAAAATCTTTAAAAAAACAAAAACAAAAAAACAAATTAATGATGTTTAGTATCTTTCCATGTATGTTTGGGAAATTTCTATATCTTTTTAAGTGTCTATACAATCTTTGGCACATTTTTTATTAGTTTGTATTTTTATTACTGCATTAGAGGAGTTCTCTATTTAATTGGAAAATATGAAATGGCTTATTATCTCAGCCCTTTTTATTATCTTGATGTTTTTTAGGAGCACAGGTTTAATTCTGATAGAGTATAGTTTATTACTTTTTTACTGGTTAGAGCTTTTTTGTCCTAAGAAATCTTTGTCTACCCCAATATTGTAAAGATATTCTCCTATGTTTGCTTGTAGAAATTTTATAGCGTTAGCTTTATATTTTAGGTCTATGATACATCTTGAATTCGTTTTTACATGTGGTAGAAGTTGAGCTTTTTCTTTCATGTACATTCAGTTGTTCCAGCATCCTTTACTGAAAAATTATCCTTCTCCCAAGGAATACCTTGCTACTTTATAAAAAAGATCAGTTGACTATATAAAATGTTTGTCTTTTTGGACTCTTTATTCTTTCATTTATCTATTTGTCTATCTTTACATTGCTACCACATTGTTTTTTGACAAATGTAGCTTTACTATATACTTTGAAATGAGGCAGCTTATGTCCTCCAACTTTGTTATTCTTCAAAAAATTTTTGAAATTTTTGAGAATGAGGACTATTTAAAGTACTTTACATTTCCCTAATCATTGTAGAAATCAGCTTGTGAGTTTCTTTTAAAAAGCCTGCTGGAATTTTAATTGGTATTGCATTCTATCAGGGCATCCATTTAGGATAATTGACAACAGCTCTGAGTCTTCCAGTCCTTGAACTAGTATAACTTTCCCTTTATTTAGCTCTTTAAATTCTCCCAGCAACATTTTTAGAGTCCCAAAGTAAAGAATTTGCACCTTTTCTTTGATGTAGTTCCAACTATTTTATGTTTTTGTTGCTGTTGCAAAGCATTCTTACATTATATTTTCTAATCAATTTTTCTATGTTTTTCAGTGTTTCTTTTGTATACTCTGACTTCGCTAAATTTACTTTGTTAATTCTAATGGATTTTTGGTAGATTTCTTAGGATTTTCTATATAAGCAATGATGTCTGCAAATAGAGTTATATCTTCCTTTGCAATTTGGATGTTTTTTACTTCTTTTTCCTAAATTATCATGGGCTAGCACCTCCAGTGCAATGTTAAGTAGAAGTGGTGAGTCCAAACATTGTTGCCTTTTTCAATCTTGGGGGGATTAATCACTATGAAATATGATACTAAGTATAGGTTATTCATAGATGCCTTTTATCAAGTTGAGAAAATTCTCTTCTCTCCCTACTTACCCAAGGATTTTTAGGATAAATGGCTGCTATAATACTATATCAAATGATTTCTGTGTTTATTGAAATGATCATATAATTTTTTGTCAGTTTTCTGAAGTAAATTCTACTTAATCGATATGTATTTTCCAATAATGTACTGGTACATTTAATTTGTTAATAATCTGTAAGGATTTTTGTGTCTATGCTCATGAGACCTGTTGGTCTATAATTTTCAAGTAATATCTTTGCCAGGTTTTGCTAGTTTCATAAAACAAATTGGGAAGCATCTACCTCCTCTGTTTTTTGAAAGAGCTTGCAAAGTTTGATATTCCTTTCTTAGATGTTTGATAGACTTCAACAGTGAAGCCATGTAAGAATTTTCTTTTCGAGAAGTTAATTACATCTATCTCTTTAATAGTCTTGGGACTGTTCAGATTTTTCATTTTTACTTGTATCAGTTTTGGAAAGGTATATTACTTAAGGGATGTGTCCAGTTTATGTGTTATTAAATTCGTTGGCATCCAGATGTTCATAATATTTATTTATATGAATCCCACAGGATTTATACTGATGTGCCCACTAACATTCCTGTCAAATCTTCGATATCATTACTAATTTTTTGGCTACTTATTCTATCAATTATTTTGATAGATAAAATTTCTACCAATGATTGTGGATTGGTATACTTTTCCTATCAGTTCTGTCCATTTTGCCTCATGTATTTTTTTAGCTCTGTATTTAGATGAGTACACATTTACAACTGTGTCTTCCTGATGAATAAATCCTTTTATCATTATAAAATAACCCTCTATCTCTGTAGTATCTCTTGTATTGAAACAGTCTAGTCACACTAAATTTCTTTGACTTGTACATTGAATAGTATGTTTATTTTCATTGTTTTATTTTCAACTTGTGTGCACTTTTATATTTAAAGTACATCTCTTTCAGACAATATCTAATTGAGCCTTGATTTTTAACTAGTCTGACAATTAATCAGTGACTTTCTAGGATTCCATTCTAGCTCTTCTGATTGTTTTTTAGCTATACCTCTTGGTATTTTATTTTAGCGTTTGCTTTAGAGATTACAATATACATCTTTAAGTTATGAAAGTCTGTTTGAATTGACATTATAGCACCACATATAAGAACCTCACAACAGTATAATTCAACTACCTTTCCTCTATCCATTGTGATATTCATGTCATATACTTCTACATCTATTATAAACTCCATAATCCATTAAAATATTTATTTTTGCTTTAAATAGATAATGGGCATTTGAAGGATTTTATAGTATTTCTTTAATCTTTTGTATTTATCCACATACCTAATATTTCCATTATTCTCCATGGCAGAGATGTTCTTTCATACTTTTCAGGCCATAGTTTGGCTCATTACAAACAGATCTGTAGTATGCATAGAACTGATTTCACGGGGAAGATTTGGAGCACAGATTCTACCACCGAGTTAGTTCTATTTTGAGCAGGGGTGCTAACCTCTTATACCCTGTGTCAGTCAGTCATTGGCTAAAGTCCACTCCCTTCTTCTCCTCAAAATAAAGGATAGCCTCCTAGGTTAGGTGGCTCCTGTTAGCCGAAGACCATTCTCTAATGATGGGACAGATGTGATTTGTCATCAGCCAAGATCTGGCCAGGGCACCGAGGCATCCGCTATAGGGCTATCCTGTAGGATGCAGTGCACTCCTTAAACCAACAATCACTGTTTATTGACATGTCTCCAATAGGTAGAATAAACAGGTTCAAACACCAAGGAGTGAAAATAGAAGTGGCGCTATTTAATCTCCTTGCCAGTGAACTATTTGGGAGAAGTTGTATTTCCTGTCCCCACATGTACAGGCTCAATGGATAAAGAGGTATTGGTTAGTGGTAGGGATAGGGTGCTTCCACCAAGGGATAGAGTAAGTCCGCTTCAATTTAAAGATGCAGCTGCTATCTGATGATTGTGGATTCTGGAGTCTGTGGAAGATCAGGCACAGAAAGGGGATATACTGGCAGGTGTAATTGATCCTGATCTTCATGAGGAGTTATGACTGCTGTTATGTATGGGGGCTGGATAGAATGTCTGGTACGAAGGTGAACCACTGAAACATTTTGGGGTAACTTAGTGACCCATTTTAGTTGTATGTGGGCATGCAAATCAATCCTGGCATGGATGAGGTCATGATAACCAGAGTTCAACCTTCTCAGGGATAAGAGTCTGGGTCACCTCACCAGAGAAGCCATTAGATTACAAAACTGCTATCCTAGGGTGCTGGAATGCTAGAAGAAAAGTACAGTTTTAGAAGAAAAGTATCAGTTTTGTCTTGGAGAACAACTATAGCAGTATGGACTCTATTCATTCCAATAAGACATCCCTCATAAATTTTTCCACAAATTATGATTATAGTACTCTAGAGATGCTGTAACTGTTAGAATGAACTTAATGTGAAAAGCAAATGCAAGCAGTGGGCTGTAATAGTCTCTGTGGTAACTCACTTCTTCAGATCTCTTTGGAGATGGTGCTTCCATCTCCCAGCTGATGCAAGTTTGCAGCTGCCTGTCTTTCTGAAGAATTGTCCCAATTAGGGCTGATGGGAGTTGACTCATTCAGGGTATTGCCTCCATTGGCCCACAGACAGTGACTGAATGATACTGGTCAGTCTTCTGGTCCTTCTGTTTCAAGGGGGGGGGAATTATGCAGTCAAATTTATGCTCTACCTCTCATCCCCTTTCTGCCTCTTTTATCAGACCAAGACTAGATTTTAACTGAGACTATATCCATGTAACCAAATTCCAACTCAGTTCTGTGTTTAGGGAATCTGAGCTAAGACAGGGTGAAAATCAGCTTTTGTGCTCCCCTTGCTCCTTTGGGTTCTTGGTGTGCTTTTCTTGTAGGGTGAGTTGGAGGGTGGGCCCTTGATTTCTTGACAGCTGGTTAGGTACATTTTGAAAGATTTAAAAAATATTTTCTTCATCAGAGGGGTTAGTCTTTGAATCTAATTTCACATACTATTGGGAAATAGCAGTTTTATTTCTGCTCCTGTCTTAACCGGATTATTTTCTTAAATACAATATTTATTAAGCACTTACTATGTACCAGGCAGTGTACTAAGGATATTACAACTATTAACTCATTTCAAACCACTCATTAACCCTATAAATTAGGCATACATATTATTTCCATTTTACAGATAAAGAAATTAGGATACAGAGAATTTAAACAACTTGTACAGGCTCATGCAGCTGGTAAGTAATTGAACCAGGATACAACTCAGCAGTGTGGCTTCAAGAGTCATGGTATTCTATTACCTTTTAAGTAGGAGTTTCCCAGCTAAATTCTTCCATAATTGTTTTACATGGCATTTAAGTGCCTGAAGAAGGGTTTGGAGGGTGATTTTCCTATCACCCAACACGTGTATTTCATAATATGTAAATCTGTGTTGAGAAGGAAAAAGTTATATGGCCTATCTGGATTTTTTGCTATCAAAGTTTGCTCAACCCAAAAGTGTTCTGTAGCCACTTCATTGCAATGAATTATGCTTCCAGAAGTTAAGATATACAGTGGAAGGAAACAATACATTAAGATAATGATATTACTAGAATAATAACTGAAGAAAAAAAGATTTGTGACATTTTATATATTTTGCATTATGTTACTATTAATAGGTTTTTCTTGAATACCTTGTACCTGCCAGTAATTTTCAAATATTGCCTTGTAAAATTCATTACAACTCTTCAAGAAAGTGTTTTTCAAACACTGAATAAGTATTTATTGAATGAATGATGAGTGAACTGTGAAATAACATTTTCCTGGCCAATAGGAAAAAAAAAAAAAAGAAAGAAAGAAAGAAAGAAAGAAAGAAAGAAAGAAAAGAAAAAAAAGAGTGTAAGTTAAGTCAGAGCTATGCAAATACTATATTGGACAAAGTTTCTCTGATAAGAAAGAAAGAGACCTGAGTACTGTAGGATTTAGTAACATAGAGGTAAGAAATTTCTGCAAAGAAAATCTGTCATGGTGCAATCAGACTTTCATTCTCCTTATTCTCTTGAAATCATCTTTCAAAGATCTATAATGTGGTTCATGTCACATTATTTCATGTTCAATATTCAGGCCTGATTTTACTCAGCATCATTTTGTGCAGTTGGTGATTCTCTCTTTCTTGAAACATTTTTTTTTCTACTTGGTTTCCAGGGTACTGCTTTCTCAGTTTATTTCATACCTCCCTGGTTACTCCTAGTTTTCTTTGTGGGAACTTCCTTTATTTCCCATTTACACACATTGAGGTGCCAAGGCCTCAGCTCGTCCCCTCTGCATTCACCCACTTGGTGATCTCATTCAGGCCCACAGTCATATGCCCAGCCTGACCCTCCTCTTGGCATTCAAGACTCGTCTATTCAACTGCTCCTTAATCTTCCCTCTGGGGTCTCATTGTTACATCCTGGTTCAAGTCTAGAGTATTGCAGCAACCACTTGTTTTCATCTTTGTGTCCTGTTCTCCACAGGGGAGTTAGAGTGACTTTTAAACAATGTAAGTCAGATCATGTCACTCCTCTGGTCAAAACCATCCATTTGCTTCAGTGATTATTCAGAATAAAAATGGAAACCTTTTCCAGTGACCAGTTAGGCTCTATGTGATCTGGTGTTACTCTGTTCTATGTCCCACTTCTCTAATCTCATCTCACTCTTTACCTTGGTTGCTTCTCTCCAGCTACTCTGGCTTCCTTGCTATTCTTGGAATATACCAAACACATTCTTTCCTCCATACCTTTGCCCTTATCGTTCTCTTTGCCAAAAAAATCTCCCCTCAAATATACAGACTGCCCCCCACTTCCTTTATGCTTCTGTTAATTGCCAACTCCCTGGGATCTATCTAAGATACCATGTCCTTCCCATTCCTCTCTGTCTCCCTACCTTGTTTTATTTTTCTTCTTCGTTTTCCCTACCACGTATGTGGTTCTTTGCTTATTGTCTCTTCACACTTCCACTCCCTTTGAAACATGAGTTTTTGAGAGCAACGACTTTGTTTTATTCACTGCTGCATCCCCATTGCCTAGAACAATGTCTAGCACTTAGTTGATGCCTAATGAATATTCAATCAATGAGTGTATGAAAGCATTTTAATTATTAAAACATACATTATTAAGATATATTGCTTTACAATGAGTTTTCACAGAAACTATGTCTATAAAAACTGCTCAAAAACCTGCAAGCATCTTCTCTATAGTTTTCTCATTTGCATTTTGGGATATCTGCCGGAGATACAGAGAGCTAAGGAGAGTCTTCCACTTCTTTTCCTTTGGCCAAATTATTTTCAGGAGAAGGGAAGAATAAGTAGGAAACAGTTTTTTTCAGACCTGAGGGCAAAATAGAATTTGTATAGTGCATAATTATTTGTCATGCAGAAAAAGTCCTTCACATGGGCTGGGCATCCTTAAGAACAAAGCCCAGACAAGGCTACCTTTGCTCTTGCTCTGCCATTGCCCTGACTGGAGTCCATCCTTCATTCTATAACCCAGTGATCTGTATCCAATCCATTAAACTGAGATAATAATACTGTCTCTACCTTACAATAGTGCTGGGAGGCTTGATTAATTAGTAAAAGTTTATGAAACACTTTGACATTCTCAGATGAAAGGCACTAAAGGTATACAGTGTTATTATATTTTTAACAATCAGAAAACCTAATATTAAAGTAATGACATTTTATACTTTTATAAGATCAAAAGCCTTAATTTTGTACTCATTTTATGTTTAGAACACTGAGGCACAAGAAGGCTGAAGCATAGTTTCAGAGGTGACTCCGCAAATCAATTGAAAAGTCACAGATGGATGTGAACACGTGCAGAAAAAGGCTACAAGATAGCGAATAAAGTTAGTTTAACCACCTTAACCATGAGGACAACAGCATGGCATTAAGAAGGAAGAGCTTATAGTAGAAAGGTCCCTTGACCAAGAGTAGAGAGGACATGTTCATTGCCCTGGTTGTCAGACCAATTCATGTGATGGTAAATAAGGCATTTAACAAATACTTAGTAGCTGACTAATAGCCTATATGGGTACAGGTATTACTTGTCCTTGTCCAGAGATTAATGGTAGTGGAGTAGTATGGAGCCTGGGAGGAAGACTTGACATTCCTGGATTCTAACAGGTCACTAAAGAAGCACCTTCATTTGCTCAGGGTAGTAGCAACACCCCAATTCCTGTGTATTTTCTGGGAAGGGCCCACACAAACCTGGGAATTCTTGTGAGCCTGGAGGTAAACTGCACTGTCAGCTGAATTTCTCCTGGCTCTAGGATTTGGACAGAACTCTTGCTAGCAGTAGGAGGAAACTGAAAGCCAAACTTTGGCTTTCACTTTGTGCCTCATCAAAGTGCTAACAGCTACCAATACCTTCACTACTGGGCATCAAGTACAAAACGTTGTGCTTTTTGCCACTCTCTGTACCGTGGCTCTAACCTGATAAAGAGCAATGATAAAGATATTGTCCCTTATAGCACATGTGCTATAAGGACATAAATCTGTCAACAAATAAAGAATAATAATAACAACTTAGTTAAGGAGACCCAGTTACTGAGAGGAAGAATAAGTGACTCCCTTTGCAGTAGAATCAGTAGAAGAGTCAGAAGACATTTTTAACAAATCAGTCGTTGCAAAGAGATCGTATGCCAAAAAAACCTCTCTGTGTCTACTAAAATGGAGAGTCAATGAAAAGAAGTTTCTTTTCTGAAATTCAAGTGGTAGAAAATTCTAACAACACAGAACAAAAATACAAAGTGGGATATCATTAAATAAAAGGTAAAAATCTCAGAGAACGTATTCTGAAAACACACATCTGAATAATAGGAGTTCCATAGGGAGAAAAATGAAAAAATGAGTGCCAATAACTTAAATAATTCAAGAAGAATTGACTGGGCTGAAAGCGGACTTGAGTTTGTTCATCAGAAAACCCTCTTGGAACCAGGAAGAATTATATAGATGGTCCCTGAATTAGGATGGTTCAACTTTATGATGGTGAAAAAGCAATACGCATTTAGTAGAACATACACTTCAAATTTGGAATTTTGATCTTTTCCCAGTCTAGCCATATATGGCACATGACTCTCTCGTGTTGTTGGGCAATGGTCGTGAACTGCAACTTCCAGTCAGCCATGCGATCAAAAGGGTAAACAATTGATACACTGATGACTATTCTGCATTCATACAACCATTCTGTTTCTCACTTTCAGAACAGTATTCAGTAATTACATGAGATATTCAACACTTTATTATAAAATAGGTTTTGTGCTAGATGATTTTGCCCAGTAATAGTCTAATGTAATTGTTCTGAGCACATTTAAGGTAAGCTAGGCTCAGCAATGATGTTAGGTGCATTAATGCATTTTCCACTTATGTTATTTTCAACTTATGATGGGTTTATTGGGATATAACCTTGTCATAAATCAAGGAAGATCTGTAATTTACAAAGCCAGACGCCAAGGCTTATTTTGGTGACTTTTCAGAATTTCAGGAATAAAAAGGAAATCTTATAGGTTTATAGAGAATAGATAACCTAGAAAGACAATAGCAGCTTTCCAGTATTAAGCATATCATTTGCAATATTGGATGCTAGAAAACAGTGGGATTACTTTAATAAATGGCAGAGAGACTGCAGCCAAGAATCATATACCTAGCCAATATATCAACTGTCTAACCAAAGGAAAAACATTTCCAGGAATTCAAGAGGTCAGAGAGTATACCACTTTATATTTTATCTAAAAAATACGTTCAAATCTGTGTCCTAACTAAATGAAAACTAAGGAACTCAAGATCTCAAGAAGAAAAACATGGTAGGTAGTAAATTGAAGGTGCTGCCCTGACTATATTTTTAAGTATTAAGTTTGATATAAATGACATATTCATTCTGCAATGGAAAAAACTCAGCAATTTCTTCCAGCTTTTTTTTTTTTTTTTTTTTTTGGTGCGGAAGTCGGGGGGAGGGAGCGAGAGAGAGTGAAGGTGAGAGAGAGTTAAATACTGCTACTAGTATCATCCTTCATTTCACTTAATAAGCAGATAGCTCTGAATGAATGAGAAATGAAAGATAAGATTCTGTTGTTCCTTCCATCAGCAGCATTTCTGATGTGCCTCTGACAGTGTATGTCTCCATTGTTGAAGGTTTCTGGTGTTTAAAGATATATTGTTTATACAACATGGCTTGTAAAGTCAAAACAGTGGCTTCATCTTGTGGTCAAGGATGATCAAGGATAATTTTCCTGTGTGCAGTTTCATGACTTAAAATGTAAATTGAGTGAACTGCACTTCCACGTTAGATGAGCAAAACCTAGGGATGAAGGAATCCATGTTCTAAAGATCTTATATGTGGGTGTGGAAAAGGGCAGTAAAAGAAGTCTAAAGGTTTTATCCTGACGTGTTGGATGGGATGTAGGAAAGAAAATATAACAAAAATTTTGAAAAAGTTTAGAAATGTGAGAGAATATTACTTGTAATTCTGTGGCAATATGTTTGCAAGCCAAGAGAAACTGGATGATTTTCTAGCCAAAATGAACTGGATGATTTTTGAGGACACTATTAAAACTAACTTAAGTAAAAATACAAAACGTGAGCAGATAATAGTTGTGGGAGAGATTTGGAAGATAATGTAAGATGTACCATTAAAAAGGGCTAATTTAAAAAAAAAAGATAAATACACTGTTATTTAAACCATTTTAAATCTTGGAAAAAGATGAAAATCTCTAATTAGATTTATGAGGTTTATTTATTGATAAGGTAGTACCAAACTATTTATATATTTAAGAATATCAATATAAAAATTCTACACAATTATAATTCAACAGAATTGAGCAGCTATTAAAGAATACACCATGATTCAAGCTGGATTATTTAAGGAGGGTGAAGAGAGCTCAATACTAAGAAATGTATTAATGCAATTAATTGAATCAAAAAGTTAAAGGAGAAAACAAAAAAAAAAAAAGATTATCACCTTCCCTCTTCTGACCACCAATATTTGAAATATTGTTTTATTAATTATATATTGTCAAAGCTGGTAACATTGAATTCTGCCTATAACCATAGTTTCCATGTTGAGTTCTAAAATTAAATAGATTCAGGGTTCTTTATTAGTGTTTTGACCATGGCTTCTCCTTGAGGTTATTATTTTGAGTCCTCTATCAGTGGACTAGTTTTCATTGGCCAGTAATTTTACAAGAAGTGCTCAGGAAAACTAATTAATAGAACAATATTTCAAATATTGGTAGTCAGGAGAAGGGGAGGTTTTTTGTTTTGTTTTGTTTTTGTTTTTGAGAGAGGAGGAGCTGTTATTCTATGGTATATTTTCTGGATCTTCCTTTTACTTTGTTCATGTATTTTGGGCGGGGGGAGCTATAGCTGACCAAAGATGTTTCATTGGGTCCTTTTTTACTACTATCATGTAGAGGCCAGTTATTTGCTGAAGACTTATTTGTAGAAGGTAAGGAATGAACTAACGTAATCTGAGCTTCAGTTTTGTTTGCCTGTCTTAAAAACCTTTCACACGATCCTTTATTTTGTCTCCTCTGGGATGGCATTTCCATCAGTTTTGGTGTTCTGGGTTTGGTGAGTCCCACAGTGGAGGACTTCCTATCACCAGATTTATGGTTTTTCCATCTAATGATGACTATCTCCTTTTTCCCATTTTATCTTGCTACCCCATCTACAGACTTCTTGCTAAGAGCTAGGTGAAAGCAATGCAAATGACATGTACCCAGAATATGGACAAAGGATCTAAATAGACGTTTCTCCAAAGAAGATATACAAATAACTGATTAGCACATGAAAAGATGTTCAGTATCATTAGTTAATAGAGAAATGGAAATTAATACCACAATGTGATATCACTTCACCCCCACTAGGTTGTAAAATGAATGTAAACTGGTGTAGCCACTTTGGAAAGCAGTTTAATAGTTCTTTGAAATGTTGAACTTGAAGTTACCATATGATTCAGTAATTCCACTCTTTTCTGTATGCACAAGATGAGTGAAAAAATATGTCCACACAAAAACTTGTACATGAATATTCATAGCTGCATTATTCATACAGAATTATTCAGCTTATGACAAAAAGTGGAAACAACCCAACTGTCAACTAATTAATGGATATATTAAATGTGGTCTTTCTGCACAATGGAATATTATATGACAATAAAAAAGAATGGAGTACTGATGCATGTTACAACATTAAGAATCTCTTAAACATTATGCTAAGTGCAAGCAGCTAGTCACAAAAGACTACATATTGTATTATTGTATGATTCCATTTGTATGAAATGCCTAGAACAAGCAAAACTATAGAAAATAGTTTAGTGGTTGCCTAGGGCTGAGGGTGGTGGTGGGAGGGGATGGGCAATAGGTTTTGTTTTGGGGGTGATAAAAATGTCTAAAATTAGATTGTGGTGATGATTGCACAACTCTGTATGTTTTACTAAAGACCATTGAACTATATGCTTTAAATGGATGAGCTGCATCATACGTGGATTATATCTCCATCTTCATATATTTATTAAGTCGTTTAAATGACAACAGATGACGGAAGCCTCTTGAGTCAGAACATCCCAGGTTCAAATACTGGCATTTCCAATTGGCCATGTCACTGTGGGCAAGTTCCTCCACATCTTTGTGCATCTGTGTCATGTGGATAATGATATTACCCACCTCCAAGCTGGGTTGTGAGTGGGTGCTTAGAACAGTCTGGTATATAGTAAGTGCCAAGAAAATGTCAGTTATTTTTTGAGCCTATCCACTGCATTTTTAAAAAATTTCAATGACCATATTTTTCATTTCTACAAGTTCTATTTAGTTATTTTCTAAATCAGCTTATAATTTCTTCATTTTCCTTTTCTTATGATCTTGATTCCTTTTTATGTCTTTAATACTTTTTAACACTTTGTCTATGATTAAGTAAGTATAAATAATTTGGCACATAGAAGGTACTCAGTAGATATTTGTTGAATTTATGAACGAATACCTAGTAGAAAGTCCTGTTTCCATTACTCCTCCAGTGTGTTTCCTTGAAGAAATTACTTAATCCTCTTTACTTTAGTTTTTTATCTTAACACAGAACAATGATATCTATCTCCTAAAGCTGTTGTGGAGTCTAAATGAAACGTGCAGATTAGTTCCGGACATACAATAGTTGCTTAAGTCTATTCACTCTCTTCCCTTTCAGCATCCTCATCATCTTTTTACATAGGTTATCAAGGACTCCACCCTTGCAGGAGTGGCTGCGTGCTCCATTTTTTTAATATTTCTCCTCAGGCTTTGCTGCCCTCTCTGCAAATCCTTATAGAATCTGTTTCTCCTTCTCACAGTTCTTTCACCATCGAGTTCTTTGGAGCCATACATATCCTGATGTTGTCTATTCACTTTCTCTTGATTGTTTTGCTTCTTTTGCCACTCCGGCTGTTTTAGTTACTGAATTAATTTCTACTTTCAGAATGGTAATAAATGCAAAAACACCTTAGTGTCTACAGAGTAGAAACTCAATGCATAATGACTGAATCTTAAATAGCTCTTAAATTCCGCTGCCTGTCACTCAGTTTCCTTTTGTGTTCCACTCACTGCCTTACCGAGAGCTACACAGTGGCTGTACTCTGGCGGATCTGCGATCAGTTTGCTTCCTGACCCTGGATACCCAGACTGACGAGCATCTTATGCTTCATCTTTTGAATTAAAAAGGGCCTGATTCCCTAGTAAAGGAGTGTCTAATGCTACCCATCAGAAGGGACCAACGAACAACTGAGAATCTCAGATTGCCTATTTATGGTACTTCTTAGTTTCTGCCTATGGTTGGATATAGGACTCTTAGGTAAAGAGATCTACAGAAGAGCTTGTTTTTTGTTGCCCATTCCCTTTGGTGATGAAAAGGCTGGGTATAGTGTTCAACAGATACTAATTACTATATGACAGCCAGGTTCTGTAAGCCAATTAACTCTCTTCTCACTCAGCACACACTTGTTGTTGTTTAAATATGTGTTTGTGGCTTATCTCTCACTTTTAACTGTGAGAGTTCTTACCACTTGTATATCAAGTAAAGAAACCTTTGAGATATTATCAAAGACCAATACCTAAACAATGAGAACTTAACTAACATTTGTGATCACTTGCTTCTTTCTCAATGAAGAAAAATAATGGACGTGAAGCAATGTGGAGTATCTAAAACATTTGACAAACATAAATAAGGTCAGTAACAGGCATTTTCTCTCAGGAAATACTGAGATGCTTTATAATTCAGGAGGCAAACATAATCCATAGACACATTCTAAGGCCTGGGAAACAGACCAAGATTCTTAGTTCCCCTGGAATGAAAACGACTTACAGAGATTGTTTTCTCTAGGGGAAAGACATTCTCACATGCTCGTCAAGATTTAGGGAATTTACAGTTAAGGTACAGTCCAGCCAAACTCTAACAGTAGACACACCACATAGGATGTGAAATATGGGTAATGGGATGTGTGTGTATATGGAGAGCACAGGGAGTTAAGGGCCTAGAACTTTAAACCATCCAAAATGAAAATTTTTATGCATCAATTAAGCAGTTGAACTACATATTTGGAGGTAAAAGGGTGTTAGTATAAACTCTAAAGTTTTCTAGTACCATTGTCTTGAAACTGTAATTTGACTAAGGCTTCTTCTCCAAGTGATCATAAATACTTTCTAAAATTTCAAGTTATTTGATAACTATAAATCCTTAAAATCCTTATAGGATAGGACATATGTGGAGATATTGTTCCGTCTTGTTCAGATGCCTTCCTTAAAGATAGACAGTGCCTTTGTGCATAATTAGCATATTTTGGCCTTAAGCCTTATACCTAGTAATGCTCTTCAAGTGGTTAGGACTATCTGAGAAATGCTATAATCCCCTTGAAATGTACTGTTTGGTTTTTCCTCAGTGCTGTTATAAAAATGACTAAGAATGCGTAAACTGGAATTAAGGAACAATGTTTCCTGCCAGTTAAATGAGCAGAACAAAGGTGTATATGTTCAATCATGTTCGCTGAACTAAGGACAGCTTGAGATCATTTAATTAAATTGTTTAAATAACACCTTTAAATCCCTAATCTTTTTGTCTTTATTATAAAATGAACATTATGCAATTAACATTTGTTCTCAGTCTATTTTTCCTTTAAAATCATGAAAAAGTGACAGGGGATCACCTTTACACGAAAAAGGTGTGGACAGCTCTTTAAGAAATTACTTGACGCCTCACAGGCAGATTCAATATAAATCATAGCCATTCTTTTTTTATTTATTTTTATTGGATTTTTCTTCCACTTCTGTCATCACTGTGAGAAATTTACATGATACTAATCTGAGATTACTCTCTTTTTAATGCTCTATTAAAAAAAAATTGGGCCAGACTCTGGAATGAGCACTTTGGTTTATATCAAGAGAGGAATGATTATGTAACCAAACATACTCAGATACTAAATCTGTACCCCCATCTTGTAGAAAGAAGTTACCAGCAGAACTACCTGGAGAGCCTGCATCTCTGCCTGGATGCTCCCTGGTGACAGTTTTACGTTCCCAAGGGTCATTTGGATAACTAATACAGGCATTAGTAATACAAGTACTAATTGAGGTGGTATTTAAGTTTTAAACAAACGAACAAAAACAACATTATTTGGGAGTTTTGATGTAGACAGCATGATTAAATAATAAACTTATTGAATAGTTAAATTAAACTTTACACAATCAATTACAAATAGGCCATATTTTTTGAGCAAATGATGATAATATAATTTTAAACACCCCAAATCTACCCTATTCCCAAGATATCTATAGTAGTAAGTTATCAACCAGTCCACCTTAGTTGTATTGTTTCATCAGTCTACTGTAGTATCGTTCTTGAGTAATTCTTTCCATGGGTTAATCCATCACTATACGTAGGCTTTCTGATCCCTGTGCCAAACCATGTAAGTTTATTTTCTCATTCTCCTGACACACTTTTCCCCCCTTCCCCATATAAAACTTTCCCTTTTCTTTGTGTCTACCACTTCATTTAGTCTCTATTCCTCTTCTCATGTGTCAGCCACTCATTTTACTGTTGCCTAGCTTTCTTTATTTCTTACTTTGCTTTATGTTTGTGTTCTTGGTGAAAAGGGCAAAAAAGTGAGTGTTGTTCACTTAGAAAATGCTATTTTGGGGAGTAAAGAAGATGGGTATTTTAAAGGATTATTTAGAAGACTATCCATTTTAGTATACAAAATACATGTTTCTACAGTGCTTTCTATTTCCATAACTTAAGGCAATTAAAATCAATGCAACTTACTGTACAAGCAGCTGAGCAACTGCATGATATTGTACGGTATTAGGAGCACAGTCTCTGCAGTCAGACTTCCTGGCTTCCTCACTCCACCACACCACTTTAATGCTGGGTAACTAACTACTCCTTATTCACTGTTCAGAGTATTCTATGTCTCTGCTTCTTTCTTTTTCATGGTCTTGACCCTGAGTCTCCACCCTACTGTAGCCACTGAACTTCATAGTCATAATCTTGACTTTATAACTAACCCTCTATAGTCTGAATTACCAGGATTTAACCTTCCAATCCCACCTCCCTAGAGTTCTCTTACTTTTATAACTTACTCATTAGAGTTCTCAAACTTCAACATTAATTTCACAAGATCTTATGATCTCCTTTTTCACTATCCATCATTCCCTCATGTACTTTTAACTCCTCTTTTCCATCATAATTCTGTGGTCCATCATTATAGTTACTTCTCTATATATCCTCAAGCCAAGCAAGATCCTCTCTCACTCCATCATGATCTCCTGAAAACCCAACTTCAGTTCAGCTAAGCTTTCAGCCTACCCTATACATCTACCCTCACAGCAGAATGTGACTGAAGAAAGGCACACAGTCAGGATGACTGGTCTTAGTTCACATGCATAACAGTGAACCTCGGCCTAGATTTGCACCCACATACTCTGCCTTTTCTCCTCTTACTATGAATGAGCAATCCCTACTAAGAGATAAGTCTGTCTGTAACCTGTACATTTGGCTCTCTCCCTTCTCACCTACTCAAGAACTTTATTCCAACCATTCTTCCTTCATTCTCTGGCACCATCCATTTTTTCCCTATCAACTTGATCACTCACATAAGCATATAAATGAATAGAAATCTTTTTGTGTTTGGCAAAATTGTACCAAAGAATTGTCTATCTTCATCTTCTTCAGTTGCTTTTTTCCCATTGTCCTTTGAACTATTTCCAATTAGGCTTTTAACCCCATAATTCCATCAAAAGTGCTTTGGTTAAGGATTCTAAGGACAGGGGTGCCTGGGTGCTTGGTCGGTTAAGTGTCTACCTTTGGCTCAGGTCATGATCCCGGGGTCTTGGGATCAAGCCCCACGTTGGGCTTCCTGTTCAGCCAGGAGCCTGCTTCTACCGCTGCCTCTGCCGTTCCTTCTGCTTGCACTTTCTCTCACGTGCATGCACGTGCTCTCTCTCTCTCTCAAAAAAAAGTAAATAAAATCTTAAAAAAAAAAAAAAGGATACCAAAAACATGCATGTTTCCAAAGTTAGCGGTCAATTCTCAGTCTTTGTCTTACTTGGGTAGTCAGCTGCATTTGACAGAATGGAATCCTTTTTTTTTTTTTTTTTAAGATTTTACTTATTTATTTGACACAGAGAGAGAGTACAAGCAGGGGGAGCAGCAGAGGGAGAGGGAGAAGCAGGCTTCCCATTGAGAAGGGAGCCCGATGTGGGGCTCAGTCCCAGGACCTTAGGATCATGACCTGAGCTGAAGGCAGATGCTTAACTGACTGAGCCACCCAGGCATCTGACAGAATGGAATCCTAAATCCTGCTTGAAACACCTTCTTCAGTTAGCTTCTGGGACGGCATAAGCTCCTGTATTTTCTGGCCTCTTCATTTTCTTATTCACCCTGTTTGCCTGAACTTGAAAAGCTGGCGTGCCTCAAGGCTCAGTCCTTGGGGAAAAAATTGTGTTTTCTTGCTAGACTCCCTTAGTGATCTCATTCAGGCTCATAACTTTTAAGACGATCTATAACACTGGTAGCTTCCAGTTTTGTATCTTAAATGCAGCTCTCTTTCCTTTTTCAAACTCTTCCATCTAACTTCTTTTTCAACATATCCACTTGATAGAGGTACCTAATAGGCACCTTAAACTTAACCTGTCCAAAACAGAACTATCACTTTTCCTCTAAATTTTTCCTTCAAGACTTCTACTTTAGTAAATGATAGTTTCATTCTCCCAATTGCTCATACCCAAAATATTTGTCAAAACATAATTTTTTAAGAGACAGGAACATGACTTACAAATATAAAGTGAGCACTTGCCAAAAATTTATTAGCTCACATATGTTGAAAACGGCAGGGTGGTAAAGCTGATACAAGAAGTCAGTCGGGAAAGCAAGACAAATAAGTTTGCTAAACTGGAAACAAGAGTGGTTAATAATCTTCAAGACAATAAATCTGTTGAGGTTATCTTCTTTACTATATAGAAAATACTTGCATCTTCATTGGACAAAAGTTTACAAGTGAACATACAACTTCACAGTAGTGCGTTATTTCAAAATAATAAATAGTAAGTCAACATTGGTACATGCCCTAGAGCATTAAGCCGTCTCTGTCAGGGCCTGTGAAGCAATGTCTAATATGTAAGGACACACAGTCATCCCTTTGTCTTATTTCCAAGTTTTATGTAATGTTTCTTAAGATTAGCCTTTAGCCATCATGGCTTCCGTCTTACTTTCACACTGTACCTCATCACATCTTGTCGACTCTACTTCTATAATCAGAACCTAATGACTCCTCACTATCTTTAGTCTGTCCGTCTGGTCTGAACCACCGTTATTTCTTGCTTAGATTGTTGACATTCTTCCTGAATGGTTTCCCTTACAGTTTCAAAATCTAGTTTCAATAAAGCAAACGGAATGATCCTATGGTAAAAGTTAGGATCATAGCACTTCTCTTGTGAAAATCTTCTGAGTTTACATCTTACTCCCCACCCTCTTCCCCAGATAAAAAGAAGTCTTTCCAATGGCCCATAACACCTTCCATGATCTGTATATCTCTCCAAGCTTATTATCTCTCTGAGATTGTCTCCTACAACACTCTGATCACTTACAACACTCAGCCTGTAAGGGCTGTCTTACTGTTTTTTTCAGCACCCTTAACATGCTTCTATCTCAAGGCTTTTTGGACTTGTTCTTTATGCTTGAAATATTCTTCTCCCAGATACTCTCCTGGCTCCCTCTCCACCTCCACTAGGTCTTGCTCAAATATCACCTTCTGAGTGAGGCCTTCCCTCACTACCCTATAAAAAATCCATCTCATTCACCCACATTTCTGCCCCTGACATTCCATTACACTTTTCTCTGCTTTGTTTTTCTCCATAACAATTATTACCTTCTGACATATATATTATTTATTGAAGGCAAATATTTTTGTCTGTTTTGTTCATCAACTTGTCCCAAAAACCTAGAATAGCACCTGACACATGGAAGTTATTCCAATATTTTTGAATGAGTAGATTAGTGGATAGAATATTAATTTTCCATCTATTCCTAATAACAATAACCATTTATTATTTTCTTTCTAGATGGTCCATATTAGCTTTAAAATGAAGCTGTTATTTATTTATTTCTGATTTCCATCCTAATATTGTTTCTAATTCAATCAAATTAAGACCAGTTACTGTCTACACATAAGACACTGCGTTGGTCCTATGGAGGACACAAGGATTTGCAATCTAATTAGGGATATAAGACAAACAGATGAAAAGTTAAATGTTAAGAAAAAAATATAAGTAATGTTTCAAGCCAAAAAATTGATGAAATGTTAGAAACAGAAATACTTAATTACTAAAATAGTTTGCTTTCTGAGCCTAATGCTTAGACATTGTAAAATGAAAAATTTATGGACAGTAAAGTATTTTCCAAAATAAAAGAAAGGAACTTAAATATACAAAATAATTAAGAAAATTCCAAGAGGTTACTCAATGACATTGTTTTTGAAAAAAAACTAAGAAACTCATTGTGAGGTGCAAATGTAAAGGAAAAAAATTGTATTTCAAGCTCTTGAGCATGAAGACCTTGCATGAAGGCCTGTTTTGGGGTAGAAGATGACCCATTTGTTCATGGTATTTCTTCAATGTTCTTATCTTTCTCTTGTTCAGGATTTGTTTTGTACTGAATTCCACATTCTGCTTATTTTTCAAATTCTGTCCTTTCTGTCTGGCCTTTCCCTACATACACACACACACACACACACACACACACACACTCCTGAGTGTGTTTAGTGGAATGACCAGTTCTTCTGTAGCTCTGATCATAGAACTAGAAGCTCATTTACTAAGGTGTATTTTAGTTTCGAACCAAGGCCTCTGCCAGCGGTTTACCATTTTTGGTTCCCCAATCTTGTCACAAAAAGAAGTTTTTAAAATATATTGAGGCTGCCCCTCTAGCCATAATCTAAGCATCTCAAAATCATATCTACACAAGTTAGATCTCAATATAACTAGTGCCGCTCTGAAAAGAATGTGCTTTGCTTAAGGAAAATGTTTATGTTTCATTCCCTGGCTTCTTCCAAAAAAGGTTTCAAGCTCCTTAGGTAAATGGAGAACAATGAAAGCAGCTTTATCAGCACAGCTTGTTTAATTTCTTTTGGAAGTAACACTGCTAACCTTTCTGAAGTATTTTAGTTGATACTGAAGGAAAGAAATGCAATTTGTACTGAGAAGCTACCAAATATAGCTGAAGTCAGAAGATAAATATAATGTTCTTATTAAGGCCATGTCCTCCTCCCATTTTGAAATTCCCTACCCTTAGGGCAGGCACCAAGCTGTCTACGTTTGATGCAATACTAACCTTATCAGTAATGTTAAATAAATAGGAAATAATGAATCCCTAGATTGACTATGGCAGTTAAAAGACATGTTCTCTGTCAAAATGGATCATAAGCAACAAGTTCAGACAAACTTCTTTTTTGAATAACCAAATCTTTACTATTTGTTTTCACAATAGACCTTGGTCTTTAAATATAGCCAGCAAATGAAAGGGTTTTAAAAACCTAATAATCTTCCTAATTTATAGCAAAGTTGGACTTAAGTGTTATGTATTCAGGGTGCTCAACATTTGTTCATCATTTCTATGTTACAGAACTTCCCTTTATAAATGTAGGTCAAATGAAAATCGTATTTCCTTTGCTTTCTCTAAAGTCATTCTTAATTTCTTTTTCTTTCTGTGCTATTTCTGCTTCCCTTGATGCTTAATGTTCCGAAGTAGTTGAGAATGTCAAAAATATATTGCCCTAGATAGGTACATGGCTAGCTATTATTACACTCTATCATCAAAAAGTTCTTTCAATTTTAGGAAGAAATCTGATATAAATCTTGAGAATATTTTTTTAATATTAGGGTCAAATAAATCCCATGTGCTAATGACAATATGGATTAATTTTTATTACTAATGTTGTTTTTTCAAAAGTGTTAAATTTTTGTCTTAGGAAATTTATTCCTTTACAAGTCTAATGAAGGTTTGGACCTTCTTTGTAATGCTGATTTTTGAAGTCATCATCACAGCTTTGTTTATAACCTATGCCATTAATAATATTATTAGACCAGAAATTAATAACAATAATAATCACAACAAACTTTTATTAGGCATTCACTGTACACTAAGCTCTGCTTTTCATGTTCATAAGTCATTTAATCATTGGGAAGCACTAACATTAAATTCTTAATAGATAAGAAAGATGCAATTTGGAAAGATCATCAAATTTGCTCTAGGTAATGCAGTGAAAGTAGGTCATGCTGCCAATAAAAGTGGGAGAAAAGGGATATGAACATAAATCTGTTAGACAACGTTTCCTGAACAAAGAACTTTGTTGTATGATCTCGTTTATTTATTTTACAAATCACAGAAGATAAGTGTAATATTATACCAATTGTATGGATGAAGAAACTGAGATAGTTAATTACTTTACTCAAGATTACATAGCCACTGAATAACTAACTCAGTATTTATTGAATGACTCAGTCAGCAAATACTTTTTGAATGGCTACTATGCCTGGCATTGTATTAGGCTCTGGGTTTATGAAGATGACAAAGACACATTCACTGTCCTGGCAGGGATTTATTGCCTAAGGAGAATCAAAATAAACATTTTTAGTGCTTAATAGAGGAGATACCCACAGGGCCCTAGGAGAGTCCACTGGAGAGCAGTACTCTAATTCAGATGGAGTAGGGTGGCAGCTGGTAAGAAGAAATGCTTCTTACCATGCAAAGTGAAGGATGAGTGAGAAGCATCGAGGTGAATAGAGGGAAGAGAGCAAGGATGTTCTGGGGAGAGAGACAAAAAGCATGCTCAAAGTCTAAGAGGAAAGAAGGCTTGACAATTTCAAGGAGTCATAGGTGCAGCCAACAGAATAAAATGAGAAGGAGATAGGGAGAGGGGAGGGCAGGGAAGTAGCAGGCATGAGGCTGTGGAGTTCCTGGGATGCTGTCCTAAGATGCCAGACGTTTTATTCTGAAGGCAATAGCTACAAAATTAACAGATCAGATCAAAAAGATCTGGCAGGTGTGGAGGTGAAGGTGGGAAGAGCATGAAGCCACTGTGGTAGATGTTACAAAATGATACAGCTTAAACTAGATCATTGACTGCAAGAATTGAAGAGTAGGGTTGGGTGGGAGGAGCAAAGATAGTGAAGTAATAGAACTGGCAATATTTGGTAAATGACAGGTTGAGGACCCTGAGAGAAAAGGGGTATTTTAAGATGACTTCCAAGTTTCTGGGAGCTTTTTGTGTTTCATAGGTTTTGTGTGAAGAGCATGTCTATGTGATATGACTAAATCAGCTGCAGATGCTCTTTGACTAATCTATTCGCCCTTAAATTTTTAAGTGATTAACTGTGGAGTTTGTTTTTTTTACTCTGAATTATATCCATTATACAGCTAGAGTAGTTCAGATGCCAAACCGTTCCAATGTCTAAACTAAATGAATTAGTCAAGAGATGATTCCTTAATTCTTTTTTTTTTAAATGATTTTTTATTATATTATGTTAGTCAACATACAGTACATCCCTGGCTTCCGATGTAAAGTTCGATGATTCATTAGTTGCGTATAACACCCAGTGCACCATGCAATACGTGCCCTCCAATACCCATCACCAGTCTATCCCATCCCCCCACCCCCCTCCCCTATGAGGCCCCAGTTTGTTTCTCATAGTCCATAGTCTCTCATGCTTCATTCCCCCTTCTGATTACCCCCCTTTCTTTATCCCTTTCTTCCCCTACCCATCATCCTAGTTCTTATGTTCCATAGATGAGAGAAATCATATGATAATTGTCTTTCTCTGCTTGACTTATTTCACTTAGCATTATCTCCTCCAGTGCCGTCCATGTTGCAGCAAATGTTGAGAATTCGTTCTTTCTGATAGCTGAGTAATATTCCATTGTATATATGGACCACAGCTTCTTAATCCAGTCATCTGTTGAAGGGCATCTCGGCTCCTTCCATGATTTGGCTATTGTGGACAATGCAGCTATGAACATTGGGGTGCATATGGCCCTTCTCTTTACTACGTCTGTATCTTTGGGGTAAACACCCAGTAGTGCAATGGCTGGGTCATAGGGTAGTTCAATTTTTAACTTTTTAAGGGACCTCCACACTGTTTTCCAGAGTGGCTGTACCAACTTGCATTCCCACCAACAATGTAGGAGGGATCCCCTTTCTCCACATCCTCTCCAACAATTGTTGTTTCTTGCCTTGTCTATTTTTGCCATTCTAACTGGCGTAAGGTGGTATCTCAGTGTGGTTTTGATTTGAATTTCCCTGATGGCTAAAGATTTTGAACGATTCCTTAATTCTTGTCACTGAAATTTCCACTTACTTTTAAAATTGCAAAGTTGATGGTTATGTTTTTCCTGCACATCCTTGGCTACTTAGTGATAGAGCATCATCCATTCATACAGTGAAGGTGGAAAGAGAAAAAAAATTAATATGTTGATCAAAAGGAGCATTTGAAAACTGCTGATTCAGTTAATAATTTTTTTTCCATACTCAGTCTTTTGCCTATGCATTCTGAAGTGATGTTTACGTAATCTGGGAATAAAAAAATAGTAAGTGTATTTTTCCAAATCATGAATCTGTTTGGAGAATGAAGGTGAGAGACTTGGAATCCCACGAAAGTACTCTATTCTGTCCTAAACAGTATCCCTGATCTGAGAATTCTCTGGGAATATTGGGGTTAGTCCCAACACAATGTATTCTGGAATAGTGTAGAAGTGCCTGGCCTGCTTAGAGGGATAGAGAAAGGAGATTTCAATGTGCAGGTATTAGTGTTCAGTGTACTGGGCTTCTGAGAATTATTCAGTAGTCAGCCCCTTCTAAGAATCAAAAGCCAGTAAAATTCCAGAAAGTACATGTCCAGCCTTTTGTATAGAGGCAGCTTTTTATTTGCCCATCTCAACACGGAACAGCAGCAGTTGGGTAGAAAACGTGGCAGGGCAGAACAAATGAGAAAAAAAGGTTGAAGGTTAACCCTCAAATCTTTAACTACATGGTTAAAGAAGAAATCCAGTGACTAGCAAGAAAGGGTCTTGAAGATGAGAGCTGACATGCTTGCTGATGATCCCCGAGACACAGGGGAAGGGGATTTGTAGCAAAGAATGAGTTGAATTTGGCCAAAGCTGGGCAGTGATGATGGTTATTCTACAGCTTTGCCTGAGCTGATGGAAGAATCAAGGAACCAGATCCATGTCCGCCAGCAGAGAAAAAAACCATGAACCAGGTGGCCCTCTGCCACCTCCAGAGTCTGTGTAAGCCCCTCACTGTCACCTGAGTACGCTCAAAGCCTCAACGACAAGGGGGAAAGTTCTAAGAAGCATCCTGAAGTGACTGAGTAGTTTCCCAGAAGAAATCCAGTTTAAAAACCAGAAGTGACTGAGTTGTCCTAAAGGAATTCAAGTTTGCACTATCAAATGGAATTGAGGCTTGAGACCTAAGCGTGTTATCGGAAGTGTGGTTATATGAGGGTGGACTGTTTTGAGTTATTGCAAAATTATTGCAAAATTTCAAAATTATTATCAGGGTGTGGGCTGCTGGCCAGAGGTTGATGATTCAGGGCTCATGTATTGTGCATAGTAGTGGAAAGAGGATAGGCTTTAAAATAGACAGGTGTGATTCCTCCACTTGACCTTCGGAAAAGTATTTTATTTCATTGAGCTTTAGTAACCTTCCCCCCCCCAGTAAAATGGGTTTAAAAAAGAAAAAGAAACATGTTTTTGTAAAAATGTATACTTTACCACACTAGAGAATCTGACTATTGCTATACAGTGGAAAAAACACCAGACTGTAAGAAAGATGCCATTGGCCTGTGTCATAGCTCTGCTGCATATTCAACAAGTGACTTGTTTCCTTTTTTTAATACTCCCTGCAAAGAATTAGGTAGGTTGGAAATTATCTCTTTCTTCAAAGTATGAGAGAACTCATGAATATGAACCCTGGTTCCAACATGGGTTAATCTTTAATATTTTTTTCCTATATGAAATGAGCTACATAGGCTTTATAATCCATTATTCAATTCTGATAATTTATATTTCCCGAGAAAAGCAACCATTTCACTGAGATTTTAAATTTCTTTGTAAGCATGTGTAGACAGCATTTACTGAAACATTTTAAATTTCCTCTTCATCTATTTTCGTAGTTCCTTTCCTATTTTTAGATTTGTTGTTTTTCTACATTAAATTTCTGATAGTTTTGTCAATGTTATTGCTTTCATTTCAAAAGTCCAGCTGTGTTATCTTTAATTCCTCTTTATTACGGTGGGTTTTTTTGAATTTCATTTTCATGTTAATTATTTCCTTCTGCTTGCTTTTCTTGGGCCTTTAATTTTCTCTTTTAAAATTCTTGAATTGGGGGCGCCTCGGTGGCACAGCGGTTAAGCGTCTGCCTTCGGCTCAGGGCGTGATCCCGGCATTCTGGGATCGAGCCCCACATCAGGCTCCTCTGCTATGAGCCTGATTCTTCCTCTCCCACTCCCTCTGCTTGTGTTCCCTCTCTCGCTGGCTGTCTCTATCTCTGTCAAATAAATTAAAAAAAAATCTAAAATAAAATAAAATTCTTGAATTGAACATTATTTTGAATGTGTTCCCTCTATTCCATTATTTGTAAGATTTTAATAAAGATTGCCATTAATTATTTTTTTAAATATTTGGTAGAATTCACCAATGACACTGTGTGGTCTTGGGCTTTTCTGTGCTGGGAGATTTTTGATTCCTAAATCAAGTTTTATTTTTGTTATTGGTCTAAGAAGACTTCCTATTTCTTGCATTCAAGATGCTTGATTCAATTGTGGTAATTTGTGAGTTTTTAGGAATTACCTGGTTTTCTTTCTAAGTTATCTGATTTGTTAGTATATAATTATTTATTAGTAATCTGTTACCACACTATGTTTTCTGTGGTTATCTGTGTATTGTTTCTTTTCCAGTTCTCATTTTGTTTTGGAAACTTCTCTCTTTTTTTTCTTAATTAATATAGTTAAAGCATTGCCAATTTTGTTTATTTGTTTGGAAAAACTGGTCGTTACTTTCAATGTTATGTTATTGTTTATTCTGGTATCTATATTATTTATTTCTGATTTTCCTCAGTTATTTCCTTCCTCTATTAAATTTCAGCTAAGGTTCTTCTTTTTCTAGTTCCTTCTGGTGTAATGTTAAGTTGTTTATTTGAACTTTTTTTTCTTAGTACAAGGATTTATAGCATAAATTTCACTCTTTGCTACATCCCATAAGTTTTGGAATATTGTGTTTTCCTTTTCTTTCGTTTTGAGGCATATTTTGATTTGCCATTTGCTTTCTTATTTGACCCATTGCTTGTGCAGCAGTGTGTTGTTTAATGTTTACATATTAAATATTTAATATTAACATTATAGATTTCCCAGCTTTGTTTTCTTGTTGATCTTTAGTTTTGTACCATTGTGGTTGGAAAATATGCTTTTCTTAAATTTCACTTTTCTTAAACTTATAACATTTGTTATATCTCTTGTTATGTGTTGTAACCAGGGGATTGTTCTATGTGTACTTGAAGAAAATGTGTACTCTATTTTTCTTGGATGGAATGGTTTATATATATCTTTTAGAACCAAGTATTCTTCAAGTAAAAAAATGTTCCTGTTGGAAAAAAAAAAAAAAACAACAACCTTTAACTGAGGCTACTCTTTTAAAATAAAGCATATCAGAGGGGAAATGTGGGAGAAGAATGGGTGAAATAGGTGAAGGGGATTAAGAGTACACTTATGATGAGCACTGAGTAATGATGTATGGAAGTGTTGAATCACTGTATTGGACACCTGAAACTAATATAATGCTGTATGTTAACTATACTGGAATTAAAAAATTTAATTAAAAAATTAAAAATAAAATTCTCAAATTGGACATGATTTTCATTTATTTTCTGTATTTAAAATAATAAATATTTAAGAATATTTACTCTATTAATAAAGTATTTAAGGCCATGAAATTACAGTTTATAATGTTTAGATTTGATATGTGGCATTTTCAACTTTATTATTTTCAAAATAGTTTGTTATTGACACAGTATTTTGAGCTTTTATATCTCTAAGCAATTTGATTTAAAGAGTATTATAGTCATATTTATGTAAAATTTCTATTTTATAAGATTATGTAACTTTTTGCTACCAGGTATTTGATCAATGCTTATAATCGTTCAATTGAAATTTGAGATGCAGGCATATTTGTTGTTGCTAAAACAGCATAATATTTGAAAATGTGACTATTAATTCTGTTTCAAAAGTAACAGAGCTATTTGTTATGTTCTGACTTACATCTCTTATTTGCTTTTTACAGACTGACAATGGATTGTTCAAATACTGTACAGTAGTCATATCTATTCCTCTTTTATATTTCTAGTTGTGTTTTTCTTGATGTTTTTTTTTTTAAATGGAGGTTTTTTTTTTTTTTTTTTTTTAAGATTTTATTTATTTATTCGACAGAGATAGAGACAGCCAGCGAGAGAGGGAACACAAGCAGGGGGAGTGGGAGAGGAAGAAGCAGGCTCATATCAGAGGAGCCTGATGTGGGGCTCGATCCCATAACGCCAGGATCACGCCCTGAGCCGAAGGCAGACGCTTAACCGCTATGCCACGCAGGCGCCCCTTTCTTGATGTTTTTGATGCTATATTATTCATCTGTAATAGTGGATCTATTTTGCTTTCAGTTTAGATGTTGCCTTTTATCAATCAAAAATGACTTTAATACTTTCTATCATATGTTTGACTTTGGCTAATGTTAATATTGTTATTTTGCTTTATTTGGAGAGTTTAATTCTTTACTGCTGTATTTCTTCCATATTTGTGATCATCTTTATAGATTACACCAGGAGTGTTTTTCTCCTTGCACAATCTAACTCATTTTTTTCACTAGGAACCAAAAATGCTCCCTTGAGTGCAAGGTTATTAAATATTTCCCCTGATTTTCACATGCTGTGTTATTAAACATGCCATATCTGAAGATATCTAGACCTTCATCCCAATTTCAGCACTTTTCCAACTGTTTTCCTTTCAACAGCCTATTTCTTTCTGTTTTTGATTAATTATAAGATTGATGTGGGGGGGATTGTTAAATTAAAACCACTTATTAGTAGAAGGCCTTAGGTTCTTCGACTATTTCTTTCACAGGCTTGAAATAAAATAGGCTAGATGACAAGAATTCCTGCTGTTTTCTTTTCATCTGTGTATGAAAAATGATCATTTTGGAAGCTAAAGAACATTTAGTCCTTTGAAATAAAAGTAAGAGTCCATGAAAGGTGAGAGGTGCCCTACACAAACAAGAGGATTAGAATGGGAGTTAACTGCTATTTCTACCCCATCTGCTTTCCAAATGTGGATCACTCCTTCAGATATGCATAAAACAGAAAACGTGGGCAAAGTCAGAGGCACATTCTTGTTCGGGAAACCTTTATTACTCTTGTCAGCCAAGCTGTAATCATGCTGACCATTGAAAGATACTATTTTCCTTATTCTCAGCTTGTGATTACCCAAGTAGATTTCTTCTAAAATTTGAGATCAACAGTAATGTAATTTCTGAGTTCCAAATCAATAGCTTCCTTTCTGTCTTTCCTTTTCCAACTAAATTGGGAGGAAAATGGTATAGATCTTGTCTAATGAATTTATTTACAGAAGATTTTCTTCTCTCTGTACATTATATGCTTTGGTTTAATTCCTGATGGATTTTGTATTCACTGTAAGAAACTTCCTCAAAGGAGCCAGAGGTTAAAGTTCTCTAACATGAAGACAAGTAAGCATTGACTCATTCTAATATTTCATCTCTTTGCAGTTTATAGATATTTATCTTTGACCTTTAGTCTCTCTTGCCAGGCTATCTCACCCAGAAGACAATTAAAGAGGAATGATTTTCCTAAGCAGTCACAAAGGACATAACTTTTTAAAAGAAACTGTCCACAATTTTTAAATGGTTAGTTTTTTTTGTATTTGTTATACTGTGACTGGTTAAAAATCACCCTTTTAAATCCTTGTCCTAAGATCTATGTCTTTGTCGTCCACTCTTTTTATTGGTTACTTTTTAAAAAAAGATTGAAGTGCAGTTGACATATAACATTATAGTAGTTTCAGGTGTATGACATGATGATTCAATATTTGTATACATGCCAAAATGACCACCACATGTCTAGTTACCATCTGTCACTACACATACTTACGAACAAATTTTTTCTTATGATTTCTTTCAAGATCTACTCTCTTAATAACTTGCAGATAAGTGATACAATATTATTAACTATAGTCACCATGCCGTACATTATATCCCCATGACTTATTTATTTTATGATTGGACATTTGTATCCCTTGCTCCCCTTCTCCTATGTTGCCTACCTCCCAACCCATCTCCCCTCTGACAACCACCAATCTGTTCTCTGTATCTATGAGTTTTATTTTGTTCATTGTTTTGTTTTTCAGATTCCACATATAAGTAACATTACCTGGTATTTCTTTTTCTCTGTCTGACTTGTTTCACTTAGTATAAACGCTTAATATCCATCCTTGCTGTCCCAAATGGCAAGATGGTATTCTTTTTTTTTTTTATGTATATTTGATACACGATGTTACATTACTTTCAGGTGTATAATATGGTGATTCAATAAGTCTATAAATTATGCTATGCTGGGGTGCCTGGGCGGCTCAGTCAGGTAAGCATTCAACTCTTAATTTTGGCCCAAGTCATGATCTCAGGGTTGTGAGATCAAGCCCTGTGCTGGGCTCTACAACTCAGTGGGGTGTCTGCTTGACACTCTCTGTCTTCCTCTGCCCCCCCCCATTCTCTCTCTCTCTCTAAAAAAAGAAGTTATGCTATGCTCACCACAAGTGTAGCTACCATCTGTCACCCTACAATGCTATTATAATACCATTGACTATATTCCCTATGCTGTGCTTTTTATCCCTGTAGTTTATTTATTCTGTAACTGGAATTCTGCTCTTCTTTATCTATTTTGACATCCCTACAAACCCTGCCTCTCTGGTAACCATCAGTTTGTTCTTGTATTATGGGTCTCTTTTTCTTTTTATTTGATGTTTCATTTGTTTTGTGTTCTAGATTCCACATATAAGTGAAATCGTATGGTATTTGTCTTTTTTTGTCTGACTTATTTCACTTTGCATAATACCCTCTAGGTCTGTCTATGTCATTGCAAATGGCAAGACCTCATCCTTTTCATGGCTGAGTAATATTCCATTATAGATATACCGCTTCTTCTTTATCCATTCATCTATTGATGGACACTTAACTTGCTTCCATATCTTGTTTATGGTAAATAGTGCTGCAGTAAACAAAGCATTTAATATATCTTTTTGAACTAATATTTTTATTTTCTTTGGGTAAATATATGGTAGTAGAATTATTGGATCATATGATATTCCTATTTATAAGTTTTTGAAGAACCTCCATACTGTTTTCCACAGTGGTTGCACCAATTTACATTCCCACCAATAGTGTAAATTATCTTTTCCCCACACCCTCACCAACACTTGTCATTTCTTGGGTTTTTACTACTAACCATTCTGACTAGTGTGAGGTGATGTCTCATTGTGGCTTTGATTTGCTTTTCCCTGATGATGGGTGATGTTGACCATCTTTTCATGTATCTGTTGGCCATCTGTATGTCTTCTTTGGAAAAATGACTACCCAGGCCCTCTGACCATTTTTAAATTGGATTATTTGATCTTTGGTGTTGAGTTGCATAAGTTCTTTTTTTTAAAAAGATTTTATTTAGTTATTTGTTTATTTATTTATATAGAGAACATGAGCAGAGGGAGGGGCAAAGGAAGAGGGAGGGGGAGAATCACAAGCAGACTTCTCAGACCCCAATGCAGACCTCAATCTCAACACCCTGAGATCATGACCTGAGCCAAAATCAGGAGTTGAACACTTAATCAACTGAGCCACCCAGGCACCCCAATAAATTCTTTACACATTCAGGATATTAACCCTTTATCAGATATATAATTTGCAAATACCTTATTCAGTAGGTTCCTTTTGGTTTTGTTGATAGTCTCCTTCACTCTGCATAAGCTCTTTATTTTGGTGTAATTAGTCCCAATAATTTATTTTTTATTTTGTTGCCCTTTTTCTGAGGAGACAAATCTAGAAAAATGTTGTGTTGGCTGATGTCACAGAATGAATTCCTATGTTTTCCTCTAGAAATTTTATGGTTTCAGATCTCACATTTAGGACTTTAATCCATTTTGAGTTTATTTTTGTGTACCATGTAAGAAAATGGTCATTTTATTCTTTTACGTGTAACTCTCCAATTTTCCCAGCACTATTTATTGAAGACTGTCTTTTCCCCATTGTATATTTTTGCCTCCTTTGTCATAGACTAATTGACCATATAAGTGTGGGTTTATTGGGCTCTCTATTCTGTTCCATTGATCTATGTGTCTATTTTTGTGTCATACCACACTGTTTTGATTACTACAACTTTGTAGTATGTATTGAAACCTGGGGTTGTGAGATACCTCCAGCTTTATTCTTCTTTCTTAAGATTTCTTTGGCTATTTGGGGTCTTTTGTGGTTTCATACAAATTTTAGGATTATTTATTCTAGTTTTATAAAAAAGGCTATTGGTATTTTAATAGGGATTACATTGAATCTATAGATTACTTTTGGTAGTATGGACATTATAGCAATATTAATTCTTCTAATTCATAAGCATGGAATATCTTTCCATCTGTGTCATCTTCAAAGTTGTAAGTAGAATTGTTTTCTTAATTGCTCTTTATGACTTTGTTACTAATGTAAAGAAATGCAACTGATCTGTGTATTTTTCTGTATCCTGCAGCTTTATGGAATTTGTTCATTATCTCTAATAGTTTTTTGGTGGAGCCTTCAGGCATTGTTTACAACAGCCAAGATATGGAAGCAGCCAAGATGTGCATCAAGAGATGAAGAGGCAGGCTGGCTATGGCACCCAGAACTTTCTGTCATCTATATCATCAGGGTGGAGGGCAAACACAAACCTTGGCACTCCTCAGCCCCTCCAACCTGGAGAGAGTTCCAGCAGATCCCCTGCTATTTGGTGGATTTCTAAGGCTGGATCTTTTATATTCTAGTTGCTGTTTTGAGCTGCAGCTTTTTTCTGTTCCCAGGGGCAGATGAATCTGCTCACAGTCCCTCAATACTGTCCCTCTGACTATAGTTCACATTAGAAATGGGGGTTCCCTTTATTACCATGTCTTCACTTTCTTGCTGTTCTGTATGTGGTCTCTCTAGGTTTTGTTGTGCAGAAGCTATTCAGTCAACCCTCAGTTCTTCTTCAGGAGAAATTGCTCTATAGATTTGGTCCATAGAAGAGGTAAGTTCAGGGTCTTCCTACATTGCCATCTTGGGCCAGAATTCAAGACTGAATTCTTTTTTATGGCCAAGTAATATTCCATTGCGTGTATGTACTGCATTTTCTTTATCTAGTCATCTATTGATGGGCATTCTGGTTGCTTCCATATCTTGGCTAAATTTTTCGAAAAACTTTGTGCTGTTTTCTGTGGCTGTGACCAGTTTACATTTCCTACTAGTGATACACTCTACATCCTTGCTAACACTTGCTATATCTTGGGTTTTTTTTTTTTTCTTCTTTCTTTTCTTAACTAAACAAATCCTAACAGGAATGAGGTCATATCTCATTATGGCTTTGATTTTTATTTCCCTGGTGATTAGTGATATTGAGCATCTTTTCATGTGCCTGTTGGCCTCTGTATGTCTTTGGAAAAATGTCTGTTCAGCTCCTCTGCCCATTTTTAAATAAGATTTTTTTGTTGTTGTAATTGAGTTGTGTGAGTACTTTATATAGTTTGCATATTAATCTCTTATTGGATATATGTTTTGAAAATATTTTCTCCCATTCAGTACGTAGCCTTTCATTTGATTGCTGGTTTCCTTTGCTGTGCAGAATCTTTTTACTTTGGTGTACAAACGGTCCCTGACCTATAATAGTTCAACTTACAAATTTTCAACTTTACAATAGTTTGAAAACAATACCATGTTCAGTTCAAATTTTGAGTTTTGATCTTTTTCCAGGCTAGTGATACAAAGTATAATATTCTTTTATGATGCTGGGCAGTGGCAGTGGACCACAGCTCCCAGTCAGTCAGGTGATCACAAAGGTAATCATCCAGTACACTTACAACGATTGTGTATCCACACAGGCACTCAGTTTTTCACAGTATTCAATAAATTCCATGAGATATTTGACAATTTATACAAAACTAGGCTTTGTGTTAGATGATATTTCCCAACTGTAGGCTAACATAAGTCTAGGCTGAGCTATGATGTTCACTACTTCAGGTATATTAAATGCATTTTTAACTTGCAATATTTCAATTGATGATGGTTTATCGGGACATAACCCCATTGTAAGTCAAGGAAGATCTGTGGTCCCATTTGTTTATTTTTGCTATTGTTGTCCTTATCTTTGGAGTCAGGTCCAAAAACTCATTGCCAAGACCAATACCAAGAAACTTACCACCTATGTTTTTTTCTAGGAGTTTAAAAGTTTCTGATCTTGCATTCAAGTCTTTATTTTAAATTAATTTTTGTGTACAGTATAAGGTAGTGGTCAAGGTTCGTTATTTTGCATATGACTGTCCAGTTTTCTCAGCTATATTTATTGAAGACACTGTCCTTTCCTCATTGTATATTATTGCCTTCTGGTTACATTTTCTTATATTTTAGTAACTTCAGTTACTTCCAGTTGATTGTTTCTTAAGAATCTGTCAGAGCTGAACAATGGTTAAAGGAAAATATTCTTATCATTAGCAAGGGTCTTTCTGTACACAGGGGCCACAGAATGCTAGGGTAGGCTTCAAAGAATACACAGATCACACATATAATGAGATAGTGGCAAGCAAACAATTAATTAAAAACCATAACAACATTACATTGAAAATTAAAAACATACAGCTAAAAACATTTCAAAGACCTAGAGAAAATACCAGCTTAGAGAAAATACTCTTAAAACAGAGATATTGTGCTTGCTATATAAGTGATAAAAGAGTTTGTCTTTTTCTGGCTTGTTGATTACTGATATTTATGTGTCTCAAATTGCTTGCTTACTTACTAGGAATGTAGCGTTAATTAGGCCAAAGTTACAGGTCTAATTCCTATGCGAGTTGGTTAGACAGAGTGATGTATTGGCATAGGAGTAGGTATCTTTCCAAAGGCATTGCTTTCCAATACCGTGGCTGTATTTATTAGGCAGTTGATGGAGAAACCTGTTAAACTTTCGAAGCCTCAGGTCCCTCATCTGTAACATAGGGGTAGTAGTCTCTTGCCTTTCACTCTCAAAGGAGTGTGAAGGATCAGGGAGATAATGAAGTTGGATGTTCTCTTTAAAACTGAACAATGTGACACAAGTACAGGTTATAGATTAGTGCTATTCTAGTCATATGTTACAATCTCCGTTGTCTTACAAACCATACCTCTGATGTGCAGGGATGGCGAATCATTTCCATTTTCTAGACTGTCCTGGTTTCAGTAGTGAAAATCCCATGTTCCTGGGAAACCCCACTATTCTGGAAAACCTGAACTATTGTTCACCCTATAATATATAGGAGTCTGTAGTGCATAGGCTATAACTAATTCTCAGTTCAGTTGTGGTTTCCATCTTGAACAGCATGTTCATTAATTCACTCACTCCTCATAAATTTTAGATCATCCACAATGCAACAGCACTTTTCAAGACAATGAGTATATAATGGTAAACAAAACACATTGGGCTTCTGCCCTCCGCGAAAAGGCCATTCTATTCTGAGAGAAATTAAAGCAAGTAAATATACAAATAAGAATACAACTGCAAGTTGGAAGAAATGTGCTAAAGAAAAAGAACAGGCTTCTATGAAAGACAATGAAAGAGGAGATCTTTAGACTGTCTGAATGAAAGAAAAATTCCTTTTAGATACTACAAAACAAAAATGGAAATTTTTTGAGAGTAATTAGAACATAGAATTGATATTTGGGGAAAGACAAGGAGGTGTTTTGCCGAGTAAAAAAGTAGGAGTAAACATTGTTGCAGTGTGGCTGCTAGCAAGATAAGGGTAATTAAGGCAAAGGACACTACTCATGGATCAATCAGCACTCTGAGAAGAGAGCAAATGAGGCTTGTATAAGACAAATTGTTATAATCAGGTCAAATTATTCCAGTATGTTCTGGGGTGTTTGAAGACATCTGTCTTGGAGTTAAAACTGACACAACCTATATTCAAAGAAAGAGGAAGGGTTATTGCAACCTATGTGGTAGTGTTCCCCTTAAGGCTGCCTCCCCAAATGGACTTTCCCCTGAAGGAGCTGAATTCCTCTGTGCTCTTGAGTGCCACCAGCAGGTGACTGAAGAGTAGAATGAACAAAATCATAACCTGTAAAATCGCGATGTCAGCATATGAGTTACTTTATCTAATTCGACTGTTCATCTAATCATATCAATTATTATGATTCAGTCAGAGGACTATGTCTAATAGAATGGATAATTCTGTTTTTAATTTTGCACTTATAAATTGGATGAAATAATAGAATAAATCTGTTTTTTGATTACTTACTTTGCGGATAGGTGTATAGGGCAGCCCCTTTGAGAGCTTTAGGTCCCCAAATCTCTCTCTTGCCATAGAATTAGGACTTAAAACTATATTTTATTGAGGACTTTCCCTCTCTACAATATATTCTCTCTAATTTTTAATTTCTTTTTGAAATAAGCATGCATACATTTTTGTACATTTTTTTTTCTTTTTTTTTTTAAAGATTTTATTTATTTATTCATTCGACAGAGATAGAGACAGCCAGCGAGAGAGAGAACAAAAGCAGGGGGAGTGGGAGAGGAAGAAGCAGGCTCATAGCGGAAGAGCCTGATGTGGGGCTCGATCCCACAACGCCGGGATCACGCCCTGAGCCAAAGTCAGGCCCTTAACCGCTGTGCCACCCAGGCGCCCCTGTACATTTCTGAAAATAGATAATCATATTTTACATGTTGTAAATGTTAGATTGGATATTGAGCAATTGATGTGCATGCATTACTATTATAAACAGGCAAAATAGAGGTTGAGAGAAATTTTTATCATTAGAGAGTTATTTTTTAGATTAAATACATGATTCTCAGCTGTTTTTTTTTTTTAAAACAATCAGTTACTCCTATCTTCTTTTGTGGACCCCACCTTTAGAAAGTCTGGACACTATCAAATAATGAAGTGTTTTTCCATTTTTTATTAATTTCACATGTATGATTCAGAACGTCTGCCATGAGATATCTAGAGTTACTTGATAAGTTGCTGTAATTCCAGCCAATTACAAGAAACAATCATGACATGTTATTGGTGAATAAGTGTTAAATTAGATGTCAGAATAGAAAAAGCAATAAAATTGCTGATAATTTGTTGATGGAAAAAGTGTTATTTTAAGTTTCTTGAGGTAAAAACCATTGTATTTAAGCAACTATTTTAATTTGAATAATACTCTTATTTCATGTTAATACTATTTCAGAGTCCACAAACTATCAGCAGCCAGTTGTATCTTTCTAAGAACTAAAGATACAATGTCTACCCACTTATTTTTTCACACTTAGCTATGTACTGCTTTGTAATAATTCATATTTGTTCATAGATGTATGCGTGTCTTACCTACCTAAGAAGGTCCATTTGTTCCTTTGTCCATTTATCCTTTCATCCATCTAGAAATCCTTCAGTAGTAGGCATGGTGTTAGGTACAGAGGAGTCAGAGGAAAAAGACACAACCTTTTCATTAAGGCACTCAGAGTTTAGAAGAGCTCATGGTTCCTGTAACATAATAAATTTCCTGACAGACACCATGGAAATAAAGGAAAAGCACTGCAGATATTGGCTTGCATAAAGTTAACATCTTTACATGACATTTTATTTTTTGGTTTTTCCTTCTCAGGTCTTATTGCCATAGTAGTTAAAATAAAAATGAGATTAAACAGAACCATTCAGTATCACCTACTTGGGCCTATTGCAGAGTGGTTCATTAAAAAAAAAAAAAAGAAAGAAAAAAAAAGAAAGAAAAAAGTCACATCTGGTAAACATTAAACAGATGAGCTTAATAAGCTACCTCATACTTCAGTAAATAATTGACATTTTTCTTCAGACTTTAAGAAAAATGTCAGAGCTCCTTTTTCACTTGTAAGAAATCAGTCTTCAGCTGGGGAAGTGCCTTTTTCAAGGAAATCATTGCTTATATTTGAATGAGAAGGGAGCATCTTTAAGGTAAGCCTAGTACATTTTGATCAGAGATTTATGCTTTCCCAACCAGACTCATTAACTATGAGTTTGGGTCTAGAAGAATGACACAAGTGCCAAGGTTTAACAGAGGGCACAAAAGGAATACCAACCTTCTAGACTCTTAGAGCCATTTGAGATACCAAATTCTAAGTAATTTTCAGGTCATGGTCAAAAACATAGAAGAGGCATTCTTCCATTTAGCACTCTCCCTACCTGTTTTAACTTCTCAACATTGTGAATTTGGTTCATTTATTTGGTCTTTTATGCCAGCCTAAACTGTGGTGTTCAGGGATTCATACGTGTAAATGTATATAAACTCACAAATAATTACATATTTAAATATATTTAAAAATTTAAATGACCTCTTGTCTATTCTTTAAGCAGATTGTTCCAATTTCCCATCAGTATGACCTGATCTAGGTCTGGAAATTAATTAATAATAGTTAAAATACTTTTTGCAAGACAGTATGCTTAGTGTGAAAGATGGACTTTTCTCACTTAACCATCATAACTACTATGTATGGTTTGAGTCAGTATATTCTTAGGATATGCTCAAGAAACTAAGACTAGCTCAAGGTTTCAGAGAAGTATGTGATAGTGCTATGATTCGAAAACTATTGCCATTGTTCATTTTAGCTGACAATAATTGTAAGACAAAACTTGGTTAGTTTTAGAAATTAAAGATATGCCTAATCCTTTAGTGCTTTGGTACCGTTTTCTTTACATATGCAGAGAATACATGCTATCCCTTCTGGCTACAGTGCTGTTTCCTCTTAATCCGTCACTGGGCAAACTTTCTTGCTAATTTTTCAAGTCACAGCTCAGGATTACCTCTCTGAAGAAGATATGCCACCAAACTGGGCTGATTTCTTTTGTAACACCCCGCATGTAGCTTTTTCTCAAATAATTTAAACTCTGTCCACAACTGTATGGTCGGCTTCTAACATGGAAGTGCCATGGAATACACATTTGTTGAATGAATGGACTAACGAGTAACCCACCTAACAAATTATTCTGAATTAGGTTAGAATTATATGTTGGGCATACGAAATGTTGCAGCCAGGGATCAAAGAGTAAAAATATCCTAAGGAAAGGACAAGCATGGCTGATTCATGAGGCATAATAGTTTGAGGAGATCAAACGTACCCATAGAAAAAATTTTATCTGTTTAGAAGGGAGAAATAGGACGACAAGTGAGACAAGCTAAACATCTAATTGCTGAGAGCGTGGGGAGTAAAACAAGGACGAGAGTAACACAAAACTAAACTAGAGATATTTCCTGGAGCAAACTGTTAATCCCATAATTTCCCTTTCTGAAACACCCAGGTGTTTTGGAACTAATGTTGATCATAGAGTTCAGTTGTGTTCTTAAACCATGGTGCAACCACAAGCAAACTGAATATTGTTGTATTTTTTTTAAAGCACTATGTAAATGACCCTATAAATATGCTAAACGCCAACTGCTTATTTTTGCCGTCCATTAGAGAAGAAAATTACCCCATTTATGCATAGAGTGTTTCATTTCCTTGTCCACAGAGCCTATAGCTAAAGCATAGGTCTTGCTGACATGGCAATTTATTTCAGAACAATAAGAGGAAAACCACAGGGTACATTGTCTAAATTATTGAATTCTTACAAAATCAAGGTAGAGGTCAGAAGTAGGGTGGAATATTCTCTCAATAGATTAGAAAGAAATACTATTAAGATGCTTACACAATGATGTCATGAGAAGATGTCAGATTGGGCTGTCTTCCCTATCTTCCTATCTTGGCCTCACTCTGTTGTGAGGAGAGTGGGCAGAGTGGTCTCCATCATTACCTCTAACTCTAAAATCTAGCACTATCCTGTTTTTTGGCATTTCTTGCTCCAATTGACTGCCCTTTAGTCATTTTGTTGGTTATCTATGTGCTTAGATAGGCAAACATTCTCTCATCATGTAGTGCGACTTCTTGTAGCAGTTCCTGGATAAGAATAGTTAAAATAGGCTTAGGAGATGGATAAATGGTACATTCATTGGAGTTTGCCAATTACCAACTATGTGAATTCAGGTGAATTTCTCAACTTCTGTAAGCCCTGCCTTTCTCATCATAAATTGTGGTTAATAATAGAACCATGTTCATAGATTTGTGGCAAGTATTAAATGAGATTGCATGTAAAGTGCTATACATTTATTGACTAATAAGAATTGTTTCTTATACATTTATTGACTAATAAGCATTGTTTCCTTATTTTTGTTAATTTTGTAGGAAAAGATGTTCAGTTTCAGATATTTGGATTTTTATGTGCAAACTTCAATTATTTACATGTTCTTTCCTATTATTCCAGAGTAAAAGAGGAAATTACTTTGAAAATAAAGTTTAGTCATAATTTATAAACATTGAATCACTGTGTTGTATACTTAAAACTAATGGAACATTTTTTGTCCAAAATACTTATATAATAAAGAAAAAAAAGAAACAAACAAACAAAGTTTAGTCAATGATTATAGAAGCCACATATGTAGTCTAATTGCTATATAAATGCTATAATATTGGGTTTTTTTATACTGAGACCCCAATTAACTTCAGTTGAATATCTGTGAAGTATGAATCCCTCCTAATTCGGGACTGAACAATTGGGTATGTCATAAAGTGTGTTGTGAAATAAATCATGTTTTCTTCCAATGATTCAAAGATGGGGCAGCACACTATCATAAAAATGGGCAAGCATGTTGCTACTTTGCTTATAAGGTGATTCCAAGATCTTGGTCATTTGCTTTGAATGGCAAACTTTAGACACTCTCATTAATTATATGTAGACTGTGTTGCTTTGCTAAATTATATTTACCACAATTAATGATTTTTCATTGTGTCTAGAGTTTCTTTGTGCTTTCCACTTTCTCCCTGGAGATAGTGCTTTTTTGCATTAGTGATCTTATGCCACAAAAGAGATTCTTCCAGGAGCCAATTATCTGCTGTTTTGGTAAAGGCAGCCCATGATCCTCAGGCAGTTTCATAGACAGCTTTAATTTCATGGATTGTTTACTCACAGTGATGATTTTATAAATGGGGTGTAAGATATAAAATCCCATATAAAGTACAGAACGGAAGTCGCTTGGTTTCTACTTACTATAAATGTCTATATATGTTAGGGATTGGAACCAATATGGAAATTTCTTCTACATACCATATGCTTTATGCATGTTACTTATTATCCACAACTACAGCCCTGGCTAGTTAAATTATATACATTTTGCTTTTATAGATGTTTATACAGAGGCTCAATGAGGTTAAGATATCTTGCCCGGTACACACAGGTATGTAATCGAGTAAGCATTTGAACCCAGGTTAATTTTATTCCAGAATTATTGGTGTTTCCAATATTCCACCATGGCAAATATTATGCACTCATGTCCTGCTAGATGCATGATTTTTAAAATAACTCTGCAAAATAGATACTACTACTCAAAGCAAAAATGAAAGGAAATACTGAAAAGGGATGTTTAATTCAAGAATAGAAGTTCCAAAGTGAATCAAATGATGCTGATTCAGTGAAGAGGCTTTCATTCATTCATTGGATAACTGCCATTCACTCATTGATAATTATATGATGCAGGCATACTCTGTGGCAGTACTGAGCAAGGTGCCAGGGGTACCATAATGAGCAGAAGCCAGTGTAGTCTTTGTATTCAAATTGCTTCGATCTTATTGAAAAGAGATATCAATAAAATTATTTTAAAATTTATTATTGCATATATTAACTATGATCCATGTTTTAACTGAAAAATATAGGGGCCTATGAAATTATAATAAGGGGATATGGATTTATATTTGCTACAGGAGGACAAATTTAAAATAATGAAAACCCAAAAGGATCGTACCTATTATATATAATTGAATATTCAGATTTGTAATGATCAGGTAATGATGATATAAACTCATGTATTTGAGCTTATGTTTTTTAATAATCATAGTTACACATAAACATTTTCTAATTTCATTGTGGCTTTATAAGATTGGTGAGATTATGGGATTTTTTTCCCTCTTTTTTTGTTTTCCATTAAAAGACGTTTTTGGTGACGTGGTTTTTAAAAAAAAAAACGTCGAAGCAAAATGATTTCACATATTGCAAAATTTCCTAAGAACTATGATTGCATCTTGGAAAACACTGTGGGTGTGTGTGTGTGTGACTGTGTGTGCTGTGTATTATGATTTTTCTTTTCCTTCTTGTTTTTGGCTAAATGAAATTTGTACTCTTGATATGCCTCATCTTCAGTTTTGGAGGTAAGGGTCTACAGATGAAACTCAGCTGTTATGATCTCCTTTCCTGGTTTCTGGCTGATAGATTTGTTTAAAAGGAATATTGAAAATGTATTCAACCTTTAATTAATGCCTATAAGATTAGGGCAAGTCTATGGAACTCAGACTTCTAAGGTACCAGCTCATTTCTGCTTTTGCTAAGCTTGAATGCAAAATGGAAATATTTTGTTGATAATATATTTACAATCTTATTAATCCTGGATCAGAAACAATTTTACATTAGGAGACATTTTCAGTGTCATATCTTAACTTATATATCTAGTTACAAATTAGATATATACAGTTTATATACACTACATATAGAACCATATATATATATGTATATGTAAGCGAAATATATTTGTCTTTTTTCCTGAACTTTATTAATCTTACTTCAAATATATTTATTATCTTTCATATTAGAAAATACTTGTAACATCTTTACTATGGAAATTTTAACAAAGCAAGTAAGGAAAAGAAGAAACTAATATTCATAATCCCATCACACAAATATAGACTATATTTCTATTTTTGTACATGGCATTCTGGTACTCATATATACATATTTTACTATATACACATACTTATGCACAATAAATATATACACATATTTATAACTATAAGATAATATTTTATGATCTTATTTTCTTATAATTATATCTTCCAATTCTTTTAACAGCTGTATAACATTCTGTTACATCATCTTATTGATCAATTAATCTCTTAGTGCAGGACTTCCATGTGGTTTCCACTTTTTCACTATTGTATACAATGCCATAATAAACATCCCTAGAGAAATTCTGAAGAAAGGGTTTGGATGTAGCTGCATAAATAGATTAAGGAATACCTGGCTAGAAAATAAACAATGTTCCCATCTCTACTTCCCTCCCTCCTTCTGTATACATGTACCAAATGCATCCTCAAAAAGACTTCTCAGTCAGTTCAGGGAAATCATATAGGTATTAACTATCTGATTTGGGGATGTATTTTTCTGCTTGCTTTATGCTACTGCAGGGCATAATTTAAGTTAAAAAATACAAATAAAGCTGATTTATTCTTGAACATTCTATGACTACTTTAAAATTATGAATACACTAGACCATCACCAAATGAAGATAGCAAGTGACAGAGAATGCTTTCTCTATCAACTTTCAGAATGTTAACATGACTGGAGTTGTAATATAAAGGCTTAAAGAATGCCGGCTCCGTCTCTCCTCCACGAAGTCCACATTCTCTTCTGTCTCTGTCATATTTAGTTGACCAGCATTACTGATTGAAAAGTGATAGTTACTTTTCTGTTGTTGTTTTATGCATGACCATGGATATAAATCTACAATAAATAGCTAAATCTGAAAACATAACATTGAGGAAGAAAACCAAAGTAAGTTGTTTTATGTGTGTGACATTAAAGAATTGCAAATTGGTTAGCTCTGTCCCAATTTGTTTACACATCTCTGATGGGGTTAATATATAGGGGCTAGTGCAAATGAGTGTTAAATAGCCAAGTAATCATAGCCCGAGGCAAGAGAAACAGGGAGCTGACGTCCTGGCATTTATTTTCAAAATAGCTGAACGTTTTCCAGGCACATTTTGTCAGTTCTACTGACAAAAGTTCTTCTGTTAACCAACTAGAATGAAATTCTTTTCAACATGACATAATTGAGGATCCACCTTAAAACACTTGGAAAAATAAAGACCTTTTTCAAATTCAGATTGACTTTTTGTCTCTCTCAGTTTTTATTTTATGAAGACACTGAGCTTGAAATGTAGTTCTGAATATTTGTGAGTGTGAAAGAGTTGGAGAGCAAGAAGGCCCTTTAGTGATGGCTGCTGCATAGCTTGTTTTTAAGATATTTACAATTTTTAAATCAAAATAAGTACATGAAGGATAGGTTATTGTATTGATTTTTTTCCATGAGCCTTTCAATATTTTTTATTTTATACTGATAAAATATCAGCTGGCAGTGAGAATTATTTAAAAAATAGTGCCACTGGTGTTAAGCCTAAATAAGTAAACTACCAGTTTAGCACAGCTGTTTAGAATTTAGATAGTGAACTAGAATAAACGTTTTTCTGGTGGAGAAAACTTGGGGAGCATGTGGGACATCATAACAGAAGGATCAGGTAAAGTATGCCTGAGAAGATCATGGGTGCTGAGGGCCAACGAAAGTCAAGGAAGCGTTGGGCGCTAAGAAAGTCACATGACCACATTGTGAGGAGGATGGAATGAAGGTGAGTGACCCTGGAAGAGAGGGAAATTAAGAAGCAATTGGAGACCCTTGATTATTTTTCTTACCTGGAGTAACTAGGTGAGAAAAATAATAATCAGGTGCTTTGCAGTAGTTTGGGAAAGCTGTAGACAAACTGAGGGCAATTTAGTCTAGATTTTTAAATAAAAATAATGAGGAATAGTCAGGATTTTGAGGAGCTTAAATATTTTTAAAAAAATAGATACCTGATCCAAATGATTTGAGTGCATTGTGTAAAATGCAGACCCAAACCACACTGCCATCTTTTTTTTTTAATTATATAGCAAAAGTCCTTTTTTATACTTTCCATTCTTTTAGTTTACCCATAACTTGAAATTTAAGCAGGATTTAGAATCTATAATCCATCAGCTTGGGACAAGATGAGGAAATTAATTACAAGAATATTCTAGGACCTTTCTTAACATACTATTTGACCATTTACTTTCAATATAATTTTAAGATATTTAATTTATGTTATTTAGTGAGTTAAGATATCTTTACCAGAAGAAAAAAAAGACAAAATTAAAATAAAAATATAATTTAATGACACCTAGTTTTCTTTCTTTCTAACTCGCTCTGATGAATTATTATTTTAATATTTTTTGCATTGAAAGGTTCCTCTGATTGCTTCTAAATGTTTGTATCCCTTTGAATTGCTTTAAAAGCTGAGTCTTTTCCTAAGAAAGAACAGATGTGGATCTAGATTCGAATCTAGAAATGTCCTTGGCGACTTCTGTCTTTTGGCCCCATCTTCCTAATATCTAGCATTGAGCAATGTCTCTGAGAAAACATCATGCTTGACAACTTCCATGGTGACATCATCTCTCCTGTAAAAACTTTATGGGAAAAAATGTCCTTGAAGACAACTCCATGTGAGCTTGGAAAAAAACAGACTCAGCTGCTTAAATAATGAAGCAAGGTCATCCTCTGCTTCCTTAGAAAATGTTTTTATTACTCTGAAAGGAACTTTGGAATTGAATCAAAAAATGAATGGCAGCCCCTCCCATCCTAGGAGTTGTGTTTAGATTATTAAAAGGATTTGTCTGGTGTTACTGAAATTAAAATGGGAAGTATGCAGTGCCATTTCAACTTAAAATCTATATAAGCTTTGATATGTAAGTCATACATTAGTATTTATTTGCATGTCTTTTAAGTTTTTTTTCTATTACATATTACTAGAGTAATAAGACATTAAAAAGTCATCTAGCCCCAATAACCATAAAAGAATCAGGTGCAGACTTTAGTATAAAAAGATTTAATTATGCATTCTCAAAAGATTTATTTTAATATTCTCCCCCAGATATAGTCAAAAAGGAGAAACTTTATTTGAAAATTATATTAAAATGGAATACTATATAAAGTCAAAATAATAATATAGATTTCACTATTCCTAACTATTGCTTTTGACATATACTTTCAGTTAACTTTTATTGACAAATGCATGAAAAATTTTTTTAAATACACTTTTTTTATGTCTCCTGTGTTTATGCAAAAAAGTGGATTCATTGAAAAATATTCCAGATAATCAGAAAGCAAAATCCATCTTTTGGGGGGGAAAATCCAGCTACTTGGAGAGCTCTTTATTATCTTTCATTGTTTCTTCCTTTTATTTTCAAGTAATTGTTGCTGTCTTCTTAATCACTCTCATATCTTACTTTTACTTAAAAAATTAGCTTTAGATACATTCCAAAACAACTCTACACTCAATAATCATTAACAAATCTCACCCCAGCCTGACCCTTCTAGTCAGACAGCCACCAAGAGATAAATGTTTCCTAAGGCTTCACCTTTAAAAGGGCTTACTTCTGCCCTCCAGGCAACTGTAACTCTGGAGCCCTTCATTTCCGACAAATCTATCTTTCTTTGCATTCCCAAATCAAATAATTTATGTTGATTTAAAGGTTTTCCAAACTTTGTTATCACCATAGCCCTGATATTGTAATTCTCTGTTGCTCACCACCAATTTCCTAACCCTAAATTAAAAATACAGATTTGAAATGTTTCCCAACATGACAGCAAGCTGGAAAAGGACTTGTACTAGGAATTAATCTTTTTTTTTAATTTTTTTAGTTTTTACTCTAATGCCAGTTAATATACAGTGTTATATTAGTTTCAAGGAATTAGTCTTATTTACATAAATTGTGCAAGCATGTTTTGTGAACCTCAACTACATATGAACTGGTCTCTTCCACTCAGTTGAGCTCCTAGAGGGCACAGGTGTTATGGTTTAAAATTTTTTTTTCGGAATGTTCATCATATTGCTTTACACAAATTAGATGCTCAACACACTTAGCTCTCATTGTCACTGCTGATGACTGTTTTCCTCTTGGTCTTCATTATTTATCAGATGATTGCCTGGCTGTCTAACTGGTTTCCTGGCTTCTAGGCTTTTTCTTTTCTCACTCATCTTACACAACATTACCAATTGAAGAACTACATTAACTCTGTTATTTTGTTGGTTAAAAGCCCCTCCATTCTTGATAGGAATTCACCTGACTTTTCACTTCTTAGACTTCAGTGTATTCCTTGACATGTTTACTATTAGCATGTAGTTTTACTTAAATATAATTAAGAATAAAAGTTATTTTTAGTTTGAAATGATAAAAATATTCAAAGGAATAGACCTTTGCTCTAATAAAATAATTCTAAATATAATAGCATTTCTGTTTCCAAAATGAATACCAGTCTCTGCACGTGAATCTGTTGCTGCAAATGACCAAACTCTTTATCAGTCACTGTGGGAAGGGAAAGAAATATATATAAATATACTTAAGTAGTCACATGTAAAACCAATAGATATTTTCTTAATGCACCATATGCTTCCCACTTTCAGGGGTTTTATATTTGAACATTTATTTTATTTTTATTGTTGACAGATGTTTTTGTATACATATACCTATCTACCTATGACCAGAGATGGAGGTCTAGAGTGATATGTACCAAAATGTTAGTTGTTTCTGTACACTAGGATAATTTACTGTATTTACAATGGTACATTTTTTCTGAAGTGAGTCTATAGGCTTCATCAGAGTCTCAAAGACATAGGCGATCACCCAAATATTAAAGTCTATTTTTCGAGGCATACTTTAACCTCTAGACAACTGGTCTCCTGTTTTTATTTAGAAAAAAAGTCAATTTCCTACCTCCCTGCTCTTGCTGATGCCTAATCATCTTCCCTTTAATGTTCTATTCCCTTCTTTCAATTAAAATCATGATTATCTGATCCTTCTTTCAAGCCCCAGACCATGAACCCACACCCTCCCCTTCACAAATCACCCCCAAATCTCTTCTTTCTCTCAATTCTGACAGCACTAATGATCTCATTAGGTGTTGATTACTTAATGACATTTCGGATTATTTTTTATGAGACTATGTGGCATCTTCCCATCTGGATAGTAAACTAACCAAAGGCAGAAATTATGTCTTTTTTTTTTTAATTGAAGTGTGGTTGACACACAATGTTATGGGAAATATGTCTCAATCAAATCTCTAGCTGTGTTCCTTTCAGCCTAATAAATCATGTTTGAGATATGAATTGTTCTACCTGATAAAGGAAAGAAAGCGAGCAGCATATGGAATGGTCTAAATGAGATAGGAACATTTTGTTCTTTCAGATTTTTGAAAAGAGTAAATGATAAACTCATGTTCCATTTTTTTAAATTTACCCAAAACCCATATAGTTACTGGGGGAAGGGTATGTCTCTGACAGGAAATTTTTTACAAAAATGCATATTTAACTGGACAATAAGGTTTTGAGATGAATCACTTTAAAGACATTTTAAAAAAGTATTATCTTCAAGCAAAATGATTCAAGCTAGTGGGAAAGTGTAACAATCAGGAATTTTGTAATGATCAGGAATTTCAAATTCATCCTCTTTAAGTCCAAAGGGAAAGTAAGTATTCTTTCTTGCTCTCTCTTGCTCTCACTCTCTCATTGTTGCCACAATATTGTTTAAGAACAAACTTTAGGAGGGGCGCCTGGGTGGCACAGCGGTTAAGCGCCTGCCTTCGGCTCAGGGCGTGATCCGGCGTTATGGGATCGAGCCCAACATCAGGCTTTTCTGCTATGGGCCTGCTTCTTCCTCTCCCACTCCCCCTGCTTGTGTTCCCTCTCTTGCTGGCTGTCTCTATCTCTGTTGAATAAACAAATAAAATCTTTAAAAAAAAAAAAAAAACTTTAGGAGAGAGAGTATGTTTACTGAACAACACATTTTATGTAAACAAAACTAATTAGCCATTGAGTCAATGAGTCCCTCTAATTTTAAAACATATTCTAACCTCAGATTCCCACTTTACCACTGAGCCCTGATCAAACCTGGTAGTTAAGAACATGGGTTTGGTTTCAGGTAATTCTGGGTTTGAATTTTGAATCAAACACTCAATCGCTCTCAACTTGAACAAGTTAATTAATCTCTCACAACTCATTTTCCTCATTTATAAAATGGGCCTAAAAATATTGCCTCACACAGTAATTATGAAGATTAGAAAATATAAAGTATGTAATCACAATGCCAGGAACATAGTAAGAATGCAATAAATGCTATCTATTCTTATTAATGTTACTAAACTTGCTTAAATCTGATCAACAGAGATGCCCTACTGCTTCAGGGCTGAGTGGGATCTTTGGGTATAGAGTGTTCTGCCTGCGTTTGACCACTGTGCGCCTCTCCAAAGTCTCGCATATTTCTATGCTTGGCTGTCTGCATCAGTACTCATTGTTTCCCAAGCTCACCAAGCTCTTTCCAGTCTTTTATACCGTTACTCCTTCCCATTTGACAGTCTTTCCTCATCCTTTAACTCCCAATAGAAGGGGTTCCATCTCTCAATGTTCCTACCTTGATTGTGAACCTCTGAAGAGACTGTAGCTTATTCATCTTTGTGTTCCTGGTACCTCACACAGTGGTTGACGCAGTAAATTTTAAATAAATATTGATTAAATTCAACTGAAAATAGTGTCATTTTGCAAGGCACCATAGAGTTCAGAATCCTTCCTCAATTCCCTGGGATCCCCTATAACGCAAACCAAACTAAAACTAAAATTTAATTAAAAGTAGGGGCTTTTGAGTCAAATAGATATAGGTGTATATCATTTGCTACTTATTTAATCTTAAGTTATTTAAACCACCTGAGTTCCAACTTTGGCCTACAAACTGAGGTTATTTAAAGCTATCTTATAGAGATGGCAGAAGGGAGTGAAGGAGAGAATGTCAAGTATTTAACACAGAGCTTAGGATATTCTAAGTATTTAATAGAATGATTGTGCTATTGCTTTCGTAGTTGTTGCCACTGTTGTGGCTAGATTCTTTTTATCATCATGGTCAGGATATCTTCATCACCAAACCTTTTCATCATCAGGAGTCAGGAAATCTATTGTGAAGGGACGAGAAATGGAAAATATTAGCATAAGCCATGGACTAGCCATCCCCTTTGTAAAGGATTTAAGATCCAATGAAAAATGCTAAATGGAGTCCTCTCCTCTTAAGAGAGGAGATGTACCTTGGCCCTCCAGACATGAGAGCAATTACTAAGAGCAGGAGGTTGGAAAATGAAAGACACAACAGAAAGTTAGTTAATGGTCTCTTTTGATGTGAGTGATTGTTACTTGTAAGCAATAAATGAAAATGAGATACAGTTAGAAAGATTAGATAAGAATAACACTTGGAAGGTCCTGTATAGCAGGTTAAAACAATTAGAATCCATTGACACGATAGATCAATCATCTGGAGAGATGATTGCATTCTTTTTCTATTGCTACATGATAATTTGCCCCTGAGTAGCTTACAACAGCACCCATATTTTATTTCAGTTTTATAAGACAGACGTACAGTGCAGAGTGACTGGGCTCTCTGCTCAGGGTTGCACAAGACTGAAGTCAAGATGTTGGCCAGGCTCTGCACTTACTTAGAGGCTCTGGTGAAGAATATGCTTCCAAGCTCATTAGGATGTTGGCAGAATTCAGTTCTTTGCCACGGTGGTACTGAAGTCCCAATTCCTTGCTGGCTGTCATGTGGAGTTTACTCCCTGCTCCTGGAAGTCACCCACATGCCTTCTCACATGGTTCTCTCAAGCATGAAGTGCAGCAAGAGAACACTGAGGACTTCTCATACTTTCAAATCTCTCCGACTTTTTATTTTGACATCAGTCTGAGAAAAAGCTCTGCTTTAAAGGATCATGTAATTAGATTAGGCCCACTAGGAAAATCTCCCTAAATTAAGGTCAACTGATTAGTTACCTTGATTACATCTGCAAAATCCCTTTTGCCATGTTAGGAAACCATCACAGAAATAACACTAGGAGGCTAGGGTCATGGGACCATCTAGAATTCTGTTTACCACAAAGATCCTGTCAGTGTTGTACAGGATAGTAAAGGAAAGTTCCCAGATGCATGAAGAACGCTCAGGAACTATTTTGGCAATTTGAGCTGAGGTGTTTAAGGTCTAGTTAGTTAGTAACAGCAGCTTGCTGGGCACTAGGCACTGTTTATGGTTTCAACTCCGAATCTTCACACAGTCCTTGATATAGGTGCTGTTGCTATTCTTATTTGACAGTTGAAGAAATTGAAGGTTACTGGGGTTAGGAAATGTGCTTAACCTCTTTAGGCTCAGTGAGTTCAAAGCTCTGATGAGCGGAAACATGGAGTAGCTACAAGCATGGAAGCTGATGATGCCAGACTGCCTGTATGTGCCCCATTCTGCTACTTACTTATCTCTCTGGCCTCGGTTTCCTAATTTATAAAAGGAGGATGTTACCTGTTTTAAGGCTTTAGCAAAAATTAATCATTATAGGAAAACTCTTAGAACAGTGCCTGGGTTGTAGTAAATACTCAAAAACTGTGAGCTATAAGATATGTCTGGGAGAAATGCATGATATGGACATATGAATTATTTCTTTACTTGTTCTTTGTTATTTGCATCCTTAAAAGTTGATGATACCAGGGAATAGGGATTGGTTAAATAATATAGAATAGCAGTACTGCTCAGTAGGGCTAGCTAATTAAGCTATTGATGAAGAGACACTTATTTTGAGTTGAACTTTGAAAACCCGGAGGGCATATAGGAGTAGCAGGAAGTGAGGGGAAAGCTTTGTAGGTAGGTCATTTGTGAGAAGGATGATAGAAGGTGGCTTATGCTTGGGACAAATTAAGTGGACTTCCCTGTTTGGGATGGGGAGGATAGTGAACAGTATGTCATCATTCAGGTGAGAGTGTGAAGGTTAAAGCGATGACAATATTGAAAATTAACTCATGTCTTTGTATTTGTTCATGCATTTGATGAACATTCATAGAAAATCTCCAATGTTCAAGGTGTTATCAAAAATACTAAAATGAACCATCAATCCTGCCCTCAAAGAACTGATAAACTAACAGAGTAAATAAGATAAGCAAACACATAAAACTGAAGGTAAAAATTTGCATGATTTATAAATGAAGCACAGATGAAATTATAATAATGTTCTGAGGAAGGAGATTGCTTCAAGCTGAGAGAAATTGGGAAAGGTTTGTGGGGGAAATGACAGATTGCAGGGAGGGGAAGGGATGAGATGATGTTTAAAATAAGGAATTGGAAGATGGGGAGGGATTATGTCTTGGCCCTTAAGATATGAGAGCAAACATAAATCTTCATTAGAGTAGTAAGAGTGGCAATAAAGGTAAAAAGGAATATAAGAGAGAAATGTATGGGGACAATTGATAGAAATTGACAGCGAAATGGATTTTGGCATAAGGAGAAAGAAGAAGTAAAAATTCACGACTATTTTTGGTTTCAATGACTAGAGAGTTGGTAGAATTAGATGAAACACTGAATTGTGGAAAGAGTACATTGGTAGGGAAAATGATGGACTTTTATTTTGGACAAACTCCATTTTACCTACTGGACAGGCAAAACCATCTAGAGAGTAGTATGGTCTGCCTATATTGATGCTGTTGGTGGAGTGCTGGCTACCACCTACAGCAAGTCACGAGGAGAGGAGATGCCTAGATGAGAGATATCCCCTTAAAATGTACACCACAAAGACTGAATTTTTTTTTTTTTTTTTTTTTACACAGCCTCCACACCCAGCGTGGAGCCCAGCACAGGACTTAAACTCATGACCCTGAGATAAAGACCTGAGCTGAGATCCAGAGTCAGATGCTTAACTGACTGAGCCACCCAGATGCCACCCAAGAGTGAATCTTAATGCAAATATGGACTTAGAATGATTATGATGTGTCAATATGGGTTCATCAGTTGTAACAAGAGTGGGGGATGTCAATGGGAGAGGTTCTGCATGTGTGCGGATTTCCATTTTGCTATGGACTTAAAACTACTTAAAAAATAAGGTCTTCTTTTTAAAAAGAAAGAAAAATATTAATTAAAAGAAGAGAATTCTGTCATATCTTAGAACAATTCCAGACCAGTGTTTTTCATCCGTGTTCTAGGAGCTCTTCAGTTATTTGGCAGTGACTTGGAGGCATGCTGACCATACAGTTTATGAGTGTGAAAGGAGGAGCTATTAATAATTATGCTGGAACAACCAGTGTAAACCAGGACTGCCCTGAAACAACTGGGCACCGTTTTCATTCTCTTCACAGGCCGTGGGAGGAGAGTGGAGGTATTGAAAGCTGAGGTAGCCTCACCCGCAGGGCTTCTGTCTCTGTCAGAGCGGCTGTGCTTGCATCTGCTTTGTGTGGGTTACTGTTCTGCAGAAAACATAATTTGAAAAGGAGTTTCAATTGCCATAGAAAAGATTGGCAGCTGTTGGCTTAGGCAAAAGCTTAAGGATCAAGAACAAAAAGGTTTAAGTGGAGAATGTATTTTCTATAAAAAAAAAAAAGGACTGCTTTTTTGGTTTCCCTCTCTCACAGGACAAGGGTGATAAAATCTTACGGAAGCACACGTGCTTTTTAAATTACAACTATATTTTTAAACAAACCATTTGTTGGTGATGCAATTGCAAAAGGTGTCTAAAATTGTCATGTCTATATTTGATTCATAGAACTGCATGTTATAAAGGGATGAATAGATTCTTCCAGACTATGTTTAAATTCACTTGTAAGTTGTGACTTTGCAAAGCAGGTTTCATCTTGGATCACATTTTTTTTTTAATGCTGTGAAAATGAACAATTTTAACAATAGCAACAAATGTGCTGTGAGAATCATGCTCAAGCGGCTTTTCCATTTATAGTTCACTAGTGTTGAAGGGAACAGAAATTATCCATATAACTTGCGAATGCCAATAAAAAGTCTTAAAAAATATCTATAATATTGAATAAGAACTAAAAATTCAGTAACAAAAAAAGAGCATTAGAAAACTGTAAGTTATGATCTTAAAAAAATCATTGAATTCTGACTTAATTCCCAGACTTCAGATATTTTCCTTGTATTAAATTGTATTGAAAAATTGAAAGTCACACCAGATAATTTTTAATTTAAATTGAATGTTTTAGCTATTAGATTAATTGTATTTGATTGGTAGCATGGCAATTGAAGTGCTACAAATGGTTTTATTAAGTACTTTGTGGTTCGATTTGCAATTTTGATTTCGGGAAACTTAAAATTCAAAGTTTTGGAATAATACTTTGCATTTTTCTTCCTCCTCCCATTCATTTTCCTTCTATTTCATCTTCTCCTTTTTTGAGCATTTTCTGAGTTTAATATGTGTTTAAGAATGAACCTGATGAATTTTTCTTCCTCGGGTCTAACTTTGATTCTCATGTGAGGCAAAAAGATAAATACCATTTTCTCAAATTGAGATTCATTAATAACAGGACTTACTGTCTAGATCCAGTTGGTGAAATGTCTTATTTTTCTTGAAACCCTAGTCCATGAATCAATATTCTCTCTCAAGTGTCTGATTGACTCTTCAGGCAAGAGGTACCATTCATAACATTACATTCATTCACAATATAAGACTTTATTATGTTGATACACTGGAGATTTTAATGTTTAGACCCAGCTCCCAACAAGGATACACACAAATCCTGTAAGGAGATAGAGAAGCAGAAAAGCAAATAGATAATTGCATACAATGGTATGTGTCGTGGTAGGAATGGGCACAAGTTCCTATGGAATAAAAACAGGGAACTTCTAAGCGTTAGGAATAAAGGAAGCTTGAGAGAAGATGAATGAAACACATTCTGAACACTAGTAAAAGTTCTTCCTAAAAACCTGAGTAGGGATTCACATATTCCAGCAAGTTCAACCTCATGTTCATTCATTCTCACCTCATGGTAGAGTCCCTTGGACAGCTATCTTCATGCTGGAATCTGCCACACTGAGACACCTATGTCCTGATTCAGAGAAAAGGGAAGGGTGAGTAGATCACACTTCAGAGAAGTATAAGATTGAGTGAAATACCCAAGCAGGGTCATGACTTTAGAAGTCAGAGATCAATATAAAGAGATATAACTCTCTGTCTACACAGTTACATGTACAAAAATTGTTACATGTGAAATCTTTTATTTAAACCAACTGAATTCAAACTCTAAACCTCAATACATTAGAATGTTGAAAATTAGATCGTATTCATTTTTAGGGCTCTTCATTCTTTGCTGGGCAAAATTCATAGATCTCACATAACTAAAGGCTATGGAGAATCTTCAGCTAATTGGTTATTAGGTCCATGCTACTTCCCATGAGGATATCCATTTTCTTTTTTCTTTTTCTTTTTCTTTTTTTTAAGATTTTGTTTGTTTATTTGACAGAGAGAGAGACAGCCAGAGAGACAGGGAACACAAGCAGGGGGAGTGGGAGAGGAAGAAGCAGGCTCCCAGCAGAGGAGCCCGATGTGGGGCTCGATCCCATAATGCCAGGATCACGCCCTGAGCCAAAGGCAGACACTTAACGACTGAGCCACCCAGGCGCCCTGAGGATATCCATTTTCTAAGTTCATGGTCTCCTCAGGTTGTGCAACTGTGCTTCTCAGACACAAATATCTTCATCTTTGAAGAGACTAAGAGCCCTGGTGCCTGAGATTTTGTCTCTCTAAATGCTGCATATTTCTTTTGAAATCTTTCCCCAATTTGGGATGCTACAAGGTCCTGCAGGATAGTACCTATTTCTTTTTTCTTTTTTCTTAATTTTAATTCAATTAATTAGCATATAGTGTATTATTAATTTCAAAGATAGAGTTCGGTGATTCTTCAGTCTTATATAATACCCAGTGCTCATTACATCAGTGCCCTCCTTCATATCTATCGCCCAGTTAGCCCATCCCTCCACTCCTCCCCCTTTCCAGCAACCTCAGTTAGTCTCCTATGATTAAGAGTCTCTTATGGTTTCTCTCCCTCTCTGTTTTTTCCTTATTTTATTTTTCCTTCCCTTCCCCTATGATCCCCTGTTTAATTTCTTAAATTCCACATGTGAGTGAGATCATATTATAATTGTCTTTCTCTGATTGATTTATTTGGCTTAGCATAATACCCTCTAGTTCCATCGACATCATTGCAAATTGCAAGCTTTCTTTTTTGATGGCTGAGTAGTATTCCATTGTACATATATGCCACATCTTCTTCATCTGTTCATGTCGATGGACATCTGGGCTGTTTGGCTATTGTGGACATTGCTGCTATAAACAATGGGGTGCAGGTGCCCCTTTGGATCACTATTTTTGCATCCTTTGGGTAAACACCTAGTAGTGCAATTGCTAGGTTGTAAGGTAATTCTATTTTCAACTTTTTGAGGAACCTCCATACTGTTTTCCAGAGTGAATGTACCAGCTTGCATTCCCACCAACAGTGGCAGGACCTATTTCTTGTTGGCTTCTCTCCTCTATCTCCCCTCTCCAGTCAATCCTGGAGTTCTTATAGCTTCCCCAATGTTTTCTTCCCTTTCTTCTCCCTTTCTGGCATAATACTTCTAGAGATTTTGTTTTAAATAAAAGCGGAAGGAGTTCTTAACATTTGGCTGCTTCTGCTTTGGCTCTGCTCAAAATCCTTGAGGCCACAATTACAAAGCTGGCTGCCTGCTAGAAATGGGAAGGGAAGGAGTATGTAAGCAGAACCTATACAATTGAAGCTTTCAATAAATTATCCTGCCATTAAGGTCACGGTTCATGGGAGGGAATAGGAGCAGGAGGTCAGTCCCAGGTAGATAAGTTGGAAAAGTGCCACAGTACCTTGGATAATTGTGGTCATCTACACAATGCTTAAGCTTATCTTGCTTGCAGTCTTTAGTAGGCCTGGTGCAGGTTATCAGTGCTACACCCTGAAAACGGTCTGTTTTGTGGTTTTATATTTTATGTACTTCAAATCCCCAATGCCGTTGTCTTTTTCAAATTGGTAGCCACAGGGCTTTTGGTTTTCCACTTTGGAATCTTCTTCAAAGTTATTATATGTGTTCTCCAGATGCCCTACATTTTCAGAGCAGAGGTAGATTTTCCATATAGTCCTGGGTCAGAAGTGTATACCCCATGTCCCTGCTGCCAAAGAGAGCTGACTTTTTCCAACAGAATTGTTGCCATTATTGACTGTCGTTATTATTAATAGAATTTTCCACTCTATAGCAATTAAGGTTTTAAAGATTTTTTCACTCATTATCCCATTTGATTCTCACGAGAATCCTGAAAACTAGGACAAATGCTATTATCTATGCCTCTAACTACTGTCTTGATTAAAGCCCTTAAAAGCAGTAGGTTGACTCAAGATTTGTTGATAGAAATTTAAGTTGTTAAAAACATTCCGCATAATAAGAATAAACTGTATCCAAGGCATTCATGTCTTATTTCAGCTGAGGACAAATCACTGCACAGTATCTGATGCATTCACATACTAATCTATGCAAAACATTACAGGAATTGTCTGGGAGGGGGAGGTTGAAGGACATTAGTTATACATTTTACTTTGAATCAGATTATATTCCTTTGATGCCAGTTAAAATCTTTGTGGTGAAGCTGTTCTTGTGTAACATAATGATCACTGTGAACTTTTTCTTTCTTTTCTTCCTTCTCACCCTCTTCCCCTCTCTTCTTTCATCCTTTCTTCTCTTGTTTATTTGTTAATTCATTTGCTCATTTGTTCCTTCATTCTTTCCTTCTTCCCTCATCCTTACTTCTCTTCCATCAACCACATGTGAGAAACATCATTTTCTATTTCCAAGGCTCTAAAAAATACCTAAGCAGTAATGGTTTCTCAAGAACTCAAGGGTTGGCATTAATTAACTCAATCAATCAAATAACAAATATGTAATTATATAATATATGTAGTGAAATACATACATAGTTGTGTATATTTATGATTTACTAAGGTAAAAATATTTTTTATTTATTGATCACCTATTACATGTCAGACACCGTGCTAAATTTTACATATATTTTGTCATTTAAACTTCACAACCATCCTTTGAAATAGATATTACTACTGTAGCTCAAAGTAGTTGAATATATTTACTAAAACCTCATACTTGAAAACTAACAGGAAGAATTACAAATCCATTCTTGAAGGTCTCCACAATCAATACTTTGTCATTCCATTGAAAATGGTGAAGTTCAATTTTGGGTTAGAATCATACAACAAATCACCTCAGACTTGGCTTCAGAGGTCTCCTTAATGCAAAATGCTGCTCCTCCAAAAATTTCTGCCTAGACAAATCTAGTAAAAGGTTGGATTATTTTCATGAGAAATTCATTCTTATTTTGAACCCAAATTTTGTCTCTTTCTCTCTTTTTTCTCTATCTCTATCCCATCCTTTGATCTTGGTTATCTCCCATGTGTAGGGTAACCATATGTCCTACTTTGCTCAGGGCCGTCTTGGAATATATATAAATCTGTTGTCCCAACATAATTATTAATAGTATCTCCCTTTAACTCTCTGAAGTGCCCCATTTGGGATGATAAATTATATGTCCACTCATCTGTGAAGCCACAGAGATTTAAGTGTTCCAAATATTTAAGGAGAATCACTGTCTCTCACTACTTATCTCCTCTTCAGATTAACATTCCTGGTTGATCTTTATCACAGATGACACAGTTGCAAGTTTCCTTCAATCCCCTTTGGACACAGTTTCCTAGACTTTTTCTGATTTAGTGTTCTTAACTTAGGCTTTATGAAATTTTTGGGCATCCATGCATGGGTTTGATATTGTACGAAATATTGCACATAGGAGCATTACGTTAGATTCCTAAGGCTGCTGTAACAAATTGCTACAAACTAGGTAGCTAAAAGCAACAGAAATTTATTCTCTCACAGGCCAGAAGTCTGAAATCAAAGTGTCAGCAGGGTTGGGACACTTTCTAGAGGCTATGAGGTTTTCCTGCCTCTCTCCTAGCTTGTGGTGGCTTCTAGCAATCTTTGATATTTCTTGCTTTGTGGCAGCATACATACTTCCAATATCTGCCTTTGTCTTACCAATACATTCTTCTCTGTGTCTCTGTGTCTTTTCCTTTTCTGTCTCTAACTCTGGGATGAACTCTTCTTGATATCCTGTACTTAATTATATCTGCAAAGACTCTATTTCCAAATAAGGTCATATTTACAGGTACTAGAGGTTAAGACTTGGACTTTTTTTGAGGGGACACAATTCAATCCACTCCAAGCATATATGTATTGTTTTGAAAAGTGGACCAATAGATTTGTTCGTACCACAGAGGAATCTGTGATTTCCCCAAAAGTTGAATAACCTGCTTCAGTTTTTAATTGATCCTGAATACAATATTCCCAGAACCCTTAAGGACAGTTTTCACTGAAGTCATAATGCCTGGCACATGGTAGACATTTAATAAATATTTGTTTAACAAAAGATTGAAGGTTTGTTCATTTTAGAGGACTTACCTCTTTGAAAATTGGCTTTTCTTATGGCATCCAATGGGCTTATTCATTTTTAAAGAGCAAATGCTTGCTCATGGATTGGAAGAACAAATATTGTAAAAATGTCTATGCTACCCAAAGCAGTCTACACATTCAGTGCAATTCCTATCAAAATGCCATCAGCATTTTTCACAGAGCTAGAATAAACAATCCCAGAATTTGTATGAAACCAGAAAAGACCATGAATAGCCAACGTAATTTTGAAAAGAAAACCAACACTGGAGGTATCACAATTCTGGACTTCAGGCTGTATTACAAAGCTATAATCATTAAGACAATATGGTACTGGCACAAAAACAGACACATAGATCAATGTAACAGAACAGAGAACCCAGAAATGGACCCTCAACTCAATGGTCAACTAATCTTCAACAAAGCAGGAAAGAATATCCAACAGAAAAAGACAGTCTCTTCAACAAATTGTGTTGGGAAAATTGGATAGCCACATGCAGAGGAATGAAACTGGACCACTTTCTTACACCACACACAAAAATAGACTCAAAATGGTTGAAAGACCTAAATGTGAGACAGGAATCCATCAAAATCCTAGAGGAGAACACAGGAAGCAACCTCTTTGACCTCAGCCACAGTAACTTCTTGGTGGACTTATTTCCAAAGGCAAAGGAAACAAAAGCAAAAATGAACCATTGGGACTTCGTCAGGATAAAAAGCTTTTGCACAGCAAAGGAAACAGTCAACAAAACTAAAAAGCAACCTACAGAATGGGAGAAGATATTTGCAAATGACATATCAGATAAAGGGCTAGTATCCAAAACCTATAAAGAACTTATCAGACTCAACACCCAAGAAACAAAAATTCCAGTCAAGAAATGGGCAGAACACATGAACAGACATTTCTCCAAAGAGGACATACAAATGGCTAACTGACACATGAAAAAATGCTCAGCATCACTCGGCATTGGGGAAATACAAATCAAAACCACAAGGAAACACCACCACACACTTGTCAGAATGGTTAAAATTAACAACCCAGGAAACAACAGATGTTGGTGAGGATGTAGAGAAAGAGGAACCCTCTTACACTGTTGGTGGGAAAGCAAACTGGTGCAGCCACTCTGGAAAATAGTATGGAGGCTCCTCAAAAGGTAATAATAGAACTACCCTACAAGCCAGCAATTGCACTACTAGGTATTTACCCAAAGGATGTAAAAATAGTGATTTGAAGGGGCACATGCACCCCAATGTTTATAGCAGCAATGTCCATGATAGCCAAACTATGGAAAGAGCTCAGATGTCCATCGACAGATGAATGGATGAAGAAGATGTAGCATATATGTACAATGGAATACTACTCAGCCATTAAAAAATGAAATCTTGTCATTTGCAATGACATGGATGGAGCTAGAGGGTATTATGCTAAGGAAAATTATTCAGTCAGGGAAAGACAAATACCATATGATCTCACTCATATGTGGAATTTAAGAAACAAAACAGATAAACATAGGGGAAAGAAAGGAAAAATAAAATAAGGTAAAAACAGAGAGGGGGAAAAACCATAAGAGACTCTTAATCATAGGAAACAAACTGAGGGTTGCTGAAGGGGAGAGGGCTGGGGGGATGAGGTAATTGAATGATGGACATTAAAGAGGGCACCTGAAGTGATGAGCACTGTGTGTTGTATGCAACTGATGAATCACTAAATTCTACCTCTGAAACTAATAATTCACTATATGTTAACTAAATTGAATTTAAATAAAAAATTTTAAAAATGAAGGGCAAATGCTAACGATAATGAAAATTGAATTGATTTATGATTATAGCTACTTGGAGTCACCCACATTTCAAGCAGAATAACAGAAGAACCCTCTTGTAAGAGGAGTTTTTCCTTTTTAATTGGTTCAGGTACAAATTGATGAAGGCTAGATTCCTTTCCTCAAAACAGATAAGGTCTGCTGAAAATGTCAGAGTTCCGTGAGGATCAGGCATCTATCTCCTTTTTTTCCCCCATCAGTCTATGATGCATCTTAGTATAGGCTAGAGATGCTCTGGGCACCTGCATTACTTTGGTTTTGTCCCTATGATAAAGAGAATTTAATGTCACTTTCTCCACTCCATGGCAAAAACCTTATTAAAATATCACTTCTTTTGATGGGACCCTCAACAACCTAGGATGGAACCAGTTTGGATAGTCATTCAAATGACAGTTATGCTACACTTAATTTTATGCCACATGGGACAAAGACATCTTTGCTTGAGTTAGATTCCCCAGTAGTGTGCTTCCAATGTCCAAGATTCCTCTCTTGCAATGTGGCTGAATAGGGACCTGATTTTAGTAGTTCAATTTTATTGGATTTTTTCTTCTAAGTTTTAATAGTTTAAGCCTTCAGAAAAATTGGATTCTAGAAAAATAATTTCAACCTCCCCTACCCTCCACAGCTGAAAATCAAAAAAGGTAGAAATAAGGGCATATAGGCTATTATAATTTCAGTTACTATCAAGAGATTCTTACTAAGCATCCAGTATTGTGTAAATGGAACTTTTTTTCATCTTGATGGAACTCCCAAATAAGATGAATGCAAAAATTTTTAATGTTTATATCCTCCAGCCAAAGTACCAGTTGTTTGTTTAGATACATGGCTACAATTCAACAATCTTGTGAATTCCATTTAGTCCAAGTATCCGGCAGATGAAATAAATATTGCTGTGGACTTGAATGCCACAATAGATGGTAGAGTTTCCAGAGCTTTACCTGGACTCATTTTCAAGTATAGGAGGATTGTTTCCTCATAGGTCATCCTTTTAAGTGGAATGTTCCTGTTGAAATTAATATTTTTCTCATAGGTTAACTTTATTAACATTGCCATTTTAAGACTCCTCTTCCCTTCTGCAATACTTAGAGTCCCTCCAATGTTTGCACAATCCTGGTCTTGATTATTTTTCCTTGTCCAGTCCTCTTAAATTTAAATGCTAAATAGGACTGAGTTGTTATAAAAGGTTCTACAAACTTAAAAATACTCTTTTATGGTCTGAAGAATTCCTGACACTCCATTCTTATGCCTTTTGAGAGATATTTCTCTTCTTAGCCCCATCAACAAATTAGCATTCTGAAATTAAGTTTTATTTGTCCTTTGTTAAACTTCCTTTAAGCCCCAAGTTGATAATGATTACCAGAATGTTAAAATATAATAATCCTGACTATTAGAGTGCCTAGGTTAAGCCTCCAACTCTTCTTGGTTCTGACTCAGGTCATGATCTTGCGGCTGTGGTGTCGAACCCCACCTCGGGTTCTGTGCTCAATGCAGAGTCTGCTTCAGTTCATCTCTCCCTCTCTCTCTCCCTCTCACTCACTCTCTCTCAAATAAATAAATAAAATCTTAAAAAAAATCCTATTTTAGCAAGTTGTCATAGAAAATGGCACCCAAAAGAAACTACTTAAGAGTCTAATAAAATTTAAATATTATTTTAAACTTCTTATCATATCTCAAAAACCTAACTATAATAGTTTTTTCAGTTATTCCAGAATGTGGCTGTTGAAAAAATAAGGACTGCCAATTTAGGGAAATAATTACCTACTGGATGGGTTTGTTGAGTGAGGTTACAGAAATGGAAATTTCTAATAAATACCTTGAAGGGGTTTATTTCTCCTACCTATGTAGTTCTATGAAAACAGTTTGAAACTCTGTAAACACTAGGTCCCACAAGGGTGGGACACAAAAGCACCAGACAAAAAATTTGTCATCAGAAAAAGTCAAAGTTTGATATGACTTGTGAGTTAATCTTTCTCTTCCACATTCTTCCTTCTTTCCTGACTTTATTTTTTCCATTTTTTCTTTAATTTTTTTAAAGTCTTTATATATCTGAGAGAGGGAGTGAGAGAGAGCACGCACATGCACAAATGGGGGAGGGGGACAAAGGAAGAGGGAGAGGCAGACTAAGCAGGGAGTCTTAGGTGGGGCTCAATCCCAGGACACTGAGATCATGGCCTGAGACAAAGGCAGCCATTTAATGGATTGAGTCACCCAGGCACCACTTTAATGTTTTCTTACAAACAAGTAAAAGTAGCAACATTATCATTGAATGTATTTATAGGTATTAAAAAGAAAGTAATGTAGTTAATATTTTAAATCTAATTCATTTTATGAATAGTTACATAGTATTCCATATATATATATGTCATAATAATTTTCAACCATCCTTGTATTTGTGAATGTTCATGTTTTGCAATTGAAAAGAGAGAAAGGAAGAAAGAAAACGTAGTGCTTAAATATTTGTATATATATTCTTATATGATCATTCTTTTGGGTGAAGTTCTTTTGGATAATTTCTTAATCTAATTGTAAGCTTATTTTAAATGTTATTATTTACTACCTATATATTTTTATAAGGATTATACCAATTTCTTATAACCTTTTTACATAAGTAATAATTCTGATATACCATCTATATGGTTTAAAGAGGCCTGAAGAATATATCCAGAAAAACAAGTTTCTCTCCTATTAGAGTTTTTGAAAGAGAGACTAGAAGATAGAGTAGAACAAATAGTAAATGATATAATAATGATTTCAAAGGGAAAAAAGTGATTGCTTAAAAGTGAAAACTAAAACGACATCAGACTTTTTGGCTGTAATGTAGGTTGCTAGCAAACAATGTCTCCAAGGTGCTAAAGGAAAATTATTTAGGTATATACATAACTAACTTTCATTCTAACGTAAGAGTAAAAGTAAATTTCTCTTGCCTATTTCCTTGGATGGGTCAGTGCCTACCCTACTGCATGTGAGTGAAGAAAACACAAAAGGTGGAGGTAGGGATGCCTAACAGTAAGGGCTTGAGTGTTTCCTGCCTCCATTTCCCCTCCCATATTCCAAAAGCTAGATGATTACACTTGAGAAAGAATGGTGGGGAAAAAAGCATTCAGGGCAGAAATGCTAGATGGCTCCCTGAAGGGAAAGGCAACTCAGCAGAGGGACAACAAAGTGAAAAGTTGAGCCCACATTTTAATGTCAGAGGCTGTCTCACCTGAGGCCTGTTCCTCCTCAATCCAGTAGGAAGTAAGATCTAGTTTTTTACTTTTTCATAAGAAATACTTTACCTACTCTATTGGCTATTTGTCACTACATAACAAATTACTCCAAAACTTAGGGCTTAAAACAATAAACTTCTATCATCTCACAACATCTATGGGTCAGAAATCTGAGTGTGGTTTAGCTGAAGCCTGAGCCTCAAGAGCCGTCAAAATGATGCAGTCAAGGTGCAACAAAGGCCATGGTCTTATCTGAAGGCTCAAATGGGGAAAAAGCTGCTTCCCAACTAACTTCTTTCATGTGTTTATTAGCAAGACTTAGTTTCTCATTGGCCAGAGGCCTTCCTCACTTTCTTGCTATGTGGCCTCTCCATAGAGCAGCTCACCACTTGACAGGTGAGTTCTACACAGTGAGTGTGTGACAGCAGGAGAAAGTAGTTCCAGAGTCTCTTTCTAATCTAATCTTTGAAGTGATATCCTATGGTATATTCTCATTAGAATCAAGTTTCTAGGTCCAGCCCACACTCAAGGAGAGGAGATTAAGCAAATGTAAGAATATAGGATGAAGGCATCACTGGCGGCCATCCTTCAGACTCCTTATCCCTGTGGAATATAAGCAGGGAAAAATAAGGAGAACTGAGCAGTGCAATAGAAAAGAAAAATAACAAACTAAAGACATTAGAATAGGAAAAAAACGGCAGATCAAAGAGAATAGCATTTTAAATAAGATTAATAGTCTTAAAGAATTAAGGGCAGATATTGGTAATATGAAGTAGGAACCAAAAATTGATAATAAGGACCAGTTGGGAGCTATCATTTTGAAAAATATAATTGTTGAAAGAATATCATGTGTAGGATGTATATTCACAATTTATATAGCTAAACAAAAATACATAGGCTGCATATAAGAAACTACCCAAATGACATTCAAAAGTGACAGAAATAGAAACTATAAAACTCAAGAGATTTTTAAAAATCCATACCTGAATAGCAGGAGTCACAGAAGGAAAACGTATTGCTAGAGGGGGGTAAATATTTGAAGAAATAATGACTAAGAATATACCTGGATTGTTTCTTTTTTAAATAGTTATTTATTTATTTTAGAGGGGGAAGGGCAGAGGGGGAGAGAGAGAGAAAGAGAAAATCCCCAAGCATACTGCCCACTGGGTCGGGAGCTAGACACAGGGCTCCATCCCAGGACTTGAGTCAAAACCGAGAATCAGACACTCAACTGACTGAGCCACTCAGGTGCCCTTACCTGGATTGCTTCTAGAATTTAACCTGCAGTGTGTTTCTTCAGCTCTTCTCATAAGTCAATAAGCCATTTAAAACTAATTGGGACACCTGGGTGGCTTAGTCCCTGAGCGTCTGCCTTTGGCTCAGGTCATGATCCCAGGGTCCTAGAATTGAACCCTGCTCAGCAGGGAGCCTGCTTCTCCCTCTTCCACTCCCCCTGCTTGTGTTCCCTCACTCGCTGTCTCTCTCTGTGTCAAATAAACAAAATCTTTAAAAAAAATAAAACTCTGTAATTAATAACTTTTCTGCTAAAACTAGCTATGGAGGATTTTGTTTTTTGTAATTGAATCCTGGCTAATATTATGTTAATTCCAGGTAGAATACAAAGTAATGTATAACTTTAAAATCAGCAAAGGTAAAGTTAATCTATCCAATGGAAGTCAAAAAAGGAGAAAAGAAATGGAAGCAGAAAACACAAAATTGAGATGGGATAAATATAGCAACTCAATATACCATACATGTAAGTTTAAACTTAAGGTATCACTATGAAGGGTTATGTAGCAGTATTAAGTGAAACTAAATGAGCATACACATTGTCATCTAGCAATCCCACTCCTTGGAATATAGCCCCGAGAAATTAGCACATTGTTTGACAGATATGCAAATATAAGGATATGTATCACAGTATGCTTTTGGTCCTAAAAAGATGAAAACATCTATGGTGGCTACAGCTTTAGTACTTGGAAGCAAAGGACTAGATTCCCAAAGAGCAACATGGTTGGATCTAGAAGAGAGTAGAATTTTTAAAAAATGAATTAGAGCTATAAACACAATACCTATATTGATGCAAGTTAAAAAACAACTCATGGATAAACACAGACATATAAACCCACATTATAAAGCAGTCAGAAGGGTGTCTGGGTGGTGCAGTTGCTTGAGCATCCTACTCTTGGTTTCGGCTCAGGTCATGATCTCAGGGTCGTGAGATTAAGCCCAGCACTGGGTTCTGTGTTCAGTTTGGAATCTGCTTGGGATTCTCTTTTCCTTTCCCTCTGCCCCTCCTGCTCATGCTCTCTCTCTCCCCTCCACTCTCTCTCTCTCCCTCTCACAAAATAAAGAAATGAATCTTAAAAAAAATAAAGCGGTCAGAAATCATAAAGCAATAGTACTTGCACATTGCTATCATTATCTATTGCTAGGTAGCAAACTACCCCACACTTAGTGACTTAAAACCATCATTTATTATTTCACAATTTTGTGGATCAGGACTCCAGGTAGTGCTCTACTGGACGATTCACCTTTGCATGGTATTAACTAGGGTGACAACTGGTATTTAGTAGTAGAAGGGCTGGTTTGCAGCATTTACGATGGCTTTGCCATATGCCTGGTATGTTGGTAGAGATGGCTGGAATATTGGACTCAACTGGGACTGTCAATGCCTACACGTGGCTCCTGCAGCACGGTGGACTCAGGGTAAGCAGACATTTTACATGGCGTCTCAGGGCTCCTGGAGAAGGCATTCTAAGAGGCAGGACACAGAAGCTGTCAGTTTCTTAAGGTCAGGGCTCTGAAACTTACACAGTGTCGTTTTGCCATATTCTGTTAGCCAAAGCATTCACAGATCCCACCAGATTCAAAGTAAGGCTTTTGAACTCATCTCTTAATGGAAGGAATGTCCAAGAATTTACAGCCGTATTTAATCTGTCACGTATGAGCAGGGCTAAGACCCACAGTGTTGTTTAAGCAAGAGAGAAGACATGTAACAAAAACTTTTACAGCCTATGTATTTTTCAATAGTTCATATATCTCCACGGCCATATATTAGAACCAGTAGGGAAGAAGGACAGTAAGAATGGAGGGAAAGGTATAGAAGTTAGGGAACATCAGGGAAAATAGAATAATATAAAGTGAGAGGAAGTTTGTGTGTACCAATGATGGTATGTGCCAGGGACTTGGGTAAGAGAGAAAAGGTATAGTAATTCCTTCCTTAAATCAAGGTAGAGGGCCATCTCTTTGGACTGTGCCACTCTAGCACTCACTAATTTAATTACGTTTAAAATGATGTCCTTTTGAAAATTTAAGTACTTAAATGTGTTATCAGATCTTAGTACCTTTGAAGAAAACATGCTCTATCATTTATATTCATGTTTCTTTTTCCTTTTAAAACCTGAATCACTTAGAAGACAAAAGTATGGGGGGCTGTATATGTGTATGTGTGTGTGATGCGCATGTGTGATCTGGGGCTGTATTTATTATTTCTTCCTTCTTAATTGTAGACCTGGCATAAAAATCTGCCAAGATTTCTTCAGGGTGAGGCTCTACCTGCTGTTGAAAGGCAAGAAAACCCTTCTATTTCTAATTTGAGTTTTACATAATGTTTTGGCATTTGGCTACTAAATTAAACTCCTTTCTTCCCTAGCTCTAATACTTACACTGCAAAAATAAATTTTAAGACTCCAAATGTCAAATGTGATTTAGTTTATCAAACTAAATACTTTCCTTTCTGTTGCTTACATAATGCTCGTATCTAAGGAAAAGAATATCATAACTTAGTTTATAAATCTGAACATTTCATTCTTTTTTAATTTTTTTTAAAGATTTTATTTATTTATTTATTTGACAGAGATAGACACCAGCGAGAGAGGGAACACAGCAGGGGAGTGGGAGAGGAAGAAGCAGGCTTCCAGCGGAGGAGCCTGATGTGGGACTCGATCTCGGAACGCCGGGATCACGCCCTGAGCCGAAGGCAGACGCTTAACGACTGCGTTACCAAGGCGCCCCTATAAATCTGAACATTTTAAATTAAAGATAGATCATCTTTGAATCTGAACTAAAAATCAACAACACCATACGTGAATGTCTGGCCATAATTTGTTCATCAATAATTTATCAGTTTTCACTATTACAGTCTCAGTCCTTTAAACATTTGGAAATAAAGGAAATGAGATTGCTTGCTCAGAATCGAGCAGTTTGGTCCACATCAGAGGGATATGAAAAGATTTTAAAGAGAAGAAATGGCTTCTAGACCAGGAAAATTTGACTATCATCAGACTAAGGATATTAATCTAGTGAAAAGTCCACCAGTCAGATGGGAGAGCTATGAAAGTTTGTAAAAAGAAAGTTCACAAAGACGCATCACACTGTGAAAGAGAAAAACACCAAAAAGGAATAATGTCAACAAAAATCTTATGTATAATTGATAAAAATGCTGATTATAAAGTCTAAGAATCTTAATCAGATGCCAAAGTAAAAAGCATAGAATCATAAATGTTTAGATTTGAGAAAGACTTCAGGGGCATCTCACCTACTTTCTCCCCGTTTCTCTTTCAGAAACATCCAAGATAGTTTTGAATGTCTTCAGTTTTTGCTTTCTGCCTATTAAGCTGCCCATTCCCCTTTGGATTTAGAATGTCAGTGTATCTGTTGAATTTGTCAGCTCACTTCTGTTGCACTGTAACAGTAGCTCACATAAAATCAACATTTATTCGCTGATTAGGGGGGTTATTTTATCCAAATAAATGGAGAAGTGGTTCATGTAAACAGACAGTGGCAAGTAGGGATTATTCTCAGACTCTTAGGTGGAGTTTTGGATTGGATGGTCATCTCGGGGAGAAGAGTGTACCTCTTGGCACTGAATCTCGATTTTTCATTTCTCCTTCCCCCAGGCCACGTAGTGGTGGTGGCAGCTTCACACTAAGTGTAGGAAGGCACTAGTGCTGATGAAGAGTAAGATGTCCATCACACTAGAGGTTATATCGTCTACTCAACATTTGTTTGGCATCAACTCTGTCAGGAGCATGATGCTACTCATTCTTCATCACCATGTCATGCAATTTTCACAGCATGCCTTCAAAGTAGGCTTTATAATCAGACAACCTTGGAGATGTTAAGAACGTTATCCATGATCAAAGTTTAGAACTTGTATTTGAACACAGGACTACCCAGCTCCAGATGTCGGGGGCACACTGGCTGTCATGACATTTTCCTACCCAGGCCCCTTTCGTGTTGCTTGGCTCTCCTCTTTTTGCCCACCTGAGTGTCTCCTCCCACAATCTCTTAGATATTTTCTTCTTGTAAGGCCTATTACAATTCATGTTAATTTAAAAATATATGCATTTATTATATATCCTCTGTTGAAAAATGAGAAAATACAGATAAACAACAACAAAAATAACCCAAACAAAATAAAACCAACAAAAATTGCTTGAACTATAACTCTCACCCAGAGAACAATTGTTCCATGGGGAGCAATTGCAATATTGGTACAAATTTATGCTTCTCTTATTCTGAACACATTAATAAATGGCATCATATTATAATACTGTTTTATATCCTGCACTTTATCATCAACGTCTTTCCATTTCTGTAAGTAGGCATCTTCATCATTATGTGTATTTGGGTTTTTAGAAGCTGTTACATTAGCTGAATTTTATATCAGGTGTCTCAATTCACTACTTTTAAAAAGTATTGTTTCTGAGTATAGGATATTTGTTTATTATTTAAAAATTAAATAATTATAGTAAATGTATCATGTAGCAAGTGAAAGCCTCCCTTGCCATTGGTACATACAATTCTTTTATTTCTTTCAAAATAGTTCTTTAATTTTTTGATGTTTCTCTTTGAAGATTTCTTTATACAACAGATACTCTAATAATTTGAGAGATTTGGATATATATACAAGGATAGAAAATGTGTGCCTTGCTACTTATCTATTATAATTAGGGGAAATTTTCTTACTTATTTTTAAGCAAGTAGAGATTATGATTGAACAAAAAATGTTTTATGTATGCATCAATCCAAAGATAAATGGGAGAATTCATTAAAAATCAAAACCTAATCTAAACTTAAAATTCTCAGATTTTTTTGTCTCTTTAAATTTATCCATCATACAAAATTTTTTAGCCTCTGAGAAGTTTTTAGTTAATAGTATTATTTCCAGTACTTTATAAACAAAGCACTGCTCTAGAACAGTGCTGATAAAATATATAGGCTCCTGGGTGGCTCAGTCAATTGGGCATCTGCCTTTGACTTGGGTCATGATCTCGGGGTCCTGGGATTGAGCTCCACGTCAGGCTCCCTGCTCAGCGGGGAGTCTGCTTGTCTCCCTCTCTTTGCCCCTCTCCCAGTTCATGCTCTCTCTTTTTCTCTCTCTCAAATAAATAAAATCTTTTTTAAAAAATATTTATTTATTTAACAGAGAGAGACAGCCAGCAAGAGAGGGAAAATAGCAGGCGGAGTGGAAGAGGAAGAAGCAGGCTCCCAGCAGAGGAGCCCAATGCAGGGCTCGATCCCAGGGCTCTGGGATCATGCCCTGAGCCGAAGGCAGACGCTTAATGACTGAGCCACCTAGGCGCCCCATAAATAAAATCTTTAAAATATATATATAAACTCTGAATTTGGAAGTTAAGTATATTAAAGAAATATAATATGAGCAAGCTACATATATACTTTATATTTACTAATACCCTCATTAAAACAGAAACAAAGTGAAAATAATTTTTGTAATAACATATTTTATTTATGACCCAATATATCCAAAATATTATTATGTCAATATTTAATCAAATAAAAAATTAGTGAGATATTTTACATTCTTTTTTTATTAAGTCTTCTAAATCTAGTGTATATTTTGTACTTAAGTTCATCTTACTTTGGACTTGACCACATTTTGAGTGTGCAAAAACGACATATGGCTAGTGTCTAGTATATTGAAAGGCATAGCTCTAGACATGAACGATGGTAATAGTAATTAATCATATAGATTTAAAACTAAAGCACAGATTATGAATCTAAACTTTAAAAAACAATCCAGGTAAAAACAGTGATTTTCCCTGTATTTCTATGGGCTTACATTTATGAGCCAATTGGCTGTGGTTGGAAATCCAAACTAAGGTCAAGCAAAATGGCAACTAGTTAGCCTCAATGAAAAACTAACCTCAGTCATCACTTAACTGGTTATGTCTAGTGACAAGTACATAGTAGATATTTCATATATTATTGTTCCTTTGTTAATTGGGGTTATAAAACTTTGATCTTTTAACATTATGGTCTGAGTTAGTCAGCTGGTCTTGGATACATTTCCAATAGAACACTGAAAAACTTTGGTGGACTGATTAATTATTCATGAGATTACCATTTTTTCTTAGGAAACCACAGGTTGGCAATATCTATACAAAGATATGAGGCAGAAATAGAACAGAAAGCTTGGAGAATATGCCAGTATTCAAATTTCACTTAATTTTTATTTCATCACAAAAAATCAGAGGACTGGGAATTTTCGTTGGCGTGTGGAAGTGAGCACTCAGCTTTACGGAGATCTTATAATTTCATTGATAGGATTTATAATTCTGTTACTGCTTATCTATCCAAATGATAGGACATTTCTTTGGGCAAATTAGAGTGCCTTTAATTCACCTTTGTATCCTCTTTATATAATATGTTTGGGAATTAGTGAATAACAGTAGCAATTAAAATTAATATTTAGCCATCTCCTTTCCTAAAAAAACAAAGTAAACACAAATCTGACATATTAAAAAAATGACCTGACTTTTAATAATGAAAATGGAGAAAAAAAAGAAAGAAAATAAAAAGAAAGAAAAGAGAGAGAGACATACACACAGTCACACATAGGGCAGAGTAAGCAATATGAAAATGGTACTCCAGATTATTCACTCCCTAAGAAATGCATATTTCCCAGAGAAGAGAAAACCTGAATTCAGTTGAGAAGTATTTTTAATCAGACTATGGGAGAAGTCAGTGTTTTGATAATAAACAAGTCCACACATGACCCAGACTAAATTGGTTGGCTTAAGTGGCACTTCATCACCTTAGGTGACAAGTTTTACTTTTTTTTAATCTGGTGAAATATTTAATTGAAAAATATCTGAAATGAATGCTTTATTGCATCTCTTCTTAAATCCAACAATCCTTTCAGGGACTTGAATTTACATAATCAACTTATGAAAATTTTGTTTCACATTTGGTGAAATCAACACAGTACAGCACCAGCATTAACCAGAGCATTTTCCTTAGTAGAGAAGTTCAGGCATATTTATTTACTATTTACCACACAGTTTCTCCATAACATTTCTCAGCTTATTTAGCTCATTAAGAAAAAGATGATTTGATTTTTAGCCTGCATACATTAAAATCGCTTCTCCCACTTACTTCAGAGGATGAAAAAGATGTCTACTGGGTGGATGAAGGAGATGAATATTTCATTTTTACATTTTATAGTTACAGCTTTATGATTAGAGAAAGAAAAAGAAAGAGGGAAATACACAAAACACTGCATCTTGCAGAGCTCAAAGGGTAAACAGCAGAACTCAAGGGCAGGAATAGAAAAAATTTAGAACAAAGTGCTGAAATAAATTTAAAGGAATTTAGACACCAATATAAATATTTAGAAATTATTCCTAAGACAGTGCTTTCTCTGTGCAAAGGGAATAAAGTTACATTTAGCGCTGTTTCAATTCTCTTTATTCCTCCTCTGTTCTATCATCTACATGACTACACATACCAATGAGTATCCGCAGCTTGCAGAAAATCTTTTATGGACAGTTTTGCCAAAAATACTACTTTGAATTGTACAAAATAAAAAATTTAAATTTGGATACACAGTTAGCTATCATTTTTAGAATTGTATTCCTTGAAACAACACTACCACAGCAAACTCAGAAAAAAAGGATTCCAAGATCAAATTTTTGGGAAATACTACATATATTTCTCTCTTGGAGATTTATAGTGGGCTTTATCATATTAAGGTTCTGATAAATCCTGCAGTACAAAGACTTTGCTAACCTACTATTTCCCAAATTTATTTAAATAGGAAGCCTTTTTAAAATTTGACACCTTGTAGAACAAATGTTTAAGGAAAAAAATATTTGGGAAAATGCTACTGTAGACCCACAATATTTATATTGGTTACAGCTCCAGACCCTTGAGTATTTTCAAATTCATAAAACCCAGAAATTAAGAAGCAGATGTTTGGGAATAAGCTAGGCTAGCAAAGTAACTTGCTTGTCAAAACTTACATCACAGCCCATGAGATTTGAATTCATGCTAGTTAATTTTATTATAAGATCTTCATTTCTCCAGATGCTTATGTCTCAGAGCAGCCATATGGTGCTAATGTCTTTATTCTCATTATAGTTGAATAAATCATGGGATTTTTTGTGCTCACTGATAAGTACTTGGAAATATAAATAATAAATCTACGATGGCCAAAGATTAGAGATGCAGCATAAATAGTTGTGTGGCCCAGTTATTTAATATCTCTGTACCTCCATTTCCACATCTATGAGTTGGGATAGTAGTAGTTCCCACTGCATAGAGTTCTTATAAAAGCCAAATTAATTAATACTTGTTAAGTTCTTAGAACAGCGCCTGTAGTATATAGTAAGCACTATTCAAGGGTTGTTAAATTAAACAAAATATTTTTCTTCATCAGCCTTATGACTGAACATAGATGTCATAGATTTGGATTTGTGAACTGTGGACAGCAATTGTGTCTTCCCATGTGTGGTAGGAAAATAGAAGGAAAAGAAAAAAGAAAGAAACAAACAAAATGCCTGCTTCACTTACCACAGCAAATGCATCAATTGTTTCAACATCCATAAATCTGAGAGTTTTTACATTTTTGTTATTTGTTGGGTTTGGTTTGCTTTAAAATAAGATAAAAACAGAGAGGGAGACAAATCATAAAAGATTCTTAACTATAGGAAATAATCTGAGGGTTGCTGGAGGGGAGGTGGTGGGGGAATGGGGTAACTGGATGATGGGCATTAAAGAGGGCACGTGATGTGATGAGCACTGGGTGTTGTATGCAACTGATGAATCACTAAATTCTATCTCTGAAACTAAGAATACAGTATATGTTAATAAAAAAATTAAAAAATAAATGTGGTCTTAGAACTAGCATTGGAAAGTCAAGTTGAAATTCCTATGTGCCACCTAGATCACTGGAATCAGAACCAGAATCTATGTGGCTGTGGCTCAGAAATGCTCATGTGTAATAGGTACCTGTGGTGATTCTCAAAAATACTAAAGTTTAAGAACCTACAGCAGACACCATTCAAACTCTGTAGCTGCTCGGGGCTCATTTTGGTTGGCTTCCTCTAGTCTGTTCAGGTTCACTCCACCAGTTTGCCCAAGTAACCCAAACCTGAAAACCGGGGGCTTAACTAATTAAGGAGTTTTACCCTCTGGTAATAAGTCTGTGATAGGCAGTGGAGGATCCACAGAGTTTTTCAATCCAGCCTCAGGGTTGCAGGCTCCTTGCATCTTTCTGCTTTGCCATCCTTAGCATTTGCTTGTTGCCTTGTGGCACAGGGCATTGTTCTTCCTCTGAGCATCATTTTCACATTCCAGGCAGGAAGAGCAGGAAGGGAAAAAGGCAAAGGCCCATCCCAGCTGAGCCTGCTCCCCTTTTAAGGAATTTACCTGGAAGCTTTCCTCCACAACAACCACTTATAACTCATCAGCCAGGCCTGGGCTACATTCCCATTCTTCACTTTCATTTGCAAGGAATACTAAGAAATGTCATGGTTTAACAGGGCACATTTTTATGCCCAACAAATTGAAGTAGGCTCTTTGGCATACTCTATATTGCAGGCTTAATGAAAGTAGGTTTTCTCAGCCTCCACAGTTCTGTGTATACAGTTTACTTGAACAACATTGCCCTTTCCCACTTAACTATTTCATGAACTTCTATCCCTTAACACCAGTTCAAATTGTCCATTCCTCTGTGAAGGGTTCCCATTCCACCAAAGCAACCCCTCCCTCCTGGTTTCACATTCACGGTACTCTATTATAGCACTATTGTGTATATACTAAGTCAGGAGACTGAGATCACTTTGAAGGCCAGGATAGATGGCTTATTTCCAGAGGCTGACTACAGCAGTTGACTCAACAGTAACTACTTAATAAATGTTTATGGAATGAATGAATAAATGAATGAATATACAGAAATTTAAGTGAACAGCAACTTATGAATCAAAAGTGGAGCATTAATTTCTTTGGTAAAATAGTGACTTCTATTAGACTCTGCTACTCTTCTCATTCAGAGACATACCTGCCATATGTTTGGGAAGCTATCATATTATGAAATTAAATGAAAGTCAGGAGGAATACAGTAAAGAAAATGTCTGGCACATAATAAGTATGTGAGCTCCTCTGGTAGAGGACCCACTTTTATTATCTTTTATCTCTATTGTTCCACCCCATGAAGGGCTTAGTCCAAAATAGGTTTTTAATAAATGCTGAATGAATGAGCATTGAATTGAAAGGAAAAGAGAGAAGAACCAAAGAGTTAGCAGGTTGTTTTCACCTCTTAAAATTCCAGCAGTATATTATCAATGTCATCATTCTGAGTGAGTAATTTTAGGGTGTAATAGATAAGTAATTAACAGCAACAATAACTAATAAGATACAGTATGTCAATTATACTTCAATAAAAAAACAGTAATTATTTGCTCAAGATGATGCTATATAGGAAGCTGGTATTTTTAACTTCTTTTAAGATATTTGGGGTAACAGCATTGAACACTGGAACTGAAGCTTTGCATTTTTATAACCACGGATATTACATATGACTGTAGAATTGTAAGAAATAATTTTAAACCTATGTACTACTAGAGTTTAACTGTGAAAACTAGTGCCTTCACAAAGGAGTACATTTTGCAAGGAATTTTTTTCTCTCAGTAAATAAAAAATAGAGGTGTTCTATCTAATTGATGAATATAATCCAGATATTTACTTTTCAAATATTAAAATAATGGGTCTTAAGTTGCCCTGCAAAGTCTAGTTTAGAGTAGGAATGGCTGAGACTTAGCCTCTTTGTGAGATAATAGCAACAAAAGGCTGGCTTTACAGATAGGGAGGAGATGCTCTCTTTTAACACACCCCAGGCCCAAACCCGGAGGTTCAAGGTCTTAAGAGTAACCAGTCAACTGTTAAAATCAGGAGGAGGGAGGGTAGCTACGGAAAAGACCTTACCCCTTTTTCATGTCTGAGAGATAATGGGAAAAATAAAATGGAAATCAGAAGTAGGAAATTAAGGTTTCCTCTCTTCCTGAATAGAGCTCAGAAAGACAGGTTCTAGGGGTTGAGAGAAGGAACAAAGCAAGATGTTCTTCCCTGTACTTTTGCAACTCTGGGTAGGGACCATGTTGGTGATGGCCTCATAATAATCTAGAATAGTGACTCCCACTTTCCTGAGGTGCACAGTTTCTGAGCCGTTGATTCCATGTATCATAGATGCTGATTCAAGAACCACTGTGACTGGCCAACAGGGGTTGGAGGAAAACAGTCAGGCCATTGAGCCAAATGGAGAACTCAGCAGAATCTCAGCTACTAGCTTTAGGTTTACACAAGGCATTTAAATTGAAAGGTAGAAAAATGTAAAAGGACAAGGAACAATGCCAGATTTAAAATTTATCAGAAATAATCCCAGGTAGGAAATTTTTATATATGAATCCATTATGCATAAGAAAGCAAACTATTTATCTTTATGAGAATGATTTGGTTAATTAGTCGTAGACATTGAAGATGTAGAGTACTAATACTGCCACATATTAGAATTTATTTATTTCATTTAGTAAGAAGAGGGTATTATTGTTTTAGATTTTATCAAGTAGATCATTATGAAATGAAAAACAGAGGCTTTTTTAAACTTTTGTTTTGTTTCTAGAAGTGGCCAGAGTGGGCATCCTTGCGTGTTCCTGTTCTTAAGGGAAAGGCTTCCAGCTTTTCCCCATTGAGAATAATGCTTGCAGTAGGCTTTTCATAGATGGCTTTTATGAGATTGAGAAATGTACCCTCTATTCCTACACTCTGAAGGGTTTTAATCAGGAAAGGATGCTGTATTTTGTCAAAAGCTTTTTCTGCATCAATTCAGAGGATCATATGGTTCCTGAGTCTTTTCTTGTTGATATGATGTATCACATTGATTGATTTGCGAGTGTTGAACCATGCTTGCATCCCAGGTATGAATCCCACTTGGTCATGATGGATAATCCTTTTAATGTACTGTTGGATTCTATTAGCAAGGATCTTGTTGAGGATTTTGGCATCCATATTCATTAGAGAAATCGGTCTGTAATTCTCCTTTTTGAGGGGGTCTTTGCCTGGTTTGGGGATCAAGGTAATATTAGCCTCATAGAATGAGTTTGGTAGCTTTCCTTCTGTTTCTATTTTTTGAAATAGCTTTAGGAGAATAGGTATTATTTCTTCTTTGAATGTTTGGTAGAATTCCCCAGGAAAACCGTCTGGGCCTGGAGTTTTATTATTTGGAAGGTTGTTTATCACTGACTCAATTTCTTCATAGTTAATTGGCCTATTTAAGAAATCTATTTCTTCCTGTTTCAGTCTTGGTAGTTTATAGGTTTCCAGGAAGGCCTCCATCTCTTCCAGATTGCTTAGTTTTTTGGCATATAGCTGTTGATAAAAATTTCTAATAATCCTTCCAATTTCAATGTTGTTGGTCGTGACCTCTCCCTTTTCACTCATAATTTTTAATAATTTCAGTCCTTTCTCTTTGCTTTTGGATAAGTCTTGCCAGTGGTCTGCCAATTTTATGGATTCTCTCAAAGAAGAAGTGGCCAAAGGGAGATCAGTCAGGAGGGGAATAGAAAGTGCTTTTGATGGGAAAGACACTTTCTTCATCAAATATTTGAAAACACACTTCGTGTCAATGACACATGTCACCCTATTCTTTATCCTCAAGGAATTAACAATCTAGTTACAGAAATTTGTTTAAGAACACAAACCTATAATAGTGGTACCAAAAGGGAGTGTGAACACAAAAGCTTTCTGGTTTATCAAGGACTAGATACAAGGTTATTGAGTTTGGAGGAGAGTTTAGTTTCAGATAAAGCTCTAAGAAAGGAAGCAGGGTCGATTCAATTCTTAAAGATTATATAGCTTGATTAGAAAGAAAACATAAAAAAGCGTGGTGGTGTAGATGTAGACATTCCAGACTTTCCAAGTTTCATTTGCAAAAGCCAAAATAAAAATAAAATAAAATAAAATAAAATAAAAAAGGATACTTCTGGGGAATCCAGTGCTGTGGTTAGGAGTAGTAGAAGACAACAGCAGGTAGGTAGATGCAGGTCAAGATGGTCCTAAAGAGCCAGAAAGGGGAGCTTAGTGTTTGGGGGGAGAAATGCTAAAGATTTGCTATATATTCTTGAGGAAGTGAGTGGCACTAGAAGTAGATTTTCAGGTATATGTATCATAAAGGAGAAGGATTGAGGCTAGCAGGGAAGTGAGGAGGGTGCTACAGAGCTCAGGGTATGGATGGGCACAGAAGCAATGAAAAGGAAAGCAGGAACTTTAAGAGACTTAACATAAGGAATTGACAGAGCTTAATGACAGAGAGATTAAATAGTGTGACTTTTAATCCTGGTTTCCTCAGGACCATCTAATTTATATCTGGTACACCCGTGTAGTTATTGATAGCACTTCTTTCATTTGGATGATAAATTACAGTGTCATCTTATATGTATTGGAGAGCAGCTCCTAGCCCAGGCAGCTGTGATGATGAAACTACCTTGCAGTGCCTTTGACAAATATAGGGAAGATGGGCATCTAGAACAGGAAATAATTTCACTTGGGAAGATTAGAGGGAGCAGTGGCAGGATTTCAAAGTGTAAATACCCAACAGTTAAGATAAAAGAAACTGAGATGCACATTCCAGAAACAGGTTTTGCAGTCATCTACACTCCTCTTTTGGAAAAGCCAATTTATACCAAGCTCCAGATTTTGATTCTGAATATGAAGAGATGAATTGAAAAAGGGAATTCACGCCATCCAGCACAATCTTCCAGAAGTCCAGACGCCATCAAAGTTTGGGAGAAGTGGCAGACTACCAATGGAAAATTTCAAGGACAGTTTGACTAAAGGAGTCCCACACTTCCATCTACCTAACATTTGAACCTATTTTCTGCTATTCCTCTTCATAAATATGTGAATCCATAGTATTGCATCCCGGCTAATTTAGTCACTGCCTGATGTTAATGCTGGATGCCCTTCTCTTTTTCCTTGTGTCTGTTAACCCCCCTCCAGGCTCCCCCTCTCCCTTCCTAAAATCCTTTCCCTAGCTTTTCCATTTGCCCATTTTCTACTAGTGCTTTATTGCCCCTTAATTTCTTAACTTCCCTATGAAATCTTCTAGACAACAGCAACAAACTGCACTCTGCAGCATATGACCTCAGAGCATTTAATGTCTTTATTGTTAATTTGGTTCCTGTTCAATCATGTATGTGCATCATGGCATTCATTTTTCTGTGATCTTTTATGTTCCAAAACTATTTAACCACTCTATTATTTAATTTATCCATATCTTTTCTCCTCAAGGATATGTGCCATTTGAAATTGGGGTGCCACACTTCTCTTGATTTAGTGCTACTCTATATTTCTCACAAACAAAGCAAAACAAAGCATTTTAATGCTTTTTATGTTGATGAGTAAATTAAAATCCTAACACTATTACTAATGCATTTTTGGAATATTACTTCAAATTTTACTACAAACTATGTCAGTTATATCACTTACCAAGCTTACATCATATCATCATAATGTGGGGAGGTTCTAGTGTTTTGAAGACAGTTGACACAAAACATGAGTCCTTTCCCTTGTTTCAAAGACATTTTTTAATGGATATATAATAATAGTTTCATGTACATTTAAAAATCATATTTATTTAGGCTTCTATTGAATGCCACATAATACAGTGTAATGAAGTAAACAGGAAACAAGCAGCTTCCAAATTTAAAGCTATATATGTCATCAAATTAACAAGGATATGAACTGATTCACATTTCCAAGGTGGCAGTGACACTGAGTTCAGGGTGTGATTTCCTTTCTTATTCCTTGTGAATAAATCAATGAAGTTTAATTATTTAATCATTGGACAATTGCAAGATCTTTGACTCTGTCCTGAGTCTGCCACTGCCGCAAGTGCATTTACCCATAACAACCTCATATGTTGTTAAACAGAATGGCACCTCTTTATAATGACAAAGGAAGTGTGAAAAGGGATTGCTTCTAATTTTATAGAGAAGCTCTAAGATGAGTGGTTACAATGAATTGAAGGGCAGATTTGGACCATGATAACATATGAGACATATGATTGAGAAAATTATTACAATAGGATTCCACTGAATTTTCAAAGTAACCTCTCAAATTCTGAACGTAGGTGTCTCTTGCACCATCTGTTTAAGCATCAGGATATAGACTGTACCATGGGAGGCAGCCAATATAGATTGATCAAGAATTTAACCTTCATGAAGGTATGATTTACTGGACATCCATCCATCTTTACCTTCAGAAACATGAGTAATGTTCTTATATTTTTAATTTGCACTCAGTTTCTATGTAAAAAAGACTGTGTAAGTAGCTAGACATTAAATGAGTAGAAATCTATGCTTGAAATTCAAATGGTGGCATGGGAAAATATTTTTACTGTAGTACATATATCTCTGATGTCTTCAGGGGAAATTGAATAGTATTTTACCAACTAAGATCAAACAATCTGTAATAACCACCCAGAGGCATAAAGTAAAATTGTAGCAGGTAGAGGCAGCATTATGTTGCATCACATAGGCAGGCACTATTCTGGTATATGCCCAGGCATTTCCTTGGGGAGCTCTCATAGGTTTACCACAAAATCCATCCCACTGGGCATTGTATGGCAAGGTCTTAGTTGCTCTTCTTTGCCATGTCTGTGTTTTGTTTCTTTTTTTACATTTGAGGACTTCAACAAACTTCAAATAACTGGAAAGCATAACCAGGCAGCTCTCGTTAATAGAAATGCACAGGTTGTTTGTGGGGGTTTTTTCTTTCCACCTTTTGATAAAATACTTATAAAATCTGTCAATCCATTATCTATATTAGTAATTGCAATATCCTGGATGCACATGAATCTTCTGGGTGCAATTCTTATGATCTTAAAATTTTATTCTCCTGCATATAAACCATCAAGATATCTTAATTCTTTGCTGGATAAAATGCATATCTTACCCTGAGGCAGGATCGGACTCCAGCCTGAATTTCCTGTGACTCTCCACCTCAGGCCCTAAACTCCAGCCTTGCAAAATTATTTTCAATCCCTGAGTATCCAGTATTTTTCACACCATGTGTCTTTGCCCATGGAGTCAAAGTAAGTCTTAAGAGTACAAATTTGATCATTTCACTCATCTCTCTTTTTGAATCCTTCAGTGGCTTCATTGTTGTTGCCCATGGATATTCCTTGACCTGTCCCTGCCCACCTCTCTAGAACCATCTTAGGCCGCTTCTGTCACTATTGTTAGTTCGAAACACTGCTCATCTTAATGCATAGCTGATCGTTGTGTCAGGACCATTAGACATGGTACTGTCATTGTCTCTTAATGTCTTCCTTCTCTGTTTTCCACTTAGAATAGATAATTCTGTTATCCTCTAGGTTAATCTCTAAGTAACTTCAATGTCGGTTCCTCAGAAATATCTCTACTTCCCTTTCCTCTCTATCCCCAATTTAAATCTTCTTATCAAACATTTTCATTGTACTTTTAAAAGACAAATCACCTGTAGTCATTTCTTCAAATTTCCCACTAAAATAAAGATGCACACAGGCAGAGACCTTATTATCTTGCCCACTCCTGTAATCCAGTATGCAGCATATGGCCTGTCCCACAGTGGTTTTTAAATGAGCACTCGATGATTGATCTATATTATTTCTGTTGTCTGGAATCCTACTCTCTAGTGAAATGAATAGCATTTCAAGATGCAAATCAAATGTTACCTCTCTCAAGAATTACCCTAATCTCTCCCTTAGATTTGAGTTTACTTTTTTCCCAGTACAGGTCGTCACGTTTGGGGGTGGGCTGCTTGTGGAGTGTGGCGATTATTTGTGCTCATGTCTGTCTTCTTCCCATGTCTACCTTTGAGGACCATGACTATGACTCATTCATTTTACATTGCCAGAACCTAGCAAGGCACCTACGCAGAGTACACATGAAAAGACTATTTCTATTAGTTAATTAATGGGTTCTTTCTCAATAATCACATTAATGTGTATTTCTCCTTGAGTAAATGGAGTGGAAAAAGTGGAGCAAACAAGGATATTGGGCGTCCTGGATTTAGTCTGAGCTTTGCTCCTGAGGGACTAGTGGAAAAATAGTTAACCTCTCTGATATTTAGCTTCCTTATCTTTAAGGGAGATGCCAGTAATGTCTCTTAAAAATTATAAGTCGTAAATAAAATGTAAAAGGAGTAGAACATAAGACTGATTCTATATATACGATATGCATCAGCTTCTGTCCAAATTCCTAATAACATTTGGTGTACTTTTAAATATGCCTTTTCTCCTAAAGGGGAATTTGGGGGGGGGGTGGGAATTGCTTATTTGAAATTTAAGACTCACTGAACAAAACAAGTCAACAAAACTACCTCTGTTCAGTACAAGGACTGGACTGAACGAGTAATGTTAAACCTAATGGAGGTTAGGATGACAGACCTGGCGGGCATACTGTTTGAGTTTAGATCCCTAAATGTCTCAGTTTCTCATTCGTACGTGAGATGATATTGTACCCACTTCAAAGGTTTGTGGTCAGAATTAAATGAGTTGCAGTTCCCCAAATGGGCCATGACCTTCATCATGGCCAAGCCCTTGTAGTAGACGTTCCTCCATCTCCCCACTCCTTCATTTAGTCTCAGATTGACTAGTCCATCCTATAGGAAACTTTTTTGACTTTCCAAATTTTGATGGCTCTCTTCTGTGTTTCCATAGTCCCTGGTGCTGACTTTGTGCTGATACTCATACTAGGCACAGCTTTATTTCCACAGAATTCCTCTGCAGGTGCCTCTAAATGGCCAGGGCCACTGCCTGTGCCCCGTCACTGCCATCGAAGCACAGATCCATTCTAGACTCAAGGCTGCCTAGTGAAAGAGACGGTCTTCCTCTTTCCCTCACTCACTTTTTTTTTCCATGCACTTTTGAAGAGTACCTAAAGCACTGTGCTTATAATTCAACATCATACCAAAATTCTAAGAAACCATCCTTTTGGGCTTAACATTTATATCTGGGGACTAGACATGAGTTCATGGGCCTGGTCCAGCAGACAGTTAGGGCCAATACCCTGTTGTTTTCAGAGTCATCTCTTCTCTCTGATTGTCAAAGCTCTGCCATTTCCTTAAATTTGTTTTCCTAACTCTTTTATTGCTCAGAATGAATTAATTCCCAGGGACTTCACAAGTCCTTCATGAAAATAGATTTCTGGGAATCCCATTTTAGCATTTCATTGAAAATAACTAACCTGGTCTCTCAGCAATAGACATTTCCTAGATTAAAGCTGAGGTCTCCATTGTATTAACAACTGAGAAATCTCCCCCACATATTCTGTGGACTCTCTCTCTCTCTCTGTGTGTGTGTGTGTGTGTGTGTGTGTGTTTCTTTTAAGTGTAGGGATAGTTTTACATTTCTTACATTGCAATATCTGTTCTTGCTTTTCAGCCAAATTAAATGCAACCTCATGTACAAAAGGAAAATAAGTCAGTTGCAAGAAAAGATGAAATGAGAAGTTGGCCCAAGAGCACACAAAAGCATCAGCAAGTGTGAATATACTGCCCAGAATGGCTCCCATAAAAGTCAGGAAATGGTCCTCCAGATAATAAAAGTTCAGAGTTAGTTACTGGAGCTTGTAAGAATTTAATATTTTCTGATTTAGTCAAATATCTCTTATATTTTCGGACATTTGAAGGCAAATAATTCCTCATTTTATTACATTTTAAAAATTCAGTTAAAAATCACAAAGAAAAGCAGCACAAATTTGTGATGTGGGTATTAAATGTCAGTTTAGTGCTCAACACACCTTACATCCATTCTTGTCTTCCATGGCCATGACCCCATTTACATTCATTCATTTGTTCATTTAATAAATATGTATTGAGCAGCCACAGGTAATATGTAAACAAATGAGCATGGCTGCATTCCAATAAAATGGCATGTTTGGCCATTGAAATTCAATATGTTTCAAATATCACAGAATATTCTTTTTTAAAATTCGTTTCAGCTTCTGAAAAATGTAGAAGCCATTTTTAGCTAATAGATCATACACTGACAGAGTTGGATTTGGCTCACGGACTATAGTTTGCTGACCTCTAGTTTAGAGAACTTGGCATATGAGTTCCATTAGAGGATGTGTAGGAGTTTTCCAAACAGACAAAGGCATCTTGATTGGAGAAATCATGTTTAGCAAAGATATAAGTATGTGAACAGGCATGACTCATTCGAAAAGCCAAAAATAGTATTATTGGCCCTTTGGGTTGGAGGCAGTGGAAAATACAGGGAAGGAAACTGAAGGGTCCCATGTGCCATACTGGGAATTTGACTGCTATTGAGTAGGCAGGGGGGAAACATTGTGGGATTGTGGCATAATGAGGTTTGCATTTTAAAAAGGTCACTCGAGCCGCCAGGTGAAAAACTGATGAAAGAAGTCCAAGAGAGAAGGAAAGAAAATAAGAAATTATTTTGGTAGTTCAGTGAAAGATACACAGAACAGGTAATCTATTATTTCCATAAAATTTTCTATTTTTCCCACAGACGCCATACCCTTTACTGACTCAGGACCACTGCAAATGATATTCCTTCCCTTCTGGAATTTTTTTTTTCTTTTTGCTTCTCTTTAATTACTTAGCTCCTTCTCATCCTTTAGGTTTTCATTTTAATTTTACTTCTCCAGATAAGCTCTCACTGACCCTTCAGATAGGATTCACAGCCCTGTGATACACAACCATAGGACATTACACTTCTCTGTATCAATGGTCACACCCAGGATATCTGCTCAATGTTGGCCTTCTGTGCTAGACCACAAGCCACATGTCCATCCCTGTATCCCAGTGCTGACTTCAGAGTAGATGCTCAGTGAATATTTGCAGTGGCCATGAAGTTGGAGGAGAGGATATTTACCAAGAAGAACTGACAGGATTGTCTAACTGAATGGCTGACTTGATGGATAATATAAGGTTAAGGATAATTCCTAGATTTGGGTGACAAAGTGATTCGTCAGAAAGGAGAGATAACAAAGGATAAAAGTCATATTTGAGGCAGTTGTGGGAGTGTTGATTTTGAAGTTCCTGTAGGACATCTGAGAGGACACACCAGGAGATATGTTGTCTGCTTCCCACTAGGCTAAGCTGACTATTTTACATCTGTTCTAGCAATCGCAGGAATCTATGTCTTGGTTTCTGTTTTGAACTCTTTGCACTCAACATATGCTAAGATTTAGAACTCTTTCCCAAAAACATGACTTCTAATATGTTATCCCTTGCTTTAGAAGTTAGTAAAAGGCTTCTCTCAACGTGGAATCTAGGCCCCCTAAACTGATTTCATTTCTCTATTTTGCCTTATTTCCTTAATTCCCCAACATAAGTATTCTCTGGTCAGAATGGTCATCCTGTTTTCCCCCATTTTCACTGTTGTTTTTCCTTTCTTTACTTGTACTGTCTCTCTGAGGAAGAATTCTGTCTGGAATTCTCTTTTTGATCAATCTAAAGATAATCTTCCTTAAAAGCCAATTTAATTTCCATCTTTCCATCGATGTTTCCTTGAACAGATTAAATGTACAAAACTTGTCCTTCCTTGATTTGCCTTAGTGCATGTGGATTATTTCTCTTATAATGATAATGGCTTCCATTTGGAGGTGCCTAGTGTGGGCCAGCCCATGTAATCTCATACCATCTGTACAATAGATCTTCTAAGGTAGTTATTATTTACTTTTTGAAATACAGAGATTCTAAAATTCAGAAAGTTTAATTTTAACTCTACTGAAGACTTATAGTTGGTAAATAGTGGTTCCAGTTCTGACTGTCTATAAAGCCCACACTGCTACTTACTATGTTGTGTGAAAGGGAAGTTTTTTTTTTTTGTTTTTTGTTTTTTTTTTTAATTTAGGCTTATGAAATGTGAGGTCTCATTTTAAATATTTTCTCATAGAGTCAATACCATGTCATAGGCTCTGGGCTTAGAAGCCCAGGATTTGGATGGCCCTTTTCTGGCTGAATGACTACAAGGAAGTCACAAAGCCTTCTATGACCTCTGTCTATTCATCTGAAAAATGAGAACCCAGACTGATTAAGAAATTAAAAAATGAGATGATTATGTGACAATACTTTGAAAATTGTGAAGCAAGAGATATTATATAAGTACCATTGTTAGTAGAGGTCTTGAGTAGAATTTCAAAATAAATTAAAACTTTAAAACTCATAGATAAAATGAAACTGAAGGAAATAAGAAGTTGTCAGTTTAAGCATTCATCAAAGAGAATAATTAGGTATTTATTGAGGATCAGCTATCAAGAATAAGATAAATTCAGTGGATGATTTTTAAAAAGTTAAGTATAATACATGGTCCATGCTCTCAAGAAGCTTTTTTTCCTAAGGCAAATACTGTGTATGTATATCCTTGTTATATATATGCATATGTATAACATATATAATTAAAATTTTGGAGATATCTATAAACAGATATATAGATATATATATAAATTATATATTTATATATTTAACTTGCTCAGTTCTCTTTACTTAATTCTCTACTTTGACAATTTCAACTGCTCTTTCTGCTTTCTTAGCACCTGGTAAAGAATTGATTATATTTTGTAATAATCTCCTTACATGTATGTCTTCCTGGATTCATCATTGTAGTCCTATCATCAAACATAGAACCTTGCATATCAGTAATTAATTAATGTGAAAGGAAGGAAAGGAGGAAAGAAGGGAAGGAAAGACAAAGGGAGGGAAAGAGAGTAGGAGGAAGAAAAAATCTAGGTCACTTTGTGAACATTTTATTTCTTCTTGGAGAATTTCCCAAGTAAGGAAAATTTTCAAATTCTAGAGTCACAATGATCATCTGTCTACAGGTCTTCCTTTTCACTTGCACATAGATTTTATTGCTAGATCATCTCCCTTCCTGTGGCTTTTTTTAGTTTCATTCTTTGTTCAGCCCATAGTCTTGCTGATTCATTGCCTAAAATCAATGACTAAGATCTTAATTTAATCAAAGGCCAAGTAAAATTATATTGAATGAATAAATCATGGAAAGCACCAGATTAGTCAGTGAAATTTCAAGCCGTTTCCCTGACTATGAAGACTTTTCAGTAAGGTTTGACAACCCCTAAACATGTGGTCTAGTAAAAGGAGGTAAGCTGTGGATTCAAAAAAAATCTAGGTTTGGAAAACCCTATTATTAGATCTGTGGTTTGAGGTATGTCACTCACTGTCTATGGGCCTCCATGTCTCAGCTTTAAAAAGAGGGTTTTAATTCCTACTCTGAAGAGATTTTGTGGAGGATTAGAAATGATGTACATAAAATATTTAGCATAATACCTGGCTCATGGAAGAAAAAAAAAATTTTTTTTTTGAAATATACAAAAGGCATGAGTTTTTGTCAAATTACTATTACAGATATTATGATTATAAATTGCTTAGTAATTTAAAGAGAGATATATGATTAGCTACTAGCAATGCCTGAGAATATAGTAAAGACATAATAAATATCAATTATTGAACAATGGATATTGAATACATTCCCAAAACACGTGAAATGATTAATACATATTATTTGACTGGGCACTTTGGTGGCTCAGTTGGTTAAGTGTCTGACACTTGATTTTGACTCAGGTCATGATTTCAAGGTCATAAGATCGAACCCTGCCTCAGGCTCCGCAGTAAACAGGGAGTCTGCTTAAGATTCTCTCCCTTTCCCTTTTCCTCTGCCCCTCCCCCCTTCCTAAAATAAGTAAATATTTTAAATAAGTAAATAAATAAATATTATTGGATGATGATGGTCTGGTTTGCCAGATTTTTACACCCTGTTCGTTCCCTTTAAACATGGCCTATCATACTACTAAAAAAAAACAGAAAACAAAAAACAAACAAACAAAAAAAACTAGTCTGAGGATCTTAGAAAAATACTACAAGCAGCCAAAACTAGTGAACAATAGCAAAAGGAAGTCCTGTATGTAGGTCTTGTTGAGCTATTGTAAAATATCATAAGTTAATGTAATGTATCAACACTGTGAGGCTTGAAAGAAACTAAGAGAAAAAGTAAGCCACGCGTGGCAGGAAGTGACGTAAAGGATCAGGTGCCGCACACCACTACTCTATCTGTGCTCCTGATTTCCATGTGAGCTAAAGGGGCTAAAAGCAGCTTTTCTCATAGAAAATACTCCCTACTCACCGGAAAGAGAAATTCATGTTTTCTATTTACCTGATTGGTGTATGTACTCATTTTACTATGACTTCCTGAACATATCCTGTAAACTAGTGAATCTCTGAACTCATAACGAATTCCAGAAATCATCTTTTATTCATAAAATTACGTTCATAAAAACACTTCCAGGAATTCCTCAAGCACATTCACTTTTCAGTAGGACAGTGGATCTACCTACCTTCTAAAATCTTGAAAATCTTATCTTCCATAGCATTAGGAAAGACTAATGCTGTCACTATGTAAAAGTGTGCCTATCCATTATTGTTTGCTTAGTGTCCCTTCCACTTGTGCATATTGGTTTTCATTTGGCATGTTGCCTGTGCTCGCTATGACTCTTTCCTATCACATCACAAGCTATGGGACACCTGGGCTTAAAACCCTCTCTTTAACTGGAAGGCTAAACCTTTCAGGGTTCTTTTTTGTCACTCTGAACAGGGCTGAATTACAGAAAGGGAGTAAAACTGATCTTGTTGCACATATTGGCTGCACTCCTTTGGTTTTGTGCAAAAGCTTTCCAAATCCAACCATAGGATGTCAATGAACTGAGCATCCAAATATATTTGTAAGAACTAAGGCTTAGGCCACCTGAAAGTATCTGATATCTCTCTTTGGTGAGTTTGCACATTTTCTTACAAATAGAGCTACTTTTAAATCCTTCTAGTGTACAATGAGTTCATGCGAGGACAGACATTTCTTACTCAATACCACGCCTTTTCGGAGACTTTAAAGGCTGGATACGGTTACTTTGTTCATAGGTCTGATAATATCAAATGTTGTTCTAAGGCTGATTTGTATTTATGTAAGCCCTGGTGTTATAACCTAAATACCTAAACCAGACTTTTGTTTTTATTTTTGTTTTGTTTTTTTTTCCTGAGCTACAAAGCCTATAACCTGGCATGCCATGTGGAGACATAAAGAATCTATAGTCACATTACAGGCTTGAAATGTATGCTTAATAATGCATTTCTGGGAGACTCAAAGGTTTAGCTAAGCTCTACCAGTTGGTTTACAATTTCCATCTCCTCTCCCCTCCCTTTTTTTCTTCCTCTATTCAAACATGGCACCTGCAATGGTTATTAATCAGAAATGTGTGTTTTAAAAAATGGTTTCCAGTTTTTCATTTCCTATCCCAAGAAATGTTTTATGTATGTGCAGTTCTAATCTAATCTGTCTTTTGAGGTTTTTGAGAAGTGCAGTCCCTGAACTGTAAGAACTAGGAACTTTGGGAAGGGTGGCAAAAACAGGGGAGTCATCTGACCCAGACAGTCACTTGTGTAAAATTTCTCTAGGACCCTGACAACAAAACACTGAAGATAAAGCAGCAGTTCATTGTCACTGCCACAGGTCCACACACCTGTCCCCTACTAATGCCAAATCATCCCAGAGAAAGCTAAGTAACTTGTCCCTGTTGTATTATCATCAGCAAAAGTTGTCCTTATGAGATAGTTTATTGGGTGCTGGAGCCATAATATGAAGAAGTATCACAGGAAACATTAAATTAGATAATTGAAAGCCTTCCAAGGATCCAAAGCATCTGCTTATAACTGTGAGTGCTGTTTTTTATGTTTGGAACTAGAATAAGGCAAATTAATAACAATAATAACAATAATAATAATAAAAAAACACTTTTAATGGTAATAATGACAGTAAAATCTTGAGAGTAGTCATTTTTTTTTTTGCTAGTCATCGTGCTGTTTTCTAATATTCCTTCTTCCCTCTTAATCCTCACATTAGCCATATGAGACCCTACTTCCTTTTTACAGATAAGGAAACTAAAGAATTATACATCTAATTAATAGCAAATTAATAGTGTAACTATAGTTATGATAACAATAACAATAATAATCACTATTTGAGAAATTTGCACAAATTATGCAATTTCATCTTTAGTAACAGGCCAATGACATAGGATCTAGAATTAGAAACTTTACACATGAGGGAACTGAGGCATAGAGAAGTTAAAAAAATTTCCCAAGGGTACTCAGCAAATAAATGGTAGAGCTGGGATTTGGACCCAGGCACTTGGCTTCAAAATCAAGGTCACTAAGCCTTGTGCTATACCATCCATCCAGAAGCAAAGTATAAATGAATGTAGATATTGTTAATAAATGCCCAGCTCACAGCTTCTCATTCACTTTATTTCAGTAATGGAACACAGCTGGTATTAGGATAAATAAAATAACGCACTCCTGGTTGCTGAAGTGAAGTGTGACATAAACAGAGCAGCTAGAGAGATCAACCCTCCCCAAATTGCCCAGTATCTCCCCAGTTTTATCACTGACAGTCCCACATCCGAGGAAACCTTTCAGTTCTGGATAGAGCAAGATAGTTGGTAATAATAGTGTGTACTATCAACATTGTTTACTTGGTACCTTAGTTCCACTCCAATATCAGTTTCAACTGGAGGTTACCTAGCAGAGAATTAAGACATCCACCATAGTAAACTTGGCAAATAAACCTTATTCTAAGGCTCCTGTTTTAACACTTAGCAACTTTGTAACTTTCAACATGCCAAATGTTCATACCTAGAAAGGGCTCACTAAAACTCAATTGGGTTTAAAGACTTTATTGCTGCTAAGGAAGAAATATACCACATGTACCATTCAAATATTTCTGATTTCTTCCCTTATCTACCATAGTATGCAAAAGCCAGTAAGGATCTTTACTAGGAGCTTGGGCTTTCTGTCAATGTACCCAGAGAGTGGCCTCATCCCTAGATAATATGTGAGAAAACCATCTCTAATTAATTGCTTTGTGTTTGAGAGAGCCAGTCCTAGCAGCAAATGTTGGAAAACACAAAGATAGTGACACATTTTCACCTGACGAAGTTTGGTGGGAAATAGGACAGATATACTTAACATCTGCGATCATTTTTAGTAAATAAAGCCCCACCATCCTGAAAAGTAAAATTGAAACAAATTTAAAGAACTACATGAAAAAAATTCATATTATGTTGAAAGAAAACAACCTACTCAGTTGCATTTATGTATTCTCACAGTAAGCGTTTCTTGGGTGACTATTATGTGCCAGACCCTGCTTTAGAGGCTTGGAAGGGGCTGTGTGCTGTTTACTTCAATTTTCTCTGATTAGCATAATTAACCTGCAACTATGAAAAGTAAACATAGCTTCCAAAAAAAAAAAAAGTAAAAGTTAGTGAGACAAGTACCAATGTTTTAAATTCTTGCAAAATTTCCCCAGCTTTATGAAATATAACTGACATATAATACTGTGTAAGTTTAAGGTGTACAGTGTGATGATTTGATATATATTTATGATTGCCACAATAAGGTTAGTAAACACATTAATCACCACATGGTTACCTTTTTTTGTGGTAGGAACTGTTAGCAACTTTCAAATAAATGATACAGTATTGTTAACTATAGTTAACTATTACAGGTTAGATCCCCAGAACTTACTCATCTTCTAACTGAAAATATGTACCCTTTGACTACCATCATCCATTTTCTCTACATACCCTCTACCCCCTGCAGCCACCAATCTATTATTTCTGTGATTTCAGTTTCTATTATTTCTGTGGTTTCAGTTTCTTTTTAGATTCCACATATAAGTGAGATCATACAGTATTTATCTTTTTCTGTCTGACTTATTTTACTTCGCATAATGCCCTTGAGGTTCATCCATTTTGTCACAAATGACAGAATTTCCTTCTTCCTCCTGGATAAATAATATTCCATTGTGTGCGTGTGTGTGTATCACATTTTCTCTATCCAGTCATCTATTGACAGGCATTTTGGTTGTTTCTGTGTCTTGACTTTTGTAAATAATTCAGTGAACATGGAGATGTATGTAGATAAATCTCTTCAAGATAGTGGTTGTATTTTTTTGTTGTTTCTTTGTTTCTTTATTTGTTAATACATACCTAGAAATGGGATTGCTGGATCAAATGATTGTTCTATTTTAAAATTTTTGAGGAACCTCAATTCTGTTTTCCATAGCAGCTCAATTTACATGCCTACCAACAGTGTCTTCCCAGGTGGGGGAGCTAATTTGCACTCCAGCCCAACTGCTGAACATAGCCCCTTTGGGAAGTGTGGTTACAGATAACCAGCAGCAGCAGAGCACATCCTATGGCCTTTATGATCACGGACACAAGCCAGCTGTTGATCATACCCTCTGACGCCAAATAACCAGGGAACCTGAACAATGATCCTGAGCAGCCTCAGAGTCCAGCCGATAGCACCATTCGGCCATGGAGTCCAGTCTACCACCCAACCCAGCAGTGAAGCTTAGCATACAGGTCTGCTCAATTGCTGAACAAAGCTTGCAGCCTCATCCAGACAGGAAATCCAGCCAGTGACCCCATGCACTCATGGAGCATAATCTGTGACCCCATTCAATCAGGGAGTCCAAACACCAATCCTGTTTGACTGCAGAATCCAGCCATGGTATGCTCCATCTGACCTCAGAGCATGGGCAGAGTGACCTTGCCTTCCTAAGGAACCCAATAGCAAACCCTACTTGCTTACAGATACTACCTGCTGATTCATCAAGCTTACTACAAGCTAAGCTGACTGGCTAAGGTAATTCCTTACTAACAAATCCACAAATTCTAGTAGAGGAGACCCTACTCAAAAGTGTGGATACCGATGCAAGGATTCAAGGATCACAAAGGATCAGGTAAACATGGAACTACCAAAAGGAACTAATAAAGCTCCAATAATCGACCCTAAAGAAATGGAAATCTATGAACTATCTGAAAAAGAATTCAGAATAATCTTCCTAAAGAAGTTGAGTGTACTACAAGACCACACAGGCAAGAAACAGTATTAGGAAAACAATGCATGAGGCATATGGGAAGTTCAACAAAGAAATAAAGACAATCCATTAAAAAATAAATAAAAACTAGACAGAAATTCTAAAGCTGAAGAATACAATGAATGAACTGAAGAATTCAATAGAGAGCTTCAACAGGTGACTTGACAGAGTAGGAGAAAATCAATGAATTCAAAGACAGATCATTTGAAATGATCCAGTTAGGAGAAAAAAAAATGAAGAAAAATAAAGAAAGCTTACCTTCTTTTGATGGTATGCCATCAAAACAAACAATGTATGCATTATGGGAATCCTGGAAGAAGACAAGAAAGAGAAAGGGGCAAAAAATCTATTAAAGAAATAGATGAAAACTTTGCAAACTTGGGGAGAGAAGTAGGCATCCAGATTCACGGATTCCCAAATAGGTTGAACCCCAAAAGGGCTACACCAAGCTTACGATGTAATCCTCATGGTAAACACCAAAGAAAAACCTGTAGTAGGTTCACAAAAGGTTATGATTGATGAGTCAAAGCATACCTCCACAAAAAGTCATTAAGTCACAGAGACGACAGAAGAGGAAGCAAAGAACAAAGAATCTATAACAGTCAGAAAACAATGAACAAAATAACAATAAGTAAGATCTTACCTAACAATAATTATTTTAAACATAAATATTAAATTCTCCAATCTTGCAAATTTCTCAAATTAATGTTTGGCTTAAATATTGTTGGTTCTAATATCTGCATCTGCATTATAAATGTGATCTGTTGGTTTTGATTGAAGTTTACTCACCATATATTGGGCTCTGTGCTGGATGAAAGAAGTATGATGAATAAAATCAATGTGATCTCTTTATTCAAGGAGCCTACAATGTATTGAGGGATGCAGTCCGTCAACCATGGTTATACCAATAGCTTCCTATCTGCTTCAGCAATAACAATTCTGTGATAAAAGCAAAGATGCTGTCAGAGTGCCTGACCAGACAAAGTGATCTAGGCTGAGGAATCTGGGATTAGGTGATTTGCAGGTAAAACAGCGCTACAATCTTCAGAAAAAAGGAAAAGCACATTTTCATATGTTAATGAATTTGTTCATTTTTTTAAATAAAATTCATTATTAGCAAACTCACATTGAAGCAATCAGCTAGACAGATGGAAACTTTGGATTCCACGCAGATTCATGTCTTTCTATCAGCTAGCAATTAGACATGTGAAAGCATATTCTTAAACCATAATGTGTCAAAGATTTGCAGTTTTTAAAGCAATACTGTCAGGCTGCGAAACTTACAAAATTATCCAATTTTTTTATTACTGCTTTTGATTTATATGTTCCCCAAAGCAAGGTTTGGAAATCTTCCCATTTTAGTTATTGTAGTCACTGGAAAAAATCAAAAACGTAACACATAATTTTTACTTTCTTAAAATTATATTTAAGTCTTTCAAGGGATCAGACTTTATTAATATATTCTCTTTGGAACACCAAATATTCTCCTTTCTTAGTAGCAACAATGACAATAAAATGACTATTTTGGGATTCTGGAGAAGTCTAGTCAACCCTCCTGAATTTTGAACCAGGAACCGGAGATAAATGAGCAGCCCTATAATGTTAGACTGGCAAACACAATGCAAGCTGGTGGGTTGAAATGAGCCTCTGCTACGTCCTCTCTCCAATCTAGATCTAGAAGCCACCTATAGATTTTCAGAGTGTCACTATAACCAAACTGACCACAAGGAAGATCCCAGCCTGCTTCTGTACCAAAAAGCTTTGACCTGGTGAACAGAAGTAGAACAGAATGAGAGAGGCCTGAGGATAGGCAGATCCCAAAAGCCAAGTGGCATTTGATCAAGGGAGCCCTGTGATCCCTGTTTTTACTCTCACTGATAGGTGTCTTTCCTCCTCTTCCCCCACTCCTCCTCCTCCTCCCCCCTCCTCTTGTAGGAATAGGCTAGTGGAAGAAGAGAAAAAAGACTAAGGAAAGAACTTGGCAAAAGGGAGAAAACATTTGCTCCCTCCAACTAGTATGCAATTTATTTATTTATTTGTTTGTTTGTTTGTTTATTTATTTATTTTAAGGATTTTATTTATTTGTTTGACACAGAGAGAGCAAGAGAGCACAAGCAGGGGGAGCAGCAGAGGAAGAGGGAGAAGCAGGCTCCCTGCTGGGGAAGGGGCTTGATGCAGGGCTGGATTCCAGGACCCTGGGATCATGACCTGAGCCGAAGGCAGACGTCCAACACACTGAGCCACCCGGGTGCCCTTAGTATGCAATTTAAAATCAGGATCCAGGAATAAATAGTTTCTCTTATTTGTTACCTTCAATGTTTCTCTCTGTTGTGGCTAACACTAGAAGCAGTGGAGCACAAAAGAACCTGAGAACTTCATCATCTCTCATCTTTCTACCTCCAACCAACCCATGAAATCTGACTTGAAAAACTAACATATAGTATGGAATCTAGACATCCAGAAACCAATCCTAGAGATGATTTACTTTTAAAAATAACAAGGCTTCGGTGTGGTACATGGTAAAGAGCTTTGTAAACAGAGACCTGCCTCTCCCTCAACACACTCGCCAAACTGGTATAATCTTTGGTGAATTACTTAACTTGCTGAAACAGTTTCATCAATATAATTGGGTTTGAGTTTGGGTAAAGTAATATTAGCTTAAAATGTTTTAAAAAATCTAATGAGAGAATACCTGCACAAGCAATATTCAAAAAAATCATTATTCAAGCGACTATTTGGTTGTTTCTCATTGATCACAACTTTATTTGAAAGTGGCTAAGAAGTATAATGTCACTGACATTATACAGAATGTATTTTACTTGGTTTTTCAGAACTTTCAGGAAAGTTACTAGGGAAGAGAACTTCTTAAAAATATTCCTTAATTATTTCTTCCCTCCCTCCCTCCTTCCTTCCCTCCCGTCTTCCTTTGTTCCTTCCTTTTGGGAAGGGACTAGTCCAGAGAGTATGCCTTTTTTTGTATTAAGTGTTGGGTATAATTTTAAAACTCCCTTCAGAGTAAGATTTTTTGGTGCCGTTTATTTACATGAAAAAGATTTTAGTACTTTATTTACAAAATGCCCAATTAAAACCTGATCCATCATAATTCAGCCTTAACATCAGAATTAGAAATGCATGAAGTAATCTGTGTACTTGTTATTTAAGATTTACCTAATTTACTAATAGCACTCTAAATTGAGGGCTTTTTACAATCCAACACTGATTGATTACACCCCAGACATCACTGCAAAAGAACCATGTATTTTACACAGTAAAATAAACTCAACTCTGAGGTCCTCAAAATATTACTGTTTAGTAAGTGTTAATGTTTCTAAACACATACACAGACAAAAATGGGTGCTTGTTATTATTTTAGACTTAATTTTTTGTGTTTTCTTAAATGTTGTAGTTTTTTAAAATTCAACCATGAGTTTAATCCACTGCCCACTTATTACAACATTTTTAAGTAAAGTAGTATATTTTAATTGCTTCTTTCTCCCTTCCTTCCTTCTTCTTTCCTTCTTTACCTCTTCCTTTTTTTTTTTAATCTTAGTCTACACATTTTCCTCAAATAAATTTTTCTAACAGCAGCATGTTAAATATTTAAAATAATAGCCAAAAAAAAAGTGGATCTATGAAGATAACACAAGGTGGTACAGGCCTAGGGGAAAAAAGGAGAATGTATTTCTCCATTTTGCCTAAGTGCATACATACTCCATTGTTTTTTGTTGTTATTTTTTTTACATAGAACCCAGTGAGTCTATCCATGTATGATCATATAGTGAGTCCATCCTCAGGAAGGAAAAAAATTCTCATTTTTCAATTTTGGTTTTTGATCTGTAGAGCCCAACACACCATTTATTCATCTGCGTGTGTTTGTATAAGTTAGGTAAAATCGCTCCTGGCAAAAAAAGAAAAAACAATTACAATACAATTTACAATATGTAAAATATATGCTAGGATATCTTCTAAAGCTGTTGGTAGGGGAATTCTGCTTTTGCAGAAAATACTTCTATCACAATTGCCAAGATAATTTGATTTCATCATATGTAGCACCAATTAGCGTATTCAATATGGTCATACAGCTTTGTAATACCCCTTTTCCCAAGAACTTCCACCCCCATATCAGAAAGACGCAGATGTTTCCGGATTCTTATTGTGTGTCACAGCTATACTGGGAGGGCCCAGCAAATAACTGGCCTGAATATTTTGGCCCTATAATTTATTTTTTGTTATTGTTATACTCCTAACATACTTCAGGCAATAATTCTACCAAATTGTCAGTATTTTTTGTTTCAACTGATAGGTTAAAAAATTTGTTAGTTAATATTAAGTCTAACTCTCATATATGTTTATGAAAAGACTGTTCATAGATGTTAAAGGATCTCATATACTGTCGTCATCTAATAAGTATTATAATGAAGCATCATGGTGCTTATGTAACTTAAATAAATTCAGTTATTCATGTTCAGAGGGCAGAGAGAGAGAGAGATCAGCTGATTTTATCCACTGTCCACAGGATGAATTTACGGCTCTGAGTGAGCATGAAATGGAAGATACGACTCTGTTGTTCTCCAGTTATCTCCGTTCTCAACTACCTGAATGGAAGCATCTTGCTGCATGCAGTAAGTATAATTTTCATTTTTAAACATGCAGTAAATACTTTTTTCTGAGACATTGTCCTGAAATGCCAACTGTCAACTGTTGCTTAAGCAAAGAAACAGCTCCATTCTGAGACCAGTGGAAAAATTGTATTGGATTTAATGAATGTTGTATTTGAAGGTCATTTCAAGGGAATTATTTATTTTATTTCATTTTTACTTTAAGTATTGACCATAAAACTAATTCCCATTTGAGATGCTACTATGCTGTAAATCTGTTATTAGTAGTCAGAACTATAATTTAGCTTAGAATCATCAATATTTTTTATTTTAAAGATTTTATTTATTGATTTATTTAGAGCACACGCATGAGTGGGGGGAAGGGGCAGAGGGAGAGGGAGAGAGAGAATCTCAAGCAGATTCCACTCTAAGCCCTGAAACCCATGTGACACTTGATCTCATGAGATCATGACCTGAGCTGAAATCCAGAGTCTGAGCCTTAACAGACTGAGCCACCCAGGTGCCCCTAGTCATCAATAATTTTTTTGATAGAGATTAGAAGAAAATTATAGTGTGAGTGGGAAAAAGAACTTCATTGTTATACTAAAATGCCAATATTACCATTTTATAACCAAAGTAAGATGCTGAAGAGGTTTACTAAATCGAGACCAAGCTTTCGTGCAAGTCCAGAATTCACTGGGACATGGATCAAGGACACCATGGATTTATATTTAGTGAAAGAGTTAAAACTGAGTGAATGCTAATAGGTGCTATAACTGTAGAAATTGAGTTTTAAATTAATAAAAACAATGTTATCTGATTGGACAAAGTAAACAGACATCTTGGTTTTTCTCTTTTCCATTTTGTTGTTGTTAATTAAGGATGCCCAAATAATATATTGGAGTGTAAATATAAAAGTGTAGTTTGCATCCCACGAATTGAGAAAAACTTCACTATACTTTTTCTTAACCTAGCACATGATGTACTGTTGAACAAAATTTACCATTCAGATATGTTAATTAGATAATGCACGATGAAAAGGGGTTAAATAAAAGAAAGATGTAATAACCACAGCAGCAGTAGGAAACATGAGTGAATACTTCGTATGTGATCGTCATGGTGATGAGTGCTTTTCTTACATTATGTAACTTCATCTTCAGAGCACGTGTATGTAGTGGGTATTGTTATTATTAGCCACCACCCTTTACCAATGAGAAAGTCAAGATATCAAGAACTTTGATCATTTTTCCACAAAATCACAAATAGGAATTGTCAGAGCCAGTTCTGAACCTCTCTAATTCCAAAGCCCATTTAATAACTACTATACAATTTTGATACACACATGAATTTTATAAACAGACCTAGACACAGCTTATAAAAATTTAAAGATGGATACTCATAAATTAGAAATGAATATGCTTTATTAAAAACCATTGTAAAGGGGTGCCTAGGTGGCTCAGTCAGTTAAGCGTCTGCCTTTGACACAGGTCATGATCCCAGGGTCCTGGGATTGAGCCCCACATCAGGCTCCCTGCTCAGCAGGGAGTCTACTTCTCCCTCTGCCTGCTGTTTCCCCTGCTTGTGCTCAAGCTCTCTCTCTCTCTGACAAATAAATAAATATAAAACAAAACAAAAACAAAAACAAAACCCTTTGAGAGTCATTACTTTGTCATATATATATCTTTATATATTATTATATATTATTTATATATTTTCATTCTTAAACTGTCTCACATTCCTTCTGCCCTGCTGCATTAGGAATCAATGAGGTCATTGTTTCTGTCATCGTCTCTGTCTTTTGTTGTTGTTATCCTCAGGATGGTGAGTGTCATTCTCCTCTGCCTCAAAATGAGACACCAGGCTTGCATTGCAAGAATGCAGAAGCAGAGCCAGGAGGGGTTGACAGGGGTGGTGGCAGTCCAGCCACCATTTATTTTGACTTCTGTCCATGGTCGCTTACTTGCTCCCAGAATAATGCAGCTGCAATTGCGAACTTAACTACCCTCCAGGTACTTACTCTTCTTCACGGTAAAAAGAGTTGTCTATACTCCCAGCCTCTAACACTTTGCCAATTTTTCATTTGTGACACTCCATTTTCTCTTCTGACCAACGACACACTGAAACTTCTTTGCCAAGGTTATAAATCATCATTTTGTTGCTAAATCAAATAAATATTTGAAATTCTTTTCTCAGTTGACTGAACACTGTCATTAGCCACAGCTGACCATTTCCTCCCTCTTGAACATACTCCAGTTTGTTTCCTAGTGCTTTAATTTCCTATCACCTGCCTGGCCATTTTTCTCAGTTTTCCCATGTTCATCTTATATATGTGTGCATTACATCACTGCAGTAGACATTTTCATCCCATCCATATGGCCACAGAGGTTGAATTAGAGATAGCCACATGACCCAAATCAGGTCAAATGGAGCCAAAGAGATTCTCTACTAGGACTTATGCTGAAGCCATCAAGAAATAATTATGTTCTGTCTGCTGAGATTGCTGGCAGTGAAAATGATATAAGCACAGTGTTGCTGGGGGTCAGAAAAATGAGGCTGTTACTGTGGAAAGCCCATAAAAACCAAGTCCTGACAAATTCATTTAAGTCTCTGGGTCCAGATGGGTCTGAAGCCTTAAATATACATCTGGATTTTTCCATAACATAAGCCAACACATTTTCTTGATTGTTTGAGTGAGCTTTTATATCATTCACAAATGAAAGAGTTTTTGATGATAAAATACTCCCCTCCCACCTACTCACCCATCCCCACTGAATAAATATAATTTTTTAGAAATCTCATTTTGGATGTTCTACAGGCACCACACACTCAACATTCCCACTTCTATTAGCCCAATTTTCTAACCAGAAACTTGAGCATGAACTTTGACTCTTTCCTCACCCTCAGCTCACCTCTCCCATCCAAATAAATCATGTAATCTTATTAATTTACTCCTAAATTTTTGCTTATTTCATCTAATTGTCCTCATTCTTGCTGCCCCAACAAAGGTACTCCACTATCTCTTGCTTGGGTTACTTTAACCATTTCCCAACTGATTTGCTTGCCTCCAGTCCATCCTTTGCCTTGTAACCAGAGTGATGTGTGTCCAAAGTGCAAATCTGACTATGATAATCTGTTTAAGACTTTGTACGGCTTTCCTTTGCCCACAGAGTAGTAAGACCCCAAACCCCTTACCATGGCTCCCATCATGATCTGGCCCCTGCTTACCTCTCCAGCCTCAGCTCCTGTTACTCCCTCCACCCTCACAATCTCCTACCTGGAACTACTCTTAATCCTTCAAATGGGCCATGCCCTCTCTGTTCTTGGGGTGTGCTTATGCTCTTCCCTCTGCTTTAGACTATTCTTCACCCCTGCAGTGACTGGTAGAATTCTATGCATCCAGAGGAACACTTCTCTCAGGTCTTCGATCCTCCAAGACAACTTCCGAGTCTGAGTTAAATGTGTCCCATTAGCTTTTGAGCCATATTTACCCACTGTATTTGCCATTTATACTATCATTGCCAATTTATATTACTCAACCTGAAAGAACCACTTGAGAGCAAAGATCTCTCACAGCAGTGCCACTCCGTAACTACTGTGTACATGAATGAAGAAGCAGTGATTGAACAATCAGTCAGAGACTGATTGAATATAATAGACACCAAATTGACATAGATTGAATTTTCTGCTTATATAACCATATAAACCTTTCTCCAATATAGTCAAAGCAGATCAGGCTCAAAAAAAGTATATAAAAAAATGGAGCTTTCTGATAGAGGAATTTCAGATCTTACTTGAAACTTTTTCACTTCCCAAACTCATTTGATTGATATTATACACTTAAAATTAGGTAAATGGTTTATATCAGTGAAAATGAGGGCATGCCCTTAACTTTCCAAATCCATCTTCTTGTCAAAACATGGACCTTTTGACCCCAGTTTACATATTCATGTTTAAGCTTAAAATAGTAAAATTATAAAAGAGATAGGTTGATAGTTCATGAAGGAAGTTATGCTGCTCTGTGATAGCTGACTGAGTGCTTTATACAAAACATCACAACTGACAAGCCTGGTACCTTAAGCAAGAGATCCCAAGGGGAGGAGGACAAATACCAAGAGAAATAAAGGATGTGGAGTGAACCAGTTTTCATGCTTCCTGCCCTTCCTGACCTTTCCTCACCACACACACACAGGCATGCACGCGCGCGCACACACACACACACACACCTGTGTATGTGCGAGTATGATTTCAGATTTCAGTGATTTGGGTTTTTTTGACCACCTAAGAAGCAATCATTTATATCTTAAAAGTCTATCAAGGAAATTTTCTATTTCCTATACCTAATTTCCTATTAAAGAAAATAAAGAACCAAACATAAGGGATAGAACATTGGACAACAAAAAATAGCAAACTGCAAAAGTTCCCAATTGGCTTTCTTGAATTTGCATTTTCTTTCCTCCAATCAGTTCATCACAAAGAAGTCAGAGAACTATTTCGAGAATTCAAACCTCATCAGATTCTGCTCCAAACTCTTCAACATCTTCCTGTTACCTTTGGGATAAAGCCCCTGGTCCACAGTATACCTCTTAGTCCTTAGCACAACCCAACTCCTACCTGCCATTCAGTCTGCAGCAGGTTCCCTGTTCTCTCTTTCTCACCCCATGCTAGCCATAGATGTCCTTTCACTTCCCTGGAAGCACCATATTCTGCTCTGTCCCAAGGCCTTTGCACATACTGTTTCTCTGCCTAAAACACTTAGACACTCACAGCTCTATTTAAACACGCATTAGTTCTCAGTTCAAATTTTACTTTTTCGAAGATGTCCTCTCTGAGTTATGAATGGATTAAGTCACTCTTACCTTAGCCACCCCCTTCCGATGACCATGACCTTTCATGGTCACCCTTATAAGTTTCCCCAGTGAATTATAAACTCCATGAAGGCAAAGATTATATCTGGTCATTTTCTTTGCAGCCCTGGTACCTAGCACAGTACCTAATAACTGCTGGCGGTTCATAAGTGTTTGTTGAATGAATGATTGTGTAATTTTAGGGGGAAAGGGACTAGACAAGTATGTAATTCGATTACCAACTAAGACCACTCATTAAGTCTTTGTCGTCAGTTGCTTTGGCAGTGACCAGCACTAATTATGGCTAATTTCTTAGGCTATGCTCCATAGCATCTTGTCTTATGGGTCCCTAAAAGTGTCACTTGAATTTAATACAAATATGGACATCTTTAATTGATTTTTTCTCCATGTTATTAAATATCCTTCTGCTACCAAAAGTCATGCACCGACAACTTTGAGATCATGTAAAATGATGAATCCTAGATGCTGAAAACCTTCTATAATTGTGGTGACTTAGCCCATCTCAGCAGTATGCCAGTCCTCTTATATTTTATTGACATTTTATAGCCACAATTTTAAATCTTCCCGCCTATTTTCTGCCCCGTTGTTCTGTGCAATATCTCTGGTTCTTAATAGCCTATAGCCTCAAATAAAAGATTAAATGAACACTTGAAAACCAGCCTCACCAGAGCAGCCTAGAGTATCTCTGCAGGTTGGTCAAGGTAGTAGCCCTTCGTCAGGTACCTCTGCCTGCTACACACCCTCTTCTCTTCCAGGAAGGAATCCAGTTTTTAAAGAAGTTGCAAATCTGGGGTGCCTGGGTGGCTCAGTTGGTTAAGCATCTGCCTTTGGCTCAGGTCTTGATCCTGCAGTTCTGGGATCGAGCCCTGCATTGGGCTCCCAGCTCAGTGGAGAGTCCAGTTCTCCCTCTCCCTTTGCTACTCCCCCTGCTTGTGCTCTCTCTGTCTCTAATAAATAAATAAAATTTTAAAAAAAGTTGCAAATCTGCTTGGGTTAATGCCCAATTTCCAGCCTGGTTCTTACTCTTTTAATTTTTAAAAACTTGTTACATATTTTAAAAAGTGAAATAGTTATATAAGGTTTATAAAGCAAACTAGATTTATCTGTTACTTCCTGTAGCCTAGCTCTTTATTTTATCTAAAAATTTTTTGTCTTCAAATTTATCTTCCAAATTCTCCTGTAAATTTCTTATTTTTGCTCTTTATATATTTAATTTCCAAGGCTAACTTTGTTTTCTGAATCTTATTGCCTCTTATTCTTACATAATGCAATTTCATTTCTCTTTATAATTTTTACAGAAAGTTTTCTCCTGTTTCTTTCATCATCTCTGTTTCAATTATTTTATTATTTATTTTGATCTCTGCCTTTCATAGTAGAGGATTTCCTCTCATGTGTGGTGATTGTTGGCTTCTTAATCATCTTTAAGAGAGACCAAAAAGCTGATTGGATATTTAATGTATTAAAGTAGGCTTCTCCATTTCTGTTTTCACTGTAGAGTGACCTGGCTGAATTGTTTCTTTGGAGAACCATTTTGAAGACTATCAATATCTGGAGATTCCTTTCCTAAGTTGGTCAGTTTTCCAGAGAGGAATCCTACAATGGCCTGCCTGGAGAGAATAAAAGACTGGTTACTAGCCACTTGTTTATAACTAAGTGAGTGAAGTGAGCCCACTATTCATGTGTAGACTTTTACTTTGCTTCCTTACATTTGTGGTGATGTCCTTGCCTTCATCTGTATATGGTGTCCCCCATTTTCAACTTCTCTAGAAAATAAACTTTAACCCTCTGCTGGGAGTAATATTTCCTGACTGAGAATAGCACGGGAGTGGATCTGGGATTTGAACTACTGTTTTTTGTTTTTTGTGTTTTTTTTGAACTACTATTTATATAGTTTTTTGAACAATCTTCTAGTTTTCAGACCCACTTGTGCCCTAACCCAGTTCAGTGTAACTGGTGTTTCCAGCTCCCAAGATTGCTGGATTTGCATTGTGATTAGCTTGCCTCAGAGGTTCACACCCTTCTGGATAAGCTTCAGCTTTCTCTGGTCGATTAGATCAATTATAACTTAATCATTTTCAGCTTCTAAAATTTAGTTATTACCTTTTTCTTGTGTACATTGTCTTTGTTGATTTGTACCATTTTTGAAATCCATTTATGATCACTTTAGTATAGTTTTAAGAAAAAATACAGGAGTTATGGTCATTCCACCATATTTCATCAAAATTTTGTAACTTGATTCGGTATACCTGATATACGTGGATATACTGAATTCCATTTGAAATACCCTGATTCCAATAAGGCAATGAAGGTCAATCTCATAGTTATATCCAGTATTATTCTAATAACAAAACCAAAAAAAAAGTCCAAAACAAATAAACAAAACCAGAGACAGATGTTCCTTACGAATATAAACTAAAAAATAATCCCCAACAAAATATTAATAAATTGAATCTAACAATATACATTAAAAAATTATACAGCATGAGCAGTAGAATTTATTTCAGCATACAAGGCTACTTCAACATTAAAAAAATAACTACTGTAATCCACGATATCAACAGGCTAGAGAAAAAAATCACATGGCCATATGAATTGATGCAGAAAAAGCATTTGATAAAATTTAACACACATTCGTGGCAAAACAAAACAAAACAAAAACTTCTCAGAAGACCAGGAATAGCAGATATATTAGTTTGCTGATTACCATAACAAAATACCAAAACCTGAAATGTTTAAGCAACAGGAACCTATTATCTAACAGTTCTGGATATTTGAAATTCAAGATCAAGGTCAGCTGGGTTGGTTCCTTCTGAGGGCTGTGAAGAAGAATCTGCTTCATACTTCTCCTCTACTTTCTGGTGGTTTTCTGGCTATCTTTGCCATTCCTTGGCATGTAGAAGCATCACCTGATACCTGCCCTCATCATTACATAGAATTCTCCCTATGTGTCTGCTCCAAATTTCCCCTTCTGGTAAGAACACTGGTCATATTGGATTAGGGACCCACCCTACTCCAGTATGATCTCATTATAACTTAGCTAGTTACCTCTACAATTTGCCTGTTTCCAATAAAATCCCATTCTGAGGTATGAGGGCTAGGACTTCAACAATTGGAAAAACGCAATCCAACCCATAACAGAGGGGGGACTTCTTTAACTTTTTAAATAACATGTACTAGAAATTCTATCCAGTGCCATAAGCCAGTAAAAAGAATGGGTATACTTCTACATGAAAAAATTAATGAATGAGTTCAGTAAAACTACAGGATGTAATATCAACATACAGAAATCAATTGTATTTCTATACTAGCAGGGAACATGAAGAAAATGAAAATAAAAATACAATACCATTTACAGTTTCTCAAAAAAAAAAAAGAAGGTAAAAGAAAGAAAGAAATACCTGAATGTAAACTTGGCATGATATATATAGGACTTGTATGCTGAAGAAAAGTACAAAATATGGGATGCCTGGGTGTTTCAGTCAGCTAAGCATCTATCTTCAGCTCAGGTCATGATCCCCAGGTCCTGGGGTCGAGTCCCACATCAGGTTCCTTGCTCAGCAGGGAGCCTGCTTCTTCCTCTGCCTGCCACTCCCACTGCTTGTACTCTCTCTCTTTCTCTATCAAATAAATAAATAAAATCCTAAAAAAAGAAAAAAAGAAAAGTACAAAATTTAAAAAGTGTTAATGATAGAAGTCAAAGAAGTCAAATTAATCAGAGATACCATATTCATGGATTGGAAGACTCAATGTAATAAAGATGTCATATCTCTCCAATTGCCATTCAATGCAAATTCTTATCAAAAATCTCAGAGAGATTTTTTTTATAAGCCTAGACAAGATTATTCTAAAATTAATATGGAAAAAAAAGGAACTGGAATAGCTAAGTCAATTTTGAAAAAGAAGAAGAAAATGGGAAGATTCACTTTTTCTGATTTCAAGTTTAATCATACACCTACAGTAATCAAAGCCATGTGGTACTGAATGATGGATTGAAATGGATCAATAGAAGAGAATAACAAATCCAGAAATACACAAGTATAGCCAACTTATTTTTGACAGAGGTACAAAGGCAATAAATGAAGGAAGGATAGCTTTTTCAACAAATGGTACAGAAGCAATTGGATATCCACAGGCAAAACAGAGCTTTAAACTAAGCCTTACACTGTATGTAAAAAATGAACTCAAAGTAAGTCATTAGTTCACAAAATGTAAAAGTATAAGACTTTGAAATAAAAATAGAAAACACAGGAGAAAATCTCTAGAACCTGAGGCTTGGTAAAGTGTTCTTACATGTGACACCAAAAATCATGATATATATAAAAGAAAATATATATAAATTAAACTTTGTCAAAAATTAGACTTTTATACTGTAAAAGACCATGTGAAGAAGATAAGAAAACAAGCTACAGACTGGGAGAATATATTTGCAAACAGCATATCTGACAAAGGATATTTATAATGAACTTTATAAAGTTCTTTATAGAATTTATAAAGAACTCTCAAAACTCTACAATTAAAAACCAAGTAGTCCAATTAGAAAATGGGCAAAAATATGTAGAGTCATTTTGCCAAAAAGAATATATAGTTGGCAAGTAAGCACACAAAAATGTTCAACATCACTAGCCATAATAGAAATACAAATTAAGACAAAAGGAGATAATGCTATTTATCAAAACATTTATCAAAACAACTAAAATTAAAAATAGTGAAAATACCAAATTCTGGTGAGAGCAAAGAAAAACTGAATCATTGATGATGGTAATACAAAATGGTACCGTCACTTTCACTTGGAAATTATTTAAATTAGTTTCTATTAAAAAAAAAACTAAACATGGAGCACCTGGGTGGCACAGTTGGTTGAGCATCTGACTCTTGGTTTTGACTCAGGTCATGGTCTCAGGTTCATGAGACTGAGCTCCATGTTGGGCTCTGCACTCAGCGTGGAGTCTGCTTAAGATTCTCTCTCCCTATCCCTCTGCCCCTCCTGCTGTCTCTCTCTAAAATAAATAAATCTTTTTTAAAAATATAAATAAATAAATGAACATAAGCTAATGGTATGGTTCAGCTATCACACTGCTGAGCATTTTATCCTAGAGAAATAAAACTTATGTTCATATAAAAACATGTACACAACAGTTAATAGCAGGTTTATTTATAATAGCCCAAAACTGGAAATAGTCAAAATGTCCTGCAATTAACAAATGACTAAATAAACTGTAGTATATTCATACCATGGAATACTACTTAGCAATAACAAGGAACAAGTTTTTGATACATGCAACACCTTGGAGGATCTTAAGGACATTACACTAAATGATAAAAGCCAATTTCAAAAATAACATTTATTATTCTACTCATATAACATTCTTGAGTGACAAAATAATAGAGATGAAAGCAGTGATTTCCAGGAGTTAGGATGGTGGGGAAGAAGGGGATGAGTGTGACAATAGAGGGGTAACACAGTGAAATCTTTGTGTGATGAAACAGTTCTGTATTTTGATTGAAGTGGTAGTTAAATGAATCTAATATGTAACTACAACAAACAAACAAAACTCCATACACACATTGTATCAATGTCAGTGATTTTGAAAATGATTTTGAAGAAAATGAAAATAAAAATACAATACCATTTACAGTTTCTCAAAAAAAAAAAAGGAAAAAGAAAGAAGAACTATGGTTATATGAGAGGTAACCATTATGGAAAACTAGGTGAAAGTACATGGATTCTCTGGACTATCTTTGTAACTTCCTGTGAATTTATAATTTCAAAAGAAAATGTTAACAAATAATATATAATAGAGAGGGGATTGTGTGAAAACATGGATTAAAGAATACTGGTCATAAGTTAATAATCATTAAGCAAAGTGATGGATATGAGGGGGTTTATTATACTCTTTTGTCTGATTTTGTGTATATTTGGAATTCTTTATAATAAAAAGTTAAAAAAATTAGGGAGTATGTCATATTTACTTCTGTATCCCCAGTGTCCAGCATGTAGATGATTAAAAATATTTGCTGAATAACAAACTTTAAGAAAGTCAACCTTTTCAATCTTGTTTCCCCGCCCCAAAATGATCAGTGTAGTATTTGTCATTGTGACAGGGTAAAAAAATAAATATGTTTTTATATATAAAATATGAACAAAGCATCAGGGAATTATGAGATAACTTCACGCAACCTAATCTACATGTATTTGGAATCCCTGGATGGAAGAGAGAAGGAAGGAGAGAAAAATATTTGAAAAAATAATGGCCCAAATTTTCTAAATTTGATGAAAACCATTAACTCACAGTTCAAAGAAATTCAACAAATCACAAACAAAAGAAACATGAAGAAAACTACATCCAAGTGCATAATATACCAATGATCAAATCTTAAAAGCAGCCACAAAAAGAAAGTTACATACACAGGAACAAAAATAAGACATAACATTGTCAGAAACAATGCAAGCAATTGAGCAAGAAGTAGATCAAATGAGTTGAACTATAACTTTTAACATTTAGCAAAAGTAACACAATCTGGCAATATATAAAGAAAAAATACAACATGACAAAGTGGTATTTATCTGAGGAATGCAATATTGGTTCAAACATTTGAAAACTATTCAATGGAGTTCACCTACTAACAGACTGTGAAGAAAAAATGATATACTCATCCCTATAGATACAGAAAAAGCATTTGACAAAATTTAATATCATTTCCTAATTGAAAATTCTCAGTAAACCAGGAATAGAATAGAAATTCCTCAATATGACAAAGGACGTCTATGGGAAACTTATAACTAGCATGATATTTAATATTGAAACACTGATTATTTTGCCCCTAGATTTGGAAAGAGCTAAATATGTCCCTCTTTCCACTTCTTTTGTATGTTGTACTGGAAGATCTAGCCAGGGTAATAAGGCAAAACCAAAACAAAACAAATAAAAACATATAAATAGTAATAGAGGAGTAAAACTGTATTTGTTGAAGGCACAAAAAATCCTAAGGATTCTACAAAAAAGCAACAAAAATTTATAAATGAATTTAACAAGTTTGCACAAAGTCAACATACAAAATCAGTTGTATTTCTATTTATATAAACAAGGCATAACTACAAAATGACATTTAAAAAACAATACCTCGGGTACCAGGGTTGCTCAGTCGGTTGAGCATCCAACTCTTGATTTTGGCTCAGGTGATGATCTCCAGGTCCTGGGACTGATCCCACACTGGGCTCAGTGCTTATCAAGGAGTCTGCTTGAGGATTCTCTCTCTCCCTCTGCTCCTCCCTCCACTCACACTCTCTCTTTCTCTAAAGATTTTATTTATTTATTTGAGAGAGAGAGATTGAGAGAATGAGTGGGAGGAGGGGTGGAGGGAGAAGCCGACTCTTTGTGGAGCAGGGAGCCTGATGCAGCACTCAGTCCCAGTACCCTGGAATCATGCCTGAGCTGAAGGCAGACACTTAACTGACTGAGGCACCCAGGCAACACCCCCTCTCTCAAATAAACAAATAAATCTTTAAAAATGTAAAAATAAGAAATAATACCCATTAAAATGGCATAAAATATGAAATACCAAGAACACTAAACAAAATATGTTCAAATCCTATCAACTAGAAAATATTGTTGAAGTTAAAGAACATCTAAATAAATGAGAGATATATAGGTTTTTGGAAGGATTAATAGTATGAAGACTTCAAATTTTCCCCAATATGGTCTATAGAATCATAATTCCAACCAAAAATGTATGAGGCCTTTTCATAGAATTTAACAAGGTTATTCTTAAATTTGTATGGAAATGCTAACTATCTAGAATAGCCAACATGATTCTTGATGAAAATATGTTTCTTGATGAAAACAACAAAATTAAAAGACTTATAATACCTGATATATGGCTTATCATAAAACCTTAGTAAGCAAGACAATGTGATACTGTCATTAACATATAGATCAGCGAAATAGAATGGACAGCAACAATTTCAGCAAAAGAGCCAGAGCAATTCCATAGTCAGAGAATAGTCTTTTTAACAAACAGTGCTGGAATAATTGGAGATTTCTATGCAAATAACTGGAGCTTTGGCTCTTATCTTATTTGATGTACACAAATTATCCCAAAAGGATTGTAAGAATTAAATGTAGGAATTAAAACCTTAAAAATTCTGGAAGAAAAGGAGAAAATCTTTGTGACCTTAGGTTAAGCAAAGATTGTTTTTTTTTTTAATTTTATTTTATTATATTGTGTTAATCACCATACAGTACATCCCCAGATTCCGATGTAAAGTGATGCTTCATTAGTTGCGTATAACACCCAGTGCACCATGCAATACGTGCCCTCCCTACTACCCATCACCAGGCTATCCCCTTCCCCCACCCCCTCCCCTCTGAAGTCCTCAGTTTGCCTCTCACAGTCCATAGTCTCTCATGTTTCATTCCCCCCTCTGATTACCCCCCTTTTCTTTATCCCTTTCTTCCCCTACCGATCCTCCTAGTTCTTATGTTCCATAGATGAGAGAAATCATATGATAATTGTCTTTCTCTGCTTGACTTATTTCACTTAGCATTATCTCCTCCAGTGCCGTCCATGTTGCAGCAAATGTTGAGAATTCGTTCTTTCTGATAGCTGAGTAATATTCCATTGTATATATGGACCACAGCTTCTTAATCCAGTCATCTGTTGAAGGGCATCTCGGCTCCTTCCATGATTTGGCTATTGTGGACAATGCAGCTATGAACATTGGGGTGCATATGGCCCTTCTCTTTACTACGTCTGTATCTTTGGGGTAAACACCCAGTAGTGCAATGGCTGGGTCATAGGGTAGTTCAATTTTTAACTTTTTAAGGGACCTCCACACTGTTTTCCAGAGTGGCTGTACCAACTTGCATTCCCACCAACAATGTAGGAGGGATCCCCTTTCTCCACATCCTCTCCAACAATTGTTGTTTCTTGCCTTGTCTATCTTTGCCATTCTAACTGGCGTAAGGTGGTATCTCAGTGTGGTTTTGATTTGAATTTCCCTGATGGCTAATGATTTTGAACATTTTTTCATGTGTCTGTTAGCCATTTGTATGTCTTCATTGGAAAAGTGTCTGTTCATATCTTCTGCCCATTTTATGATTTGTTTATTTGTTTCTCGTGTATTGAGTTTGAGAAGTTCTTTGTAGATCTTGGATACCAGTCCTTTATCTGTGGTGTCCTTTGCAAATATATTCTCCCATTCCGTGGGCTGTCTCTTAGTTTTTTTGACTGTTTCCTTGGCTGTGCAGAAGCTCTTTATCCTGATAAAGTCCCATAAGTTCATTTTATCTTTTATTTCTCTTGCCTTTGGAGATGTGTCGTGAAAAAGGTTGCTCTGGCCGATGTCATAGAAGTTGTTGCCTATGTTCTCCTCTAGAATTTTGATGGATTCCTGTCTCACATTGAGGTCTTTCATCCATTTGGAGTTTATTTTTGTGTATGGTGTGAGAGAGTGGTCAAGTTTCATTCTTTTGCATGTAGCTGTCCAATTTTCCCAGCACCATTTATTGAAGAGACTGTCTTTTTTCCACCGGATGTTTTTTCCTGCTTTATCAAAGATTAGTTGCCCAAAGAGCCGAGGGTCCATTTCTGGGTTCTCTATTCTGTTCCATTGGTCGATGTGTCTGTTTTTGTGCCAGTACCATGCTGTCTTTGTGATCACAGCTTTGTAGTACAGCTCGAAATCCGGCATTGTGATGCCCCCAGCTTTGTTTTTCCTTTTCAACAGTTCCTTGGAGATTCGGGGCCTTTTCTGGTTCCATACAAATTTAAGGACTATTTGTTCCAGTTCTTTGAAAAATGTCCTCGGTATTTTGATCGGGATAGCATTGAAAGTGTAGATTGCTCTGGGTAGTATGGACATTTTAACTATGTTAATTCTTCCAATCCATGAGCATGGAATATTTTTCCATCTTTTTATGTCTTCCTCAATATCTTTCAAAAGTGATCTATAGTTTCTAGCATATAGGTCCTTTACGTCTCTGGTTAAGTTAATTCCAAGGTAACGCATGGTTTTTGGTGTTATTGTAAATGGGATGGATTCCCTAATTTCTCTTTCTTCAGTCTCGTTATTCGTGTATAGAAATGCAACTGATTTCTGGGCATTGATTTTGTATCCTGCCACCTTACTGAATTGTTCTATAACTTCTAATAGTTTGGGAGTGGATTCCTTTGGGTTTTCCATATAGAGTATCATGTCATCTGCAAAGAGAGACAGTTTGACTTCTTCTTTGCCGATTTGGATACCTTTGATCCCTTTTTGTCTTCTGATTGCTGTTGCAAGGACTTCTAGTACTATGTTGAATAATAGTGGCGAGAGTGGGCATCCTTGTCGTGTTCCTGATCTTAAGGGAAAGGCTTCCAGCTTTTCCCCATTGAGAATAATGCTTGCAGTAGGCTTTTCATAGATGGCTTTTATGAGATTGAGAAATGTACCCTCTATTCCTACACTCTGAAGGGTTTTAATCAGGAAAGGATGCTGTATTTTGTCAAATGCTTTTTCTGCATCAATTGAGAGGATCATATGGTTCTTGAGTCTTTTCTTGTTGATATGATGTATCACATTGATTGATTTGCGAGTGTTGAACCATGCTTGCATCCCAGGTATGAATCCCACTTGGTCATGATGGATAATCCTTTTAATGTACTGTTGGATTCTATTAGCAAGGATCTTGTTGAGGATTTTGGCATCCATATTCATTAGAGAAATCGGTCTGTAATTCTCCTTTTTGAGGGGGTCTTTGCCTGGTTTGGGGATCAAGGTAATATTAGCCTCATAGAATGAGTTTGGTAGCTTTCCTTCTGTTTCTATTTTTTGAAATAGCTTTAGGAGAATAGGTATTATTTCTTCTTTGAATGTTTGGTAGAATTCCCCAGGAAAACCGTCTGGGCCTGGAGTTTTATTATTTGGAAGGTTGTTTATCACTGACTCAATTTCTTCATAGTTAATTGGCCTATTTAAGAAATCTATTTCTTCCTGTTTCAGTCTTGGTAGTTTATAGGTTTCCAGGAAGGCCTCCATCTCTTCCAGATTGTTTAGTTTTTTGGCATATAGCTGTTGATAAAAGTTTCTAATAATCCTTGCAATTTCAATGGTGCTGGTCGTGACCTCTCCCTTTTCAGTCATAATTTTAATAATCTCAGTCCTTTCTCTTTGTTTTTGGACAAGTTTTGCCAGTGGTCTATCAATTTTATGGATTCTCTCAAAGAACCAGCTTCTAGTCCTGTTGATCTGCTCTACTGTGGTTCTGGTCTCTAATTCATTGATTTCTGCTCTAATCTTGGTCAACTCCTTCCTTGTCAGTGGGTTAGGCCTGTCCCTCTGTTGCTGTTCCAGTTTCTTGAGGTGAGAATATAGAAACTGCATTTTAGATTTTTCTATTCTTTTGAGTGAGGCTTGGATGGCTATGTATTTCCCCCTTAGGACTGCCTTTGCAGTATCCCATAGGTTTTGGACCGTTGTGTATTCATTCTCGTTGGTCTCCATAAATTGTTTAATTTGTTTTTTGATTTCCTGGTTTATCGAGTCATTCTTGAGCAGGATGGTTCTTAGCCTCCAAGTGTTTGAGTTTCTTCCAGGTTTTTCCTTGTGGTTGAGTTCCAATTTCAGAGCGTTGTGGTCTGAGAATATGCAGGGGATAATTTCAATCTTTTGGTATTGGCTGAGACCTGTTTTGTGTCCCAGAGCATGATCTATTCTTGAGAATGTTCCATGGGCATTTGAATAGAATGAGTATTCTTTGGTTCTGGGGTGTAGTGTTCTATATATATCTATGAGGTCCAACTCGTCGAGTATGGCATTCAAAGCCTTTGATTCTTTGCTTAGTTTTTGCCAGGGTGTTCTGTCTATTTCTGATAGTGGGGTGTTGAGGTCCCCTACTATTACTGTGTTCTTATCTATATGTCTCTTTATTTTGGTTAAGAGTTGGCTTGTGTATCTTGCTGCTCCCCTGTTGGGGGCATATATATTAATAATTGTCATATCCACTTGTTGAATACTTCCTTTAAGAATAATATAGTGCCCTTCTGTATCTCTCTCTATGGCCTCTAGTTTAAAATCCAGTCTATCTGATATGAGAATTGCTACTCCAGCTTTCTTTTGAGGTCCATTTGCGTGGAAGATGGTACTCCATCCCCTTACTCTAAGTCTGAATGCATCTTTGGGTTCAAAATGAGTCTCTTGTAGACAGCAAATGGATGGGTCATGTCTTTTTATCCAATCTGCAACCCTGTGGCGTTTTATGGGAGAGTTTAAGCCATTTAGATTGATAGAGATTATTGACAGATATGATTTTAATGATGCCATTTCTCTTTAAAGTCTTTGTATCGGTTGTGACTTGCTGCTCTGTATCACTCTTGGGGCCTTTTTACCTTTATAGAGCCCCCCTTAATATCTCCTGTAGGGCTGGTTTCGTGGTTACGAAATTGGTTAATGATTGGCGATTTTGGAACGTCTTTATTTCTCCATCAATTCTGAATGACAGCTTTGCTGGATAAAGGATCCTTGGCTGCATGTTTTTCTCTGAAAGAGCTTTAAAAATGCCCCCCCAAGCCTTTCTCTCATTCCAGGTCTCTGTAGACAGGTCTGACGTAATCCTGATACCTTTGCCTTGGTACGTGAGAAATTTCTTTGCCCTGGCCGCTTTCAATACTGTATCCTTGGATCTAATATTTGCGAATTGCACTATGACATGCCGTGGCGTAGGTTTGTCCTGGTTGAGCTTGGATGGGGTCCTCTCTGCCTCTTGGACACGAATGCTTGTTTCCCTTGCTAGATTAGGGAAGTTTTCAGCTACAATTTGTTCAAATATCTCTTCTAGACCTCTGTTTTTCTCCACCCCTTCAGGGATGCCGATGATTCTGACATTGGATCGTTTCATAGAGTCAGTAATCTCCCGTAATCTACATTCGTGGGCGTGGATTTTTTTAAGACCAGCTTCTATTTTCGTTTTTTCTTCTACTAACCCATCCTCCAATTCGCTAACGCGTTCCTCTGCCTCGGTGACCCTGGCCGTCAGAGCCTCTAGTTTTGACTGTATTTGGCCCATAGAATTTTTAATTTCTGTCAGATTCGCTCTCATTTCTGCCCTTAGGGATTCTATATTCTCAGCAACGCTTTCTCTGATGCTTTTTTCAAGTTTACTCATCATCTTGACCATTGTTGCTCTGAATTCCATTTCTGATAATTGGGATACATCCATATGTATTAATTCTGTGGCCGAGGCCAATTCTGTGGCAGAGGCCACAGACTCATTATCTTTTCTTTGCTGGGGGGGACTTCTCCTTCTCGTCATTCTGATGAAGAGAGATTGCAGGGTTGTCCAGAGCCCAAGTGTTGACTGGGACCCAGGCCGTGCGCCCTTGTTTTATAGAGATCTTAGGGATGTGGGCTTCTTCCTTAAAGAGTTTATTTATTTATTTGAGAGAGAGAGAGACAGTCAGCAAGAAAGGGAACCCAAGCAGAGGAGTGGGAGAGGAAGAAGCAGGTTCCCGGTGGAGAAGCCCGATGAAGGACTCCTTACGGAGCGTTGTGATCACACCCTAATCCGAAGACAGGTGCTTGGTGACTGCGCCACTCAGGCGCTCCGGGTTGTGGGCTTCTTGATTTTTCAGCCTGCCTTCTGGGGGAGGGGCCTGCCTGCAGGTACTCAGAAAACCCTGTTTGGGTAGAGTCTCTGTGTCCCTTGCGAGGGGGGATGGGGATGGGCACCCTGTGAGCCGGTATTTCCGGGCTTTTGTTCTCTGGCGGCTTTCCCTGGCGGTTTGCTATGCCTCTTCTGAGAGAGCAGCAGCGGCTGAAATTCAGCCTCTGTCTCAGAACAGAGGGATCGCGGATCGTTCTCCACTGATGTTCTGGCCACTTTAACTCTGTTTCTGTTGGTGCTGCTCAACCCTGCAGCATCCCGGGCTGTGCGCCCCACACCCGGCGTCCCAGCCCTCACTTCCAGGGCCGGCACGTCTCTGTCCTTTGTGTTTCCAACCCCGCCCGCCGCCAGCCGCCCCGCGCGGGCTCCCGGAGCTCCCCGTCTCAGTCTGGTGTCTCACGGGTGCTGACCGCGAGTCCGCCTGCTCCCCCGTGCAGGTGGCCCTCCAGCCGCCAGCCGCCCCGCGGACGCTCCCGGAGCTCCCGGTCTCAGCCTCGATCCAGTGAGCACACCGGAGCTCCGGAGCTCCGTGAGATGCTTGGTGGTGCACGCTCCCGGCTCACGGACTCAGTCTGCCGTTTCCAGAGTGCGGGTCCGCGGTCCGCCCGCTCCCCGGTGCAGGTGGCCCGCCAGCCGCCCTGCGCGCGCGCTCCTGGAGCTCGCGTTCTAAGTCTGTTGTCTCGCGGGTGCCGTCCGCGAGTCCGCCTGCTCCCCCGTGCAGGTGGCCCGCCAACCGCCAGCCGTCCCGCGTGCGCTCCCGGAGCCTCCCTTCTCAGCCTGCTGTCTCAAGCGTGCGGGTCCGCGGTCTGTCCGCTCCCCCTTGCAGGTGGCTACCGCTTCCCGTTGCCCTGACACGGCGGCTCCCTCCCCCTTCTGTTTAGCTTCCGATATCTGTGCGCGGTTTCACGGCTACCCGCTTTGTACCTCGATACTCAGCGCTGGAGATGTTCATTTGTAGAGATCCAGATGTATCTTCCTGCATCTCAGGCTGATTCCGTGGATATTCCTCAGATTGTTTTTTTTAGGTATGCCACAAAATGCATGAACCATGGGAGAAAAACATGGTTATATTGGACTTTATCAAAATTTAAACTTTAGCTTTTCAGAAGACACTGTTAAAAAAATGAAAGGGTAAGTCAAAGGGTAGGAGGAAAATATATACAAAATATATCTCTGAAATACATTTGTATCCATGTCATAAAAGGAACTATTACAACTTAAAAATTAAAGGATAAAATTTTGAAAAATACAAAGATTTTAACAGACATTTCAGAAAAGACACATAAATGTCAAATAAGCACAGAAAAAAAAATGTCTACATCATTAGTCATCAGGAAAATGAAAATTAAAACCCCAGTGAAATGCCATGTCACATCAACTAAAATGGCTAAATAAAAAAAAGCTAACAATACCAAATGTTGGCAAGGGTATGGAACAATTGGACTGCTCATGCATTGGTGATGGCAAGGTAAAATGGTATAGTAAACAATTTTACTCCTAAATATTTATTTAAGAAAATGAAAGCATAAGTCCACATTAATACTTGGATTCATATTAACTAAAAATTGGAAACAATTCAAATACCCAACAACTAGTGAATGGATAAACAAATTGTGATACAGGAATATTTTGAAATAACTATCAAACAATAAGTAGAAACAGTATATTGATATATGCAATAATGAGGATGAATCTCAAAAGCACTATACTCAATAAAAGAAGAGAGATGTAAGAACTACATGATGTGTGTTTCCAGTTATTTGAATCTAGAAAAAAATAAAACTATATTAGATCAGTGGTGTGTACGGGCTGGATGTTGGGAGATAGAATATACTGCAAAGAGGCATGAGAAATTTTTTCAGGCAATGGAAATGTTCTGTCCTGTGACAGTCATGGTGGTTATGTGACTGTATGAAGTTTTAAAATTCATCCAAGTGTACATGAAATACTGATTAATATTACTACATTTATTCATGAATTATATATATTATATATATTATATATTACATATATATGTTATTATATATAGACATATGTTACATATATAATACACATATAATATATAGCATAATCCTATATGTAATATATATAATAGCATAAATACATGTATATAATATACATAATATTTCAATTACATATACACACAGATATAACTTATCTGTTAGCAGTATGCAGAGTGGAGGAGTTTAGAAAAAAGACTAAAGGTAGAGAAGTCATTTATTAGGTCATTGCAGAAGCAATGGTAATCCTGGTAATCCTGAAGAAAGCCAGCTGTAGAAGGAATGGAAGTAAGGAACATGAAACAGGTGTTGGAGATATTTCAGAATTAGGACCATTTCACAGAATTTGCCAGCCCCTGTTCTTTCTCTTCTCTTCTTCTGGTGTAAATAAGAAATTCCTCGCCTTTGGTCACATATGGTGCGGGCAATTGCAAGGAATGGACAAGGAAGAAGGAGTTTGGATATCCATGAGCCTAATACAGCCTTCGTCAGCTTGAGGTACTGGGGCAAAATCACCCATAAGCCTTTTTTCACTTTATGTCCACTTCCTCAGTTCCCTGCCCCAGGAAATTCTGACACATTTATGTAGAGAGAGCTTGCTTTGAAAACCTCTATACATGATTCTGATTCAACCTCAACCTCCCAACAATCCATCCCCTCCAAAACCTGAATTGAGAACCATTGGTCTACAATCTGATAAGAAATACCCAGGGGAGATAGTAAGATCAGTTTTTAGATATGCTGAGTTTACAGAGAATTCCAGTCAGTATGTCTGGCAGGAAATTGAAAATGAAGATACAGAGTTCAGGAAATTTGTTAGGGTTTATAAGATTAAATTGGAAATCTTCGGTGTGGGGATAATATTTTTAGTCATAAAAGTTGAAGAAATTATCAAACAGAACAAAACAGTAGAGCTGAGAATAGAATTCAATAAATTATCTACAATCAAAGGACAAGAGGAAAAAAAAAAGAGCAAAGTATAGTCAGTAATAGTGATGAGACATAGGGGAGATCAAGGACAGTGTTACATATTTGGTCCAGGACTGGAACTAAAGTGTGAGCGCAAAGAGGATCAGAGTTTATTGTACTTACATGACTTACCTGAAAACAATTCCTCTAACTACCTCTCTTCTGTGTTAAAGATAAAGGTGAAAGATCTTTGGAGGGTTCTCAGGGCCACATACATTATCTAGATAGAGTTGGGTGTGTAATGGAGAAGAATTATGGTATTTTTAAAAAGAGGTTTAAACTGAAATATTTTAAATATTTAAAGGTAAGTCTCATGCATGTAATTCATTTGCCGGAACATGACTGATCACTTTGCTTTCAAAGACAGAAAGAGTAAAACCCTGTCAGTTACATTTTCAGATGTCTCAATTTGAACTTCATTTTAATTGTAAAATGCTGTTAGGTCATTTCTAAACCAGTTTATGAAGGATTACTTTGACATACTTATATAATGGCTTCTATCAATCATCTCTTTTACAATTGTTCAATCCCAAACTTAACTTACAATACATTCAGCTAAGTTGATTTAAATAAAAGCCATGCTATCAAAAGTAAGGAAATTCTAGAAATCTTTTTAATCATGCATAAGTATGTAGATTCCAAATGGTTCCAATTATAATTCTTAGCCAAACAGATCAGTCTGAATGATCTACATGCCAATACTGAAAGAAGTAATAATTAAATTCTGTTCAAGAAAACTTTATTTAACATCTATACAATGCCAGGGAACATATTTGGTAGAAAGAAAAAAGGAAGAAAAAAAGAGAGAAAGAGAGAAAGAAACAGAAAGACAGGAAGAAGAAGAAAAAACAGTCGCTTCAAGTAGCTCACAAGTGAGGGAAGCAAATAGTCCTTGCCAATTCATCACTTGAAAATCATTTATATGTCTTTATACTTAGTTTTGTGAATTTCAAACAAAAAATTGTAGTTTTAAGTCTTTGATTACTTCTGATTTAAGTTGGCACACATTGAAAGAATAAAAAAATTAAATGCATTAGTGAGATTAACAAATATATGTATAGAGGAAATGTAGATAATTAAACTTTCAAATACTATTTTTTTATAAGTTGGTATCATTTATACTTCTGAACTTACTAAAGCATAAAGCTATTCTAAGACTTCAAATATCCTGTTTTTCTTGAAAGATTTTTCCATACCAGGTTGTATAAATTATGCTGCCGAATTAAAATCTTAGTGGCTTGACACATGAAAGTTTATTTCTTGCTAATACTACAAGTACAACATGGGCACCAGGGCTCTGATGATTATTATTACCTAAGAAGTCAAGGTAATGAAGCCTCTTCTTTTTAATTTTTTTCAGCTTTATTGAGGTATAATTGACATATAAAATTGTAAGATGTATTTAAAGTGTACATCATGGTAATTTGATACATGTATACGTTGTGGAAGGATTCCCACCATCTAGTTAACATATCATCACCTCACCTATTTTTTCTTTAATGAGTTCTACTCATCATTTAAGTTCTACTCTCTTAGCAAATTTCAATCATATAATAGTGTTACCAACTATAATCACCTTGTTATACGTTAGATCTTCAGACCTTACTCATCTTATAGTTGAAAGTCTGTACCCTTTCATCAACCTCTCCCTATTTCCTCCCCCACCCCCTCACCCCTGGCAACCACTTTTCTACTTTCCAAGAGTTAAGACTCTTTTTATTTTTTTTGAGATATAATACTTAAGTGATACCAGGCAGTATTGAAGCCTCCTTTTTGATACACGCTTCTATTGTTGAACCAAATGGGGAGAAAAGGGAATGTAGTAAATGACACTCTAACTCCTAAAGCCTTTATTGTTCACATTTCTTTGGTCCAATCTAGCCACATGCTTATCAAAGGAATGAGGACTTGCAATCATGCCATGTGCCTAGAATGAGTGGAGAACCAGAAATCTATGTAAAGTCCTTATGACTTCCAAACCACTTCTTTTCTCTTCTTCAGAAACAACCATCTTGCATATGTTAGATCTCTGCAAATTACTTCCTCTGATATTCCCCATATAGAGCTGTTCATTTCTTTTGACGATATTTTCTGTAACTTACTCTTTATATTTCTGACTTTTTCAGTTGTGTTTATCCCATTTTGGGTGTTATTTCTACAATGTTTTTGTCTTTAATTCCCAAGTCTTATAAAAATGCTTTTCATTTTTTTCCCATGGTCTTGTGATCGCTTTTTGTACTCATATGATTATTTTGAACTTTTACAATTTCTTTTAGAAACGATAAAATTATTCTTTACAATTCTACTATGTAGAACTATGTAATTTAACTATTCCTGTGTTTTTCAGCTGCTTTTTGTTTCTCTTTCTTACTTCCAGTCTATTTTTTCCTTTTTCTTTATGCTTTTTAGGCATAGTCCCTTGATAATATCTTTTCTGAATATTACTGGGCTTTGAATGGTGATGGGACCTGCTGAAGGATGGTCTTGAAATTTATTACAAACACTGCTCTCATCAAGTTATTTCCTTTGCTCGAGGAACAAATGTCTTCTTAGATGGCTAAGTGTAGCAACCTGGCCTGAATAATCTTTTTTTTTTTTTTTTTTTTTTTAGTTCTTCAATTCTCCTTTCTATTGAGTTCTGTCCTTGGCAGAGAAGCTAAGTCATGGACAACAGAAATGACTTGTACACTATAGTTTTTCCTTTAACATACCTGTTTCATAATTCCAAGTTGAATAAGTCAATCTAACAGGGCATTTTAATAAAAATATACATTATGGTATATGTCCTTTAGAATATGATAATTGGCGGAGGGAGGTTTGTTTCTGGCTCAGTATCTAAAATAATATGTGTTGGTACTAAGCATGTTTTCTTCTCTCAGGCCAGATGTGTGTCATAATGTAAAGTTAGGAGTTCAGGTAATTTCTTTGTCTTAAGGAAGATTTTATTTTTATGTATTTTCTCTTTTTGATGGGGTTTGAAATAGAAAGATGAACTAAAAATGCCTTTAATCCATTGCCTTAGACATTTTCATTCTTTAAAAAAAAAAAACCTGTTTATATGTTGTTTTCCCACTGAGTAGGGACCTCTTTCAAGGCAAAGTTATTCCTCATCTTTTTATCTTTACCACTGAACATAGTGGGCCTTCACCAAATGTTTTTGAATTGAGGTGAAGTGGATTGAATTTGCAAATATCTTATTGTCTACTATTGGTCAAAAATGGGAACTAACAGGTGCCCGGGTGGCTCAGTTGGTTAAGTGTCTGCCTTTGGCTCAGGTCATGATCCCAGGGTCCTGGAATGGAGTCCCACATTGGGCTCCCTGCCCAGCAGGGAGTGTGCTTCTACCTCTGCCCCTCCCCCCACCTCCCGCTCCTGCTTGCACGCTAGTGTGCTCTCTCTCTCTCTCTCTCTCGCACATGAGTGCAAAAATAAAATCTTTTTAAAAAATGAGAACTAAGAAAATGTGGACATACAGCATATCTCAAGACATTACCACTACTAGAAAAACATATCAAAATACTTCGTACTGGCATTGGAATAGGATCATTATCATTATTTTTTTTAATGCAGAAAGCCAGCAGGTTTATGTTGTAATTCACTTTTCAGTGCTAATAATATGTCGCTTTCACTTCTACTAGGCAACTGGAAAACAGAAGCATTCAGAGGTATATCATTCACGCCAATGTTAAGGGAAAGCAGAGTACCTCAAGTCAATAGCTACAGGAATTCTGTTCAGCATATATATCTATACCACAGTCCAGCATTGCTCAAGATGGTCAACCCACTTACCTTTACAGGTGATTCAGACACACTGATGGACAAACATGGAAGAGGTCAGAGGGTTTCTCTTTTGCCTGGTATATTAATCTACGTCCTTCAGAGAAACAGAATCAATTAGATGTGTGTGTGTATATAGACAGAGAGAGAGGGAGAGAAAGACTTATTTTAAGGGCTTGGCTCATGTGATTGTGGGGTTTGGCAAATCCAAAATCTACATGCAGATCAGCAAGCTAGAGACTGAAAAAAAAATTGATGTTGTAGTCTCCAATCCAAAGGCAATCTGTAGGCAGAATTCTCTCTTCCTCAGACAACCTCAATCTTTTCTCTTAAGACCTTCAACTGATTAAATGGGGCCCACCCACATTATGGAGAATAAACTGCCTTGGTCAAAGTCTACTGATTTAAATATTAATCACATTGAACAAATACCTTCCTAGCACCATCTAGACTGATGTTTAACAAAAAACTCATTACTGTGGCCTAGCCAAGTCAACACATAAAATTAATCACTACCTCTGGCATGCTTAGGAGAGTTACAGATTAGCATCAGTCGACCTGGCTTTTAATTCAAGTGCTATTGTGCCACATTAAGTGACGAGGAGGCTGCTGAGCCATTTTATTCCACACAAAGTGTCCCCATGGGAACAACGCAGAACTCAAAATCTCAAGCAGTTATCTTTGTTGTGGTATTCAGATTTATTCTTCCTAATAAGTATGTTATTATAAAAACTTCTTGATAGCTTAAGGCATCCAGAAAGTAGCACATTTATAGAAAATGACAGCATCATTATTAGAGCTGAAGCTTCAACATCCCCACTCCCTTACTTCACGTGATAGATAATTTAGAACTCACTCATGTATGCTTTGGCTAAATTTTGAGATTTATAATCAACCTGCAAAACGAGTCCCAATTTCACATGAGCTGAATGAAAACTAAAAATTAAGCAACAAATATTAGGATTATCCTTCCATTACACTTCTTTTGAAAAAGGACTCCTTGCTGCCATATGAAGGCTTCTCTAAGCTTTAATCCTGAGCAGAGATTTAAAAGGATTAACATGAACCACCTTCCAGTAAACACACAGAATGCATTTTAACATCTAGTATTTCATCTTTATTTGAGTACTTTCAAATCGTAATGCTCTGATCATGTAGAAATACTGGCTGGTATTGTCCATTATTATTCCTGCTAAGTTATTCATAGTTCCCCACTGACCTTTTTTCAGCATGTTTTTCAGATCTTTTGTTTCGGCTGCTGTTTTGTGTCTTGCTGACGTTAGTCAGTCAGATTTATGGTGCTCTGTACAGGGGTTCCCACCATGCATGACATTATTACTAATGTTTCTCCTTGTGTTTATAACTTAGCCATTTAGTTGCTGTGCTCAACTCTTTGAATTCCTAGGACTTACACCTCACTGGAATAGCACTTCTTATTGCCAAGGTCCTTTGTAAAACACTTGACTCTATTTTCATGTATAACTATTTTTAGAGCCCACAGTGGAATTGAACAGACCTGTTCTTTGATTGTTTATTTTCACCCAGACATTTATTTGGAAGATGTTAGTTCTCTTTGGGCTTCCACAGATGCCCCATTCGTTCATTCAACATCTTCTATTGTACCAAATATGGACACAACCAACTTGCTCTCAGATGAAATAAAAGCTGGTACTTTCTTATCATGTAAATATCTGCAATGTTGGGCTGTTAATTTGGGACTTTATGCTTTTAGTTTTCTCCAGTTATGCAGAATACTAGTCTTGTCCTCCAACAAAAATGTGTTTCTCACTATAACTTTCAAATGGTTATAATAATAGACACAGCAAATACTAAATGGTTTTGTAACCTTGAAAGAAAAGTGGAAATAACTAAGGATGATTATGCCATAGAACAGTTAGAACAGAATGTCACTGGTATAGTAAGATTTGAGGGGCATTGAAAACCTGCTTGCTCCAAAATGTCTCTAATGATTTGTATCAGTGATTAAAATACCTACATTCATGTAACACTTTGGATAAGTTGACCTATTAAAAAATAAACATTTAGAAACTAGAATGGGATATTATCACCCATGAATATATTAACTTTTATGCCATGACTTCATGAAGCATTCACAATGTCTGTAGGTAAATTATCACTTCTTAGAACTGTTTGAGTTGAGTATTTTTTTATGGAATTTATTACATAATTCAAGTTTTTATATTCATCTGTATTGTGCCTACCTTAATCAATTTAACTGTAAGGTCTTTGAGGGTGAGGTAGGTGTCTGAAGTTTTTAATATCCCTCACAGCAAATAGCAAAGAATTGTGTGTGTTGTGCATGCTCAAAAAACTGTGAATAAATGAAAAAACTAAATGACTATATTAAAATTGATTATCAGTTTAACTGGGAAAGGTACATAAGGTAAGCATAATATGATGGTGAAGAAAGATATAGGCTGCTGCTACAAAAGTAAGTTTCCAAACAAAGCAATAAAAATAATTGCCTGGGGGTGCCTGGATGGCTCAGTCAGTTAAGCATTGGACTTGGTTTCAGCTCGGGTCGTGATCTCATGGTTTGTGAGATCAAGCCCTGTATCTGGCAGAGAATCTGCAGAGAATCTTCCTGAAGATTCTCTCCCTCTGCCCCTCGTCCCATTCTCTCTCTCAAATAAACAAATAAATCTTAAAAAAAAATAATAATTGCCCAAAGTGGAACTTTCAGAATGGCAGAGTGAGAACCTTGGTAAATTCCCATCCGTAAGAACAACAACAACAAAAATACTAGAAAAAAATTACCAAAATCAACCATTTCAAGGGCACCTGGGTGGCTCAGTTGGTTAAGTGCCTTTGGCTCAGATCATGATCCTGGGATCAAGCTCCACATTGGACTTGCCACTCAGCGAGGAGCCTGCTTCTCCCTTTCCCTCTGCTGCTCCCCCTGCTTGTGCTCTCTCTCTCTCAAATAAAATCTTTTTTAAAAAAATCAACCATTTCAGAACTCTAGAAATTAACCATAGAATACTACAAAATAGAAAATGTTTAAGAAAAGCTATTGAACTTCAGTAACAAAAGTAGGGTCAATGGAGTTTATTTTGAGCATATTCCTATGTCTACCCACCTTCCATGGCACAGTAGCTATTGACAACTACCAGTCTCACAGCCATGAGAGCCACAGATTTGTCTTAGAGCTCTGCAAACAGCCCCATTCCCCAGAATGTTGTCATTATTTGACAAAACTTGCAGTTCTCTGGAAAAGTTCCATTTCCAGAACATTGTTACAGTTTAGCCTGACTTGGAGTTCAGCTTGGTAGGAAAGCCCTATTTCTGGGTCATTGTCAAAAACAAGTGCAATTAGCTGCAATAGGTAGCTGCAATACATGTTGAGACAAATGAGACTGGCCAAAAACTATGAGAGGAAGATCTAGCAAATGACACAACCTTAAAGGGTTTTGAAAAGTCTCAACATATTCCTGGGGACCTAGAAATCCACATACATGTGTGAGTTGGGCACATGCCCAGGAAAACAGAAAGGAAGCCCCAGTTATTTATCAATATCTGGCTGACCTTGGGCCCTGTACACGCAGCAATGAAGACTAATGCAGACATATAAACTGCCTGAACTTGAGTGTGTGCCTCAGCATGGATAGAGAGCCCTTGGAAAGACTGTAAGGTTTATTGGCTCAAGTAAATCTTCTGACCAACTACTGACTGACCCATGGGTGAACCCTACAAATCCAAGCTTAAAACTACAAATAACAAAGTAGTTGATAGATAGATAGATAGATGATAGATAGATAGATAGATGATAGATAGATGATAGATGATGATGATAGATAGATAGATAGATAGATAGATAGATAGATAGATAGACAGATAATAGATAAAAAGCAAGGATTGCAGGGGCCACACAATCAGGAAATAGAATACTGTTTGGAGTTAGTCCTGGAAAGTCACTAAACAAATAGCAGCATCAGCAGCAACAACAACAAAATAGTAACAACAAAATTGGGAGGGGGTCTGATTATAGAGTTGCTGTAATATGCAGTTGATTGCTATTATGCACAGATTTCATATATGTAAATTCACCTATGTGCTAAAACTTACCTGTAACATCAAAATCAATACTCATGGTGCTTTTCCAGTCATTCATGTGATTGTGAATGTGTGGAATGGCACAAAATTTAAGTCGTCCAGTGCACATATTCTCAGGTGAGGTCAGAGAAGGTGATACTCTGCCTTATTGTTTTAGCTTTCACACAGAGATGATCAAGAGATGGAGACAGGGGCACCTGGGTGGCGCAGTCAGTTAAGTGTCTGGCTTTTGGTTTTGACTCAGGTAATGATCTTAGTGTTGTGAGATCAAGCCCCCTTTGGGCTCCATGCTCAACATGGAGTCTGCTTGAAATTCTCTCTCCCTCACCCAATCCCCCGCCCACTCATGCTCTCTTTTTCTCTTTCCCTAAAATAAATAAATAAATCTTGAAAAAAAAAAGGAATGGAAATAGTAGTAGGGCAGCCTCACACAAGTTACTTAACACTTCTAAACCTCATTTTCTCTTTTGTAAAATAAAAAAAGAGAGTTTACCAGGATATTTTTTTTCATAATTTAAGATTAAAATCTATGTGAGATATGTATACGTACATATATCCTCTAGGAACAGTAGCCAAAAAATACATGAAACCCAAGCTAACAGAATTAAAGAGCAATAGACAATTTAATATTAATAGTTGAAGAGGTCAATACTTCACTGCCAATAATTGATAGAACAACTAGACAGAAAAATAATTACTTAGGCATGAAAGAAAAAAAATGATGGTGGTATAGCAATGAGGCTAAAGGAGGGGTTGGAAAGACGTTATCAAAACACTTACGTAGGTCTTCAATGGCATCATTGAAAAATTATTTTAATTCTCTTTAAAAGTTGTCAGAATTCTGTTTTACCCTTTTTATAATCATAAAATTTTATGATTTTCTAGTAATTTTTCTTCTTGGCTGTAGTGCCTATACAATAGTTAAATTTTGTTGTTAATGGTAGTACCTTTTTCTCTGACATAATTTTTTAAATCTAAAATGATAAGTAAATAACATAAGCACATGGCAGAAAATATGAAAAAAAGAAAGAAAAAGAAGGACCAAAATAGTTTCCATAAATTTTGGCTAATTTGAAAAATCCTGCAAATTCTTTGTAGCTAAATGATTACACATGTTATAATTTTTTTTAAAGATTTTATTTATTTATTTGACAGAGATAGAGACAGCCAGCGAAAGAGGGAACACAAGCAGGGGGAGTGGGAGGAAGACGCAGGCTCCTAGCGGAGGAGCCTGATGTGGGGCTCGATCCCACAACGCCGGGATCACGCCCTGAGCCGAAGGCAGACGCTTAACTGCTGTGCCACCCAGGTGCCCCTATAATTATTTTCTTATAACAAATTTCTAGAAATAAAATTGTTAGAGCAACTGGTATGACCATTTAAAAAATTTTTATATATACAAAGGCAATGTGCCCTCCCAGAAATGACAAATTGGTTTATATCCCATCAAAATATGAGAATCTTTTTCCCAAAAAATAATTTATGATAGTCAGCTGAGTGGATTATTCAGTAATTTATTTAACTACTATGCTATAGTTGGACTTTTCAACCATTCAATTTAATAAACAAGTATTTGTTGTATGCCTGCTGTGCATCAAGTTTATGCATAGAGTAATTACAAAACAGACGTACACTTTGCCCTTGAGAACTTAATTCACCTTTATACTACTCTGCTAATATTTATGGTGACTATCTTTTTACACATTTGGATTGTTTTTAAACAAGTCCTAAAAGTGGGGATGTATTTTCTAACACTTGTGAAAGTTCAGTGTTTAAAGATTGCCTTCAAATTCTCTTCATTAGATATCCTGTGAATATTGAGAAGGCTCCCAAAGGCACCCCAGAGGATGACTTGAGTGTAGAGACTATAGTAAAGAAATTTGGTTCATGCTTATTTTGAGATAATCTTCAAAAGAATAAAGTAGATGAAAATTGGTTCTATGTGTATATGTGAAGTATGATAGTTACAGACTTTCAGAGCTAGATCAACTTTAGAAATCTCATTCAAATTCTTAATTTTGCATTTTCACATTTTTAAGACAGATACTCTAGAAGATGCTTTTTTATAGTCTCATGACTAAAAATTTTAGAAATAACGTCAAGGATTAGATAATAATTAGAAAAACTTGAAATCTCACTAAACTTTCACTATGCCATATAGCAAATATCAGTAGTCCAATATTATTGATCTTAAAAGGAGTTTTACTCTAGGACATAAAAAGCATTACACAGCTATAATACATATAATGTCAAAAAAGGGTTTGTTTTTCTTTTGGTCAGTCTAATGATTAACTGATAATAAATAAACCTGATATATTAAAGCACTCAAATCTTTCCATATTTGTCTCTTCTAGAGCGAATGCAGGAATTTTGAAAGAGCAGCCTAAAAAGCCTTGTTCTGAGATTGTTCGCATCATAAAAACATTAGTGCTTTATCAGAATCTACATGAATATCATGAGTATTTCAGTTTTGGAGATCTCCTAAGGAAACTGGAGAAATTGTTCTGAAGAATCAGAAATTCTTTTCTGACTTTTGAAAATTTTTTTAATTTATATTTTTTATATTATTTTTGTTTTTATAATTGGAAGTATTAACATTGAGAAAAACTGAGGATTTCAATACAAGCAAAGTTTTGTCATTTACTGTCAGTAATGAATAGTAACACAGTTAGCTGCTTGTAACACTCCAGAGAACTGCAATTCATGATGAAATAAAAAAGAAGCAAGTCAACACCCAAAAAATGAAGAAATGCTTCTGGTAATCAAAGTCACCAGAACTATGTTTATCTGTATAAAACTATTTATTAACAGAAACTTCAAATAAATTAGTTAATTTTTAAAAGCACTATGACATAGCAAACATTTTTTTAACTTAAATAATGTGATATCTTATAAACTCTCCAGAAATAGTTTCACTTGTAAAAGACATTTGTGAAGCAGAAATTTACTGGCCAAAGAGCAGATCACTTAAAGCTATAAAACCTTAAAGTAACAATAAAAATAAATCTTCATTGGCTTCAATGTGAAAAAAACCTTCCAGAATGACTGTCACCAAAAATAACAAAGCATCAAGAGTCCCTGTCCCTATTTCTTGAACCTTGATCATAACTTTGGCAGAACATGTCAATGAACAATGTTTGTCTCTGCCAATGAATTTCTTTATATAAAATATATAATATAACCCAAAATGATTAAGTTCTTGGCTTGTCCTCATAGGAAATCTATGGCTTTACTTACTCATGTAACTGTCCTATGTTTCTATTTCCTATTTTTTTGTAATACTGACTTAATATGATAACTAGTCTCCTCAGGAAGTTTACATAAAGTATTGTCTTTGATGATTATTCATATTTGGATAATCTTTTTTTTTTTTTCCTGGGGGATTTACTCTGTGGTAGTCTTTAAGACTAGTTCTCAACGTTCTGGGCAATGGTATAATTACACTCTTGACCACCCTATGGTTGTATGAAACTGTGTGACCAGTCAGTGTTTTTTGAGCAAAGGTGATGTGTGTAATTTCTGGACCAAACGTTTAATAGCTAATTTGGAATTCTCTGGAACTCTTTTTTCAACAACGTTTCACATGCTGGCTACTCTTTCAGCCTGGGTCCTTGAATGCCTGCAATGGCAAGTAGGGGGATTCATAAGGAAAATAGATGCTAGAGATGGTAACATCAGTTATTTTTTATAAAAATGAATTATATTGAATTCATATGAATTTTCTAGATTTGGAAATAACTGCATCTGATTATTTTCTCAGTTTCTTTTTTTCTCATTGAAGCACATTTGCAATACTGTAGTACTAAAACACGATTTTGCGTATAGATTTTAAGATTATACCTTGGAGACTGCACCACATCCATTCATATAGAATTGCTCCATTTATTTTTAACTTGGAGATTATTCCATAGATACTCTTAGGGAGCTGCTTTATTCTTCTTTACCATCTATATAATTTTCCATTGCATGAATATATTTATTTATATATGATATATTTATAATTTATTTATTTTAATGAAAGTATAGTTGACATACGATGTTATATTATTTTCAAGTGTATGACATAGTGGTTCAATAAGTGTATACATTATACAGTATTCACCAAAATAAATATAGCTATCATTTGCCTCCATGCTAAGTTATTACAACATTATTGACTATATTTCCTATGCTTTACTATACATCTCCATGACTTACTTATTTTATAATTGGACATTTGTATCTCCTAACCCCCTTCACCTATTCTTCCCATCCCTCCATTCACCTCTCCTCTGGCAACCACCAGTTTGTTCTCTGCTATTTATGAGTCAGTTTCTGTTTTGTTTTGTGTTTCAGATTCCATATATAAGTAAAATCATATGGTATTTGTCTTTTTCTGTCTGACTTATTTCACTTAGCATAATACCCTCTAGGTCCACCTGTGTTGTTACAAATGACAAGATTTCATTCTTTTACCCATTCAGCTATTGATGGACAATAGGTTGCTTCTATACCTTGGCTATTGCAAATAATGCTGCAGTAAACATAGGAGTGCATGTCTTTTCGAGTTAATTTTTTTTTTAAAGATTTTTTATTTATTTATTCGACAGAGATAGAGACAGCCAGCGAGAGAGGGAACACAGTAGGGGGAGTGGGAGAGGAAGAAGCAGGCTCATAGCGGAGGAGCCTGATGTGGGGCTCGATCCCATAACGCCGGGATCACGCCCTGAGCCGAAGGCAGACGCTTAACCGCTGTGCCACCCAGGCGCCCCTCGAGTTAATGTTTTTGTTTTGTGGGGTGACTATTCACAAGTGGAATCACTGGATTGTATGGTATTCCTATTTTTAATTTTTTCAGCCACCTTCATACTGTTTTCCATAGTAGCTGCATCAACCAACAGTGCACAACGGTTCCCTTTTCTCCATATCCTCACCAATATCTGTCATTTCTTGCCTTTCTGATATTAGCCATTCTGACAGGAATGAGGTGATATTTTATTGTAGTTGTGATTTGCACAGCTCTGAAAATCGTTGACATTGGCATCTTTTCAGGTGTTTGTTAGTTATCTGTATGTCCTCTTTGGAGAAATATCTATTCTTGTCCTCTGCCCATTTTTGAATTGGACTGTTTTTGTTTTGTTTTGATTTGTTTGGTTTGGTTTGGTTTTGTTGTTGAGTTATATGAGTTCTTTAAAGACTTTGGATATTAATGCTTTATTAGATAGATCATTTGCAAATATTTCCTTTAAAAATTAGCTATATCATGTTAAGGGTATGTTATTTAGGCACATATTGATGAAGAAAATGTTTCTTGAGGATCACTGAAGCTAACAATACATGAAGAAATAAAAGTGACACAAGTAGAGTGGGTGTGTATTCAAATAAAAATGGAAGATTTAACATTTATTCTCAATTTGGTTTGACTATCATGTGAACATTTAGGTCTCTGCTAGTTACTTTCTGGAGATCACCTGGTCACTGTTCTTGCCCATGGTTAAGGGATAGCCTGTTTGTGGATTTTTTTTTTTTTTGAAGATTTTACTTATTTACTTGAGAGAGAGAGAGATAGAGAGCAAGCAGACTCCTGAAGTGGGGCTCAATCTCACAACCCTGAGGTCATGACCTGAGCCCAAATGAAGAGTCTGACATTCAACTGACTGAGCCACCCAGGGGCCCTGTGGAAACTTTTGATTAAAGTAGGTATAAATAAACACTTTATTTCTAAGCAGCATAATCCAGTATTAGATACAACTGAGTGAAACTAATCTATTTGGAGGGATTGCTCCCTTTCTGTATTTTTAATGTGTAAATTCTTTTCTGGTGTACCTTTTTACTTTTTATGAATTTGGTTAATTTTTTAAATTACCATATGAAAATTGGCAGAGACATTTTTATTTCAGTTACTTTTCTCAGAAACCACACAAAAAAATGAATGAAAGGAAAAAGGAAAATTTATGTTGTTACCAATGGATGAAGCATGTATACACTCAAAAATGTATATATGTATAAGTTATTTTATGCATTTTTTATGGATTTAGCTATATACTGAAATGTATAAAATACAACAACTACATTGAAATTGGACTGAACTGGACAAAACTGAGAACTGGAATATATTTTTTTTTCAGAATTTGAGCAGGAAACCCATTTCCCTAAGAGTACAGTCCTATCCAAATATGTTGATTAAAGTGATTAAATTTTGAGGTGTAGTTAGATCATGGCAGAAGTAAGGAGTATCATATAAATTCAGTTACACACAGCAAAATGGCAGAGAAGGTAGAGCTGAAAGAGAAAGTATATTTACTCTTCATTTACATTTTCTATGAATTATAACCCTAGACAAGGGAAATTTCCTGACAAGACATGGGGTAAATTATGGAGGTGGGGCGGTAATTGCTATAATTTAGCATCAAAATCATGTCACTTAAGGGCTTTGTTTTAAGCTATTTAAATCTCTTAAACATCAAACACTAAGGAAAAATGAGCTATCAGGGCAAAGGAGATAAAATATTTGGTGGATGGTTTCAAAATGATAAATCAGAAACAGAACCATGAACTACCCCCTTTTTATTTGCCCTATACCACCTACCCTTTTTAATATATTGTAATTATTATATCATAATATATTATAATTATATAAATAAAATATATTATAAATACATAATATAATATGTATCTTAAAATGAGCAATAATCCAAAAGAAAACAAAACAAAACACACAATCTAAACATAAATGCTATAAATAAGTGAGGAAATGTATACAAGCTAAAAGAAAATGAAAGATCTATATCATGTGAAGATTTATCCAGAGCAATAGAGACAAAAACAGTTCAGATCCATTGTTCTCCATAATTTCAAAGACATTAAAATAACATATTAACCTGAATAAAAAGAATCTCAAAGAATAAAGTAGCCAAAATGTGATAAGATAATGTGAATATTTGAAAGGATTTTCATGATTGTAGAAAAAGATTGAAGAGAAAAAAATTAATTACAGAAATAAAAACCCTTTCAAGTACAAAGACCATTAAAAAAAGAATACTAACTAATACTAATACTAACAACTGAAAATACAATCAAGCATAAGTTAAAAGACTGGAGGAAAACACACATACACACATATGTGTGCACACACATACATGCACACACATGTATACACACAGAGATGTATACTTTTTGGTAGATTTATTCTTTGATAATTATTGTTTTAGTTGTTACTTTTTTTAAGTTTCCAGTTTTTGCTGGAGTATTGAAATACAATTGACTCATTTTTAAATCTTCTTTATTGAGGTATAATTTACCAGAATAAGAAAATGTATCCACTTCAAGTGGTCAGTTCTATAAATTTTGATAAATGCACATACCCATGTAACCACAAGATCCCTATGCCCTTTAGCAGTCAATCATCATACCACATCTTGGTAATCACTGATCTGCTTTCTTTATTTTGAGTAAAATTTGTCTTTCCTCCAGTTGCATATAAATGGAGTTTATCTGTAGACCAATTGGAGGAGAATTGGCATCTTTAACAATGTTAACTCTTTCAGTTGATGAATATGGCATACTTACCCATTTATTTAGATATTTTAAATATCTGTTAGCAATATTTTATAATTTTCAGTGTGCAAGATGTGCACATCTTTTGCTATATATATTTTGAAGTAGTCCACATTTTTATGGCTTTGTAAATATATTTTTAAACTTTAACACCCAACTATTTATTATGAGTATAGAGAAATGAAATTGACTTTTTCCTAACTTTATATCTTGCGATCTTGCTTAATTCACTTACTGCTTCTTTTCTGAAACTCCAAATGCTGGCTAGACAGACTGCTTGCTATTGTCCCAGAGGTCACTGAAGCTCTGCTTATTGGTTTTGGCTTTTTTCCCCCCTCTTTCTCTGTGTGCTTCAATTTGATTTGATACTATTGCTAGGTCTGCACAGTCTAATTTGCTCTTTATCCCATCCTCTAAATTTTTTATTTCATATAACTTGCTTTTCATATCTAGCCATTTCATTAATTTTCTGTATCTTTTATTTCTCCCTTCAACATTTCCTACTTTGTTTTAAAACCTCTAAACATATTAAGCATATTTATTATAGCTGTTTTAATGTTCTTGTTTTCTAATCTGTCCTCCCTGTCATTTCTTGGTCTGCTTCTATTGACTGCTTTTTCCACTGATTATGTGCTATAATTTCTTTGTATGGATAGTAATTTTTTTATTGTATGGTAGACATTATGAAGTTAAATTGTTGAGTATTTATAATCGATGTCTTGCTTTAAGGAGTGCTGTGCTTTGTTTTGATAGGCAATTAACTTACTTAAAGATTAGTTTGATACACTTAATTACTACTTTAAAACATTTCTATGGCATATCTAGAGTAGTTTTCATTTTAGGCATACTTCAATCCTGTTACCAAGGTATGACCCCTCTGGGGTTTCTTGGATGCCCTGGTGATGACAAGAATCTCTACACTGGCCAAAGCTCAAATGCTTTCCTGCCTTGTGTCAGATCTGGTAATTGTTCGTCTTACAATCCTTTTGCCGGGTTTTCATTAAGTTTTACATTATACTTGCATAGCCTAGTACATACCAAGGACTTAAGGAGCCTCAATGACAGTTTCGGAAGCTCTTTTTCTTAATATCTCCTTCTACAAAATCCTGCCACACAGTTTCCAGCTGTCTCAACTTTCTTGAATTTCCTTCTCCATCTCCTAAACTCAGACTGCCAAGCTTTTTTTGTTTTCTCCTTCCCTGCACCCATGGTCTGAATATTGCCTCCAGCCAGAAAGCTGAGGTAATTGTTGCTTATATTCTTTGCATCCTTTCTCCCATAGATAATAGTTCAGTGTTGCCTGTTGTTCAATATATAAAAACAACTTTTCCCCATTTGACCACTTTTCTAATTATTTATAACAAAAGAGTATTTATGGTCTATGTTTCTTTATAATAGGCAGAAACAAATTTCTAATTAATTGACTTTTATATGTTGATATTACATTCAGCCAATTTGCCCAACTTGATTATTTTTAGTTACTTGGATGAGAATCTATGGGTTACCCATATGGATACTCGTATCATATATTAGGAATAATGACTTTCATTTTTTCTTTTCTAATCCTTAAGCCAGTCATTACTTTTTCTTGTCTTTATGGACTGGCTACAACCTTTAATACAATATTGGCTTATTCAGAGAGGGATGCTTATGGATAAAATTACCTGAGAAGTATAAAAATTACTTTGGTTTTTACCTTAAGTCTTAACTTTCTCTAAGAAATTTAATATATTATCTGAATATTAACAGAAATAGATTCCATTTTTCCTATCTACTTATCCATCTGTATAGTTATCTTATATTGACAAAGGCATATAAAGATGTTTGGAATAATATTTACCAAATATTATTATTTATTTCTGGGGAGTAAGAGTTGCAATAGATTTTGGAACTAATTTTTACTTTTCCTTTTGTTCCTTTATGCATTGCTGTAATTTTTTTTTAATGACAAGTTTGTATTATTTTATGAAAATAATGGTCCTTAATCTAAAAATATTACATGCTTATTATAAAAAGTCAAATAACACGAAGGTGTAGATAGGAAAATGTGGCAATTATCTTCAATATATCCCAATCCCAGGGGTGTCCACTGTTAAATGATGTATATACTTCCATTGTTTTTTCAGTGCATATACAAGCATTTAAGTATATAAATATGTATGTGTTTACACATGTATGTATATACAAACATATGCATATGTAATATATATTTACACACACATATATATGTACATGCAAATGTAGGCAGATTCATTATATATAACTGGAAATATAACACACATATATAACTGGAAGTAGATATGATTTTCTGCCAAATGAGATCTTGTTGAATATAATAATTTGCAATATGCTTTTCTTGGTTTAATAATATATTATAGACATCTCTTCATGTCAGTACATAGATATACATTGTAAAATTATAATTTAAAAAATATTATTTTATATATACAATTAAGTAATAGAAGAATATTGATAGAAAAATGTGCATTTGTCACTTTGGCTACCTCTTTCCCTCCTCTGCCATCTTTTCCAAGGCAACATTGTAAACAGTTTGTTATGCAAACTTTGGTCTTTTTCTACAATAATTAAATTTATTCAGTTGTATTTATGCATAATATAACTATATATCCCCATATATATATAACACTATAATATGTATATTTAAGTATACATGTACATAGTTTTTCTGACACTTGATTTTATAATAAGCCTTAAAAAGACTATAAATCTTTCTATTTTATTGTTTGTATTCTTTTTAATAGCATGCTAGTATTTCTTAGCATAAATGTTCCAGAGTTCATTTAGCTCCTTTTTCCTCAATGGACTTTTGGTCCTGTAACAGATACTACACATTGACTCACCGCAGTCCATTTCAAGTACTTCAGAACATGCTTGACTGAATGACAGAGGCTGAGCAGTTACAGACTATATTTCTCAGACACCTTTAACAAACAACTCAGGTTCCAATGGGCTTAGCCTTCAATGAGCGGACACATTCATATATTAGAAAGGTAGTCCGGTACTTCTGCTGTTTCTGCTGGTGAGCTCAGTTGTAGTGGTATTTGGTTTCATGAAACAGCAATTACTGGCCTATGCATGGTACCTAGCTTCATAGGTGTTATAAAGCAGGGTGCTTGGCATCCCTTTGCTGGCCTCAATCTTGTCTAAGTGAGAGCAGTGTAGAACTGGATGTGGTGGTGGCAGAAGTGTGGACATGGGACTTGCACAACATTGTGATTTATAGGAAATATATATTTGGTCATTTAGATGATCAAAATACATTGTTACACGTGTTTGGTCTTATCCACAATTCCTGGTTTTTAGCTCCCAAACTCTTGGAATTTCCCACAATGAAAACAAAAAAGGTCTCTTGTTATGTTAATAAGATGACATTTGGACTGCACCTAGGGACTGAGGTTGGTTGCCAGGGGATAGATCATGTGATTAGAGGGTTGAAACTTTCAGTCCCACCTCCAGACCTTCTGAGAGGGAAGAGGGGCTGGAGATTGAATCTGTTGCCAACAGCCAATGACTTAATCAATTATGCATATATAATGAATCCTCAATAAAAAACAAAAAGGAGAGGGTTCAGAGAGCTTCTGGGTTGATGAACATGTGGAGATCTGGGAAGAAGTGCACTCTCCAAGAGGGCATGAAGTTCTGCACCCCTTCCTACATACCTTACCCTATTTACCTTATCTATCTTGCTGTTTCTAAGGTATACCCTTTTAAAATGAACCAGCGGTGTAGTAAGCAAAATATTTCTCTGAGTTCTGTGAACTGCTCTAGCAAATTAATTGAACTCAAAAAGGGGGTCATAGGAACCTCTGATTTGTTACCAGGCAGTCATAAGTACAGGTAACATGCCGGACATGTGACTGAAGGCTAAAGTCCAAGGAGGGGTTGTTGGAACCCTTAATCTATAGCTGGTAGGTCAGAAGCATAGGTGACAATCTGAAATCGTAATTGGCATCTGAAATGGGAGCACCCTTGTAATACTGAGTCCTTAACCTGTAGAATCTGATGCTATCTTCAGGCAAATAGTGTCAGAATTGAGTTGAATTATAGGACACCCAGCTGGAGTCCTGAGAATTGTTTGTTGATGTTGTTGATGGGAAGTATGGGGAGCTCCTTTTCACCACACTTTGGAAGTTGGGTCTCAGAACACTTTTGTAATAACACAGTTTCCTGATTTTCCTGATCATAGTTAGGATAGAAGCTTGCTTGTTAGCACAATTCTGTAGGGGTGTTCTGGGAGTCATTTCTAAAGACTTAGCATAAAGATTGCTTTTATAGTCTTTCCAATGATTTTGAAATGCCTAATTCTCTGTTCTGAGTCCTTTTGGTTTAAACTAGCTAGAGTTGTTTCTGTTATCTGTAATTAAACATTTAAGAAGGCCGACTATTTTAACCTAAAGATGGAAGCAGTTAGTAGAAATCTAAAGTAATAGCCATAGCAAGAGATAAAAGTAGTAACAGACATAGTAGGAGGCCAAGAGTCTTCCATCACAGAGAATTTTATCACTGCTAGGGGCCAATGACTGTGTGATTCTTATTTTCCTCTTTTTCGAAATGGAGTTTTATTGTATTTATCCCGTTCCAACTGCACCGGGATATAGTGGATGTGTTTGGGAGCAGATAACTTGCCTCTTATTTTAGCTGTTGACAGACCATGAGATTACACATAATCCAGAGATTCTGCAATCATGCAGTCACCGCTATATGGAACTGTGGTACTATCTTTCTTGGAAAAGGCTCTATGTGTTGAAAGCAAGCTGTGGGTGAATATTTGAGTGGACAAATGGCCCGACTATGGGAGAAACTACGAGCCGTCCTGCAAAATCAGTTTTTCCCTCCTGCTTAGGGAGAGATCTTCATATATTATTTGGGGACATAGACTCCAATAATAATAACTACATAGACTCCTTGAATTTAGGTGAGGCCAAATGACTGTGGATAAGTTCTGGCCAGTGGCATGTAAGTGAAAGTGATGTAAGCAACATTCAATAAATGTTCTTAAAGGGAGGGGACAGGGGTTTCCTGCTTAGCAGGGAGTCTGCTTCTCCCTCTCCCTCTGCCCCTCCCCCCTGCCCGTTCTCTTTCCCTCTCTCCAATAAATAAAATCTTTAAAAAATAAATAAATAAAATAAAGGGAGAGAACATGCTCTTCTCTCCCTATTTTCCTACCTGATAACTCAAATATGCATCAGATGACTGAAGCTGGAGCAGTTCCATTGGACCACAGGTAAAAGGCTCATATTGAGGATGGCACAGAAATAAGATAGAAAGGTCTCTGATAATTATGGAGTTTTCATACCAGGCATTTACATGAAGAAGAAATAAACTATTATGTTTAAACCACTGTTATACTGTCATTTGGGGTTTTTCTGTCAATCACAGATGAAACTAATCCTGTGTTAGTAGAGGTGTTTTCTAAATTTTTAGATTTACAAAAAAAGATTTGAGGAAATAATGATGTCTTCATAGAAATGTGTTTGTGTGCATGTTATTAGCATTATTTTTTAGGTTAGATTCCTAGAAACAGAATTCTTGGGCAAGTGATATATGTTATTTTGATTTTGAAAGATACTTCCTAATTGCCCTGCAAAAAGGCTTAATCAACTTATTGTTTCACAAAGAATACATGACAAGAATTACTTACTTATATCCTTATAAATATAGGTTTTCACCAATTTTAAGTTTATTCTAATTGGATGGATATATTGATATACCTATCCCTGATAACAAGTAATGCTGACAGTACTTTTTCCTTTCTCTCCTCCTCCTCCTTCTCCTCCGCCTTCGTCTTTTTCATCTGCTTTACACTCTCATTTGCCAAACTTTCCATACAGGGTTTATCTTTTTCTTTTTGATTTGTAAGATATCTTTACATATATGGGATATTAATTATTTTCAGCTAAATTTGGCAAATATTTTTTTCTAGACTACTGCTTATTGTATAACTTTTTGGTGTCTTTATACATAGTAACTTTATTTAAATAAGGAATTATTTATATTTAGGCAAAAATGCCGATATTTTCCTTTTGACTTCTGGGTTTTGTGTCTTGTCAAGGAGACCTTTTTCATCCCTAGAGCTTATAACATTAGATTTCTGTATTTCCTTTAACGTATTTTTTCAACTAAAAAAAATTGTTTAGCTCTTGGGGTGCCTGGGTGGCTCAGTTGGTTAAGCATTTTGGCTCAAGTCATGACCTCATGGGTTGTGGGATGGAATCCTGCCTCAGGCTCCATGCTTAGTGGGGAGTCTGCTTGAAGATTCTCTCCCTTTGCCCCTCCCCCCATTCATGCTCGCTCTTTCTGTCTTACTCTCTCTCTCTAAAGTAAATAAATAAATTTTAAAAAAAATTTGTTTAGCTCTTTAATCCACCTAGAATGTACTTATATAAGGTATGATGTAAGGATCAAACATTCCATTCTTTTTAAAGAATATTCAATTTTCCCAATGCCATTTATTTACTAAAACATCTGCACCTTACTGACCTGAAATGCAACTGTTAGTATAGTCAAATTCCATATGCGTGGATCTGTTTGTTGGTTTCTCTATTCTATCAGTCATCAGTCTATTTCTATGCCAATGTCATCCTTTGTGAACTACTATAATTCTGTAATACATTTAGATATCCAGATGGCAGGCATTCTTTTTAAAAATGTTTTGATATTCTCATCTATATACATTTCCAAATTAACTTTTGAAACAAATTTTCATCAACCCAGTTGCAAGGAGATTTTAAAATTGTTATAGCTGACCCATAATTTTTGGAAATCAGCTGGGTGGCACAGCGGTTAAGCGTCTGCCTTCGGCTCAGGGCGTGATCCCGGCATTGTGGGATCGAGCCCCACGTCAGGCTCTTCTGCTATGAGCCTGCTTCTTCCTCTCCCACTCCCCCTGATTGTGTTCCCTCTCTCTCTAGCTATCTCTATCTCTGTCGAATAAATAAATAAAATCTTTAAAAAATATATATATGTTAACTATAATATTAACAGTTGAAAAAATATGTGATACCTAGCCCCTTGGAAATTATTGTAGAATAAAGATGCTATATGAATGTATATGTTGATATGTTCATATGAATACCTATGTTATTGATGGGTTAACAATCTATGAATATAATGCCTCAAACATTTTATTTTATTATTCCAGAGAAAACCAAGCAATCATCTTTCCCCAAAAACTTATTTGGGTCCATATTTAGGCAAAGAATTAATCCAACCCCAATTCTCTTTTCTGTATAGTCAGATGTTTTAGTGCATGTTGAACAAGATAAGCAAATACCAGTGTTCTCAGTTTCCTTTGATTGACAAGAAACTGGCAGGAACTGGAATTTCTAGTTTCTTTGAATTCTGTTCAGTGAATGTATTGGTATTGTGAAAACTTAGGCTGCAGGTACTGTGATTTCAAAGTATTATGCAGAGGGAAAGACTGTGACATTGGGTTAATGTTGATTTACATTAATAATGTTAATTTACATTAAATATGGAACTTTCAGTAAAATCAGCAAGAAATGCAGACCTCCATTATTCCGTAGCTACTGTTGCCTCTGTCACAGTCACCTGGCAGTGTTTAGCCAGATACAGTTTAATAGGTTCTTTATATCACACTAGTCAGCCCTGGGAAGCAGTTGATAGCATACTTTCTCAGCTGCTGCTGACAGTCAGGCTTCTAATTAGTGTGTATCTATTTGCTGACTGGGATCTTCCCCAGACACTGAAAGAGTTGGTGGACATTTCGAAATCCTCACCTTCTTCTGGTTTGCTCCAACAACAATAACAACAACAGCAGCGATAAAAGTTGCCAGCTTCACTTAGAAGGAGCCTGTCCACACATCTAATGTCCTAAATTTTATGACTGCCACCTGAGGGACAGGCCCCCAAACCTCATAGCTCTTAGAGTCCATAGGGCTTGCATTCATGAGTCTTCAAATACTATAGCAAATAAAGAAGATGGGCATGGAGGCATTCGCCCGAGCTATACACACGGGCCTAGCATAGAGGGAGAAGGTAAAAGCCCTCAACAGAGTACATATAGAAGGACTGTACTCCAACATAATAAAGGTTGTATGTGACAAGCCCACAGCTAACACGATACTCAATGGTGAAAGACGAAAGCTTTCCCTCTAAGATGAGGGACAATACAAGACTGTCCACTCTCTCCAATTTTATTCATCATAGAACTGGAAGTCCTAGCCAGAGCAATTAGGTAAGAAAAAGAAATGAAAGGCATTCAAATAAGAAAGGAAGAAAGGAAGAAAGTAAAACTGTCACTATTTACAGATGACATGATATTTTATAAAGAAAACTCTAAAGACTACCAGAAAACTATTAGAACTAATAAATGAATTCAGTGAATTTGCAAGATAGAAAATCAATATACAAAAAATCAGTTGCATTTTATACATTAATAATGAACTATCAAAAGAGAAATTAAGAAGACAATCCCCATCTATAGTTGCATCAAAAGGAATAAAATACCTAAAAATAAGTTAACCAACTTGGTAAAAGACATTAAAAATGATAAGATATTGATGAAAGAAATGGAAAAATACACAAATAAATGGAAAGATAATCTGTGTTCACAGATTGGAAGAATTAATATTGTTTAAGTGTTCATACTACCCAAAACAATCTATGGATTCAACGCAGTCTCTATCAAAATTCCAATGACATTTTTCACAGAACTAGAACAAGCAATCCTAAAATTTGTATGGAACCACAAAAGACTCTGAATAGCCAAAACATAATCCTAATAAAGAAGAACAAAGCTAGAGGTATCATGCTCTCTGATCTGTAGTAATCAAAACAGTACTGTATTTTTCAAAGAAGACATACAGATGGCCAACAGAAACATGAAAAGGTGCTCAACATCACTAATCATCAAAGCAATGCAAATTAAAACCACAATGAGATATTACCTCATACTGTTAGGATGTATATTGTCAAAAAAAAAAAAAGAGGAAATCGCAAGCGTTGGCAAGGATGTGGAGAAAAGGAAACCTTTGTACACCATTGGTGGAATGTAAACTGGTGTAGCCCCTATGGAAAATAGTATGAAGTGTGCTCAAAAAATTAAAAATAGATATGATCCAGCAGTTCCACTTCTGGGTACTTACCTGAAGGAAATGAAAACACTAACTGGAAAAGATATCTTCATCCCATGTTCATGGCATCATTATTCACAGTCGTCAAGGTATAGAAACAACCTAAGTGTCTGTCAACAGATGAATGAATCAGGAAAATAAGATATATATACCGTGGAATACTTCTCAGCCATGAGAAAGAAGGGAATCTTGTCATTTGTGACAACTTGGGTCAACTTGGTGGACATTATGCTAAGTAAAATAAGCCAGACAAAGACAAATACAGCATAGTATCACTTATATGTGGAATCTTTAAAAAAAAAATCAAACTCATAGAAACACTGAGTGGAATGGTACATATAATTTATAGTTATATAAGATGAATAAGCTCTGAGGATTTAATGTGTAACACAGTGACTAGTTGAAATACTATATTGTATTAATCTATGCTAAGAAAGTAGAACTTAAGTGACTTGCCAAAAAAAAAAAAAAGGTAACTATATGAGAAGATGGGTGTGTTAATGAACTTGTGGGAAACCTTTCACAATGTGTTTATCTATCAAATCATCTCATTGTACACTTTAAATATATTATAATTTTATTTGTCAATTATACCTTAATAGAGCTGAAAAAAATTAGCTATCAAGACATGGAAGAATTTTAAACACATATTACTAAGTGAAAAAAGCTAATCTGAAAAGGCTACATGCTACGTGATTCCAATTATATGACATTCCGGAAAAGACAGAACTGTGGCACAGTAAAAATATCAGTGTTTTCCACGCGCTGGTAGGGAGGGAAGTTTGACTAGATGGAACACAAAGGGTTTTTAGGACAGTGAAATGACTCTGCATGACACTGTAAAGCTGGACACATGCCATTATACATGTTATGTGCATCCAACCTATAGAATGTACAACATCAAGAGTGAATGCCAATGTAAACTATGGACTTTGAGGGATTATGATGTGTCAATGTAGGCTTATCAATTGTTACAAACAGGAGAAGCTCTATGAATGTGTGGGATCAGAGGCTACATGGGGAATCTCTGTACCTTCCTCTTGATTTTGCTGTGAACATAAATCTGCTCTAAAAATAAAATTTCCTAAGGGGATAGATTTCATTTAATCCCAAAACAGCTCTAAGAGCTAGATGTTATTATAACTCCTGTTGTATAGATAAGAAGACACAGAGGCACAGAAAAATTGAGTAATGACCAATATCACACACTGAGCAGGTGATAGACCTAGGATAAGAAGACAGTGTGACTTCAAGGTTTGTGCTTCTAACACCTACTTTGTGCTGCTTCCCAAAAGGATCCTCCAAAAAAAGAGAGTTTTGAGAAAGATTTCACACAAACTTATAAAACTGCACACAGGCTGCACTTCTCTTTAGGGATGTGACCATCTCACTACCTCCAGGAAGAGTACTGGAAAAGCTAACCCTAATATTCACTGTGTTATAAAGCACATATATGTGTAAATTACAATATCTTATAAATCTTAAAGTTGTTTGAAGGTATTTATACTAAATCTTCTTCCTGAGAGTCTGTATTTCACAAGAGCATTTGCCTTTTATTTCCTTTTGGGTTTGTCTGTGTTAATCTGAACCTGTAATGTTTGTCTAATGTCAACAACCTGTGACTTTGCATACATATACCCTTAGACCATTTCTATAAAGTAGCAAGAAATTATTTCAAAGAGAAGCACACAGGTTTATATTGGTACATAGAATGTCCATATACTTTCAACAGCTTTACTTTCGTGGCCTAAATGTTTAACATGATTCTTTAAACAAGCTGTTGCACAGAAGTTCTTGTTAATAGATTCAGTGAAAATACGGGGGCACAGAATCTGGCTAAGTAACCACCTTGCTTTCTTTAACTAGAAAGCACGCAGATAGTTGGTATGGAGTGAAGAGTTATTTTAGGTTAAAAAATAACCTCTGTAATGTGCTCATCCCATGTGAGTATTCCAGAGACACAGACGAGGAACATGTTTTCTCTTATCGGGATCATGATATCCTTTTCCTAAAGGAAATATTTGTATCACAGAGAAAATTCCCACTTTCCCTTAGGTACCTATGGGAAGCTTCTACATACTGCATTTGTTTTGGCTCAAAGGCAAATTGTGGGTAATCTGAATCTCTCATCAGTTTCACAATTCTCTGTAGATTGGTTCTGTTTCCTCAGCAAATTTCCTTGATCACAATGGAAATTTGGGCAAAAATGTGTTTATATTTTCCACCAGTAAAATAGTGTTAGCTGAAGGGCCCACTCCGTGGGACTTGGGGTACTTTGCTGGTCTTTGGCTGTCAGTACTTTAGCCAGAATGTGACTTAGGCTGCAATATTTGGGCTGTTTCAGAGCTCATTCTAGGGCAGCTTGTTCAAATCACAAACCACAGTGTGATTGGATCTCTTACAAATTTCAAACACAAACTCTCCGGGGACAATATTTTAGTGTGGTTAAATACCAGCAAACCGTCTTCCTTACCCCAGCTAAAGATCTCGAGGGAACTATGTTATGTGGTCCATTTCTGCGGCCCTGTACCAAAAATGACCATTGACAGAAATACTTCATGTTTTGCATGCACAGGAGCTATGCCCTCTATTCTACTCTCTTCCTCAAACCATTTTTTTCTTTTCTTTTTTTCTGCTCTTCTGCTTTACTCTTCTAATTTTTTTAAAGTTTTTTCCCCCATAATCAACACTGAACTTTCCTTCAACATTTTAAATATTCAATAATAGGCCCCCAGGAAGAAATAACATCATATATATATATATATATATGATATGCATGTATGTATGTATATATGTATGTATGTATATATAAACTTTTTTATATACCAGAGTAATAGAGCAATTAAAGAACAGTTTTAAACAGTACAGGCAAATTAGGAATTTTGGAGAAATTTTAGATTCAAAGTAATGAATAAAATACACACACACAATTGTTGAGTACCTTCTATGTACCAGTTACAAATTTTATGTTTCTTACAACTCTAAGAAGTGTCTGACATATCTTAAATAAACCAAATTCAATAATGAAAATCCATTTATAAACATCCCTTACACTAATTAAAAAACTACTAATTCACTTCCAATATTAGTAAAGCCTTTCATGTCAGCCTAAGATAAAGATGTCCTGAAGTGTGACCTTTCTGGTTAAATGTTGAGTCTACTCTTCCCTGTGAACTCCTGAATAAAGCAATGGATCACACATAATGTCATATCAATGTCTACACTGAGGTATTTTAAAATAAATTACTGACTTTATAGCACACCATTGATTTTTCTCCCTAATTCACTGGTCACTGTTTCTTAGCTTTGCTGATAGGCTTGAAATCAACTATAAATGGTGAGCTGCCTAGGGCTGAAGCTTAACATCTTCTTTTTCCTCCTTAAATAAATTTAAACACTACCATACGATGATGAATCTCAAAATACCCTGTTTCTGGCCCTGACTTTCCCCCTGAGCCCCTTAAGCACGTTGTTGACATCTCCCTGTGGATAGCTACATTGCAGTTTCAGTTCTTCGTGTGTCTTGATTCCTGCACCCAGCTCCCAATAAGGAGGAAAAAATCCCGTTACATTCTGGGTCCTCTCCGTCTCAATGGTACCACCTTCTATCTAGTTTCCCAACTCAAAATTAATGGGGGTGAACCTTGCTTCTTTCCTTCCTCTTAAACCTTGCATCTAATCCAGAAGTCTAGCCTATTTGAACTCCAAAATATTTCTCTGATTGTTCCACTTCACTCCATTCTCCTCATCAAGTTCTAATCCAAAGTAGCATCATTTCTCACCTGGACTGCTATAATAGCTTCCAAATTGTTTCCCTTGCTTCCTGCATCCCTACCATCCATTGTTCACATAGTAACCAGTGTTCATTTTAAAACATAGATCATATTGCTCCCTTGCTTAGAACCTTTTAATGGCTTCTTGTTGCATTTATTTGAAGTTCAGATGCCTACCATGTCCTCCATGATCTGGCTGCCTATTTCTCTATCCTCTTTTTGTCCTACCTACTCCTTTCCTCCATTCCCCCTTTTGCTCATTATACATCAGCCTCACTGGCCCCCTTTCTAACCCTCAGTAACCCCTTTCTAACCCTGAGTAACTAAACTGGTTAAGGACCAGTTTATAAACCTTGCACTTGGTGTTACCGCTGTCTGATGTGCTCCTAACCAGCTCCCTATGAGGCTGGTGCCTACTCATTTTTCAGGTCTCAGCTCAAATCCTCAGAAAGGCCTTCCATGGAAACTCAGTTCGGATTACCTTTCCCTAAACTCTCCACTTTCATAATCGACCTCATGAGCCCATTTATTTCCTCTAAACACTTGCTACAATCTTTAATTCTCTTTTCATGTACTCATTGGCTTGCTTATTGTTGCCTCCCTAGAGAAGTACAAGCTTTGTGAAAGGAAAGACCTCACCTACGCTGTTCATGTCTTCATTCCCTTGGCGATCACCATGCCTGATATATACATGGGTGTCCAATTAAGCAATTGTTAAATAAATGAATGAAAACAAAGAACAGAGGAATTATGGAGACTATGAAATGAAATCATCATGGAGAATAGGATGTTACAAGGCAAAGGGGCTTGAGACTTACCTGATATACCTTCCTGATGAGCTAGACCAGAGGGGTTAAGTTGTCTAAAGATGAAGAAGTGAGTGGCTGCAATGTGGGTGTCCTGACATTGAGTGCAATGTTTTCCATTAAACAAATGATTCATAAACTTGGTCCTTGATCAGATTTTCACTTGCTTGTACTGAAATGAGGAAGATAAGAGCAACATCACATGTGTTTATCTATCTCCAGCTGTCCTTTCTTGCAAAGAACACCTCTGGCTTGTGTCCTTCCTTCCATTTTGTATCTAATGTCTTTTCTTCTATAAAATATTGATGGTAGATATATTTTTTTAATGTTCTTTTCTTGAATAAATAAAAATTTCATCCTTTTAATTTTGGATACTATTGCATAGCACAAATGTGCCAAAGTGTATTTATTCCTTTACTCAATTTTCCAGTTTTTTTCCCACTACAAACAATGCTGCTATCAACATCTCTGTATTTATGTCAGTAAAATAATATAAAAAATCTCAATTTCCATCTCTTCCTGTATTTACATTTCTTCCCATATAATAGTACTATTACTTCTTTGTCTTGGGCCAGTAAGGTGTTCTTATACCCTAGGACTTCCCACTCTGGTGATGATTGACACGATATGCCCTTAAAGAAGTTTAATATTTTTATTCTTTTTTCTTCTTTTTAAAAATAAATATAAAGTCTTCAAATTACTTTGAGTGTCCCTCTTTTAGATAGTTTCCTAAAGACAAAGCAGATTTAGATTTTTAGAAAACAGTGATTAATCTCCATTTGTCATCTGTTTCCATCTGACTACTCTCCTGTCCAGATGTCAAAGCCATTCCGTACCATCCTGGTAAGCTCAGTCTCTTCACAGTCCACTGTAGATTTCTCAGATCAGCCCTGATCAGTTCACACTGTGTAGTGAATGAACAATTCATGGCCATTGTCTGAGAATGGAATTGGCTCCAGCTCTAGAGCATAGTGTTTAATGCTGGTATATATTGCAAAAAAAAAAAAAAAAAAAGCAAAAATGCTAAAGTCACCTAAAATAAAGTGAACTGCTATGCCAGTTTTAAAATACTAAAAAAAAATTAAAACCAGTCAAATTCTTACCTGCCAGATTAGTAGGAAGCCCACGGTTCAAGGAACCTGCAGAGTGGGAAGTTCTGACCTCCAGCCCCAAGGAGAGGAGTCTGTCACTGCCTTTGGTTCTGTTTACAGTCATAGAGATGATGCTGATGTGCACCCGGTTCAGGTCCCTGGAGAGAAGTATGCATTTTCTCCCAAGCCAATTTCAGCCTAGTGTTGTTTATGCCTCTCAGGCTCATGCTTTCAACTGACAACTCTTTCAGGCCAATCTCTTAAAATGCCAGCTGCCTGAAAAGTATCAGAATTAATTCATGTGTTCATCTGCAAATTTAAAATATTGTGGCCTTTCCTTCACTGCTGTGTCTTACCACAAAGTTTCAGGTAGGTATTCTTTTTCTATTCTTGACATATAAGTGGGATCATAGTTTTAGAAAGTAAATACTGCCATGGGGTAACCTGCTTAACTAGCTGGGGTGGTAATTCTGTTTGCCTCTGGGAGCCCTGTAATTTCCCCTTCCCACCTGTCCACATGCTATACACACACACACACACACACACACACAGTCAGAAAGGGAGTGATTTATTTTCTCTAAAGTGGCTTTCCATGCTAAACACAACAAGGTGAATTTCTAGTCATAGAAAGAAAAATGGGGGAAAAAATCTACAAGATAAATCTACAGTGAGTTATCTTGCATAAAAAATAGATTGAGATTTTGACAAATAAAAATGAATGTGCACTCTAAAATATCCAAAATGTGTCATCTAATCAAAAACCTACTTTTGTGCCTTGGTACAGACTGCAGAAGAGAGTTAATGATGTTCTTTTTCATAAACAGATTTGAAGCTTATTCGATTCTCTAAATTACACAGTCTCCATATCGAAAGAAGGTTTAGAACGTCTGTTTACTTATTTACTGTCAATAGTTAAGTGGTTTGCTTCCTAAACACTAATTTAAGAAAAACAGTCACTTATAGGGTACATTCTCAGGTTATATAAACAGTCTGTGCTGCATTTGGTGTTAGGCGGATTAAGATATGCGTCTACTGGTAACATTTTGCACACACAATACATGTCAGGTGAAGATTCAACAAGCTGTACTAGTAATCTGTTGCCCAAAATTCCTTAACCAAAAAGTTTCTTCCAATTATTTTTTGTATTTGTTAATTGTTCTGTTAACATGGAAATATTTCTGCTTTACTTTCCTCAGAAAGTTCATATATATGTAAGTTCATCAAATATATATATATGTGTGTGTGTGTGTATATATATTTTTTTAAACTGTGCTTTACTTTGCCTTATAAAGAAACTGAAGTAAAAACTTTTTATAACTTGAGTTAGTCTGCGTACCAAGGAAAAACAATACATTTACAGGTCTACATGATAACTTAGGAATTGAAGTTAATATACAAGTTAGTTATTTGTTATTAAAAAAATGACATAAAAATCCTACAGCCAGTCATTTCACTGATTTGGATATAGTTAGCTATTAGATATCATAGGTTTTCTTTTCTTATAGAGCTGAGTGCTAACTGTTTGGATTCGGTATAGACAAAGAATTCATCTTTCTCATTCACTTACTCTTAAAATATATTCAGCCACCAAAAATCCCACAGAATGCAGGGAGTGTCCACTTTCCACTCCAGGTGCTGATTAGAGTAGAGGATGAGTTTCACTAAGGAATAAGCTGGATATAATTTTATCTTATCCATAAAGAGCCTAAAACCATAGGTTTTTTAAAAAATCAACACCATGAGAAAATTTTAAATGATAATTTTAAACTAAGGAACCAATTTCAAGCATTAAAAAATATATACACAGAAAATTGGAGAAACACTTACAGACTAAAGAGCTGTCCTCAAATACAAAATAGCAATAAATTGAGTATGGCTGATACCAAATTAAATCCGGATTAAAGGAAATTAATTCTCCCCACCCCCTCCAACCTTCCATTAAGTAAGTCAAGAGTGATTATGAGCCCTTATGTGCAATTTGGAGGAAAGAAGGTAGTTTTCTGGATTTGGGTGATGACTATTGAATTCAAGAAACATGCAGTCACAGTCTGCTTTCAAAGATGGGAAGTTATAAATGGCGGGAAGAACGCTAAACTAG